>NC_049226.1:69924640-70250746 GCF_011100685.1 Canis lupus familiaris
GCAAGAGTTCAGATAAGGACTTTGACCTTAGGCCAACAGAAAACTTCCTATCCCTGAAAAGAGTGTTATGTGGCTTGTGTGGACCCTGACAAAGGACACCTATCCCAACAGTGCTGTCATATTTCCCTCTTCTGGAATCTAACTCCAAAGCTACTTTGGAAGAAGCAACACACAGGGAAGCCAAGGAAGGGACAAAAAGTTAAATCCCTCCTGCTCATTCCTATAGCCACATGTTAGCCCTGCCATGGGTGGTAGAGATAGAGACAGGGGTTACAGGGATAAGAAATATGAAAAGATAATTTATTAAACTCCTTCTAGGCACACAAGTGCTTAGTACAAAACATAGGATTAAAAACAGACAAATTGATCCTGCTGTCATATACCTTTTAAAGAAATATAGAAGTATCCAAAGAACAATACACTAAGGAAAAGTCAAGGGTATTGTAAATGTCCATTGTGTTGATAGATTAAAGAGAAGTACTTGGAACTAAGAAAGGCTACAAGAGGAATAAAAAAGACTGGCTTATATGACACCATTCCACCTCTTAAGCACATGACAGACATCACCAATTAATCACAGAATTCTTTTCTCTGGAACCCAGCTATGGTTCCAGAGTTTTTGTTCCTACAATACACCAGGCGGCTACTACACGTCAGCCTGATCCAGCTTGTGAGATGAATGAAGGTGTTTGCCTAAATTCACTGGTTCAGGGGACCCCAAAACACTAAGATGTCACCCAAAAGCACTGAGGATGTTAGGATATTATATGGGTTATAGGAAAGGGAAGGCTGATAACACACATTTAGAAAAGGGTAGAATTTCTATTGTGAGCAAATAAGAAGAAGGTACAGCTTTAGCTTCTCCAGCAGGAATGGAGGAGACATCGCATATCAAAGACCTCTGCAAAACCAGTGTGCCTATTAGTCAGGTGATCTGTAATGGCTGCTGTGGCATGTTTGGTACACATTTATAGGAATTGCCTGCTCTTTAACTGGAAGGTCTTTGGGAGAAATGCAGCAAAATAAAACTCATAAAACCTATGCTCACACAACATGGTCCTAACCAGTTCAGCCTTGGTTTCCTGAAGTCTAATCCCTCTGGGAAGCTAAAGCCCATATACACAGGAAATCTACTCTCCCTCCTGCAAGTCTGGTTTTCTTCCACTGCTTTCTAACAGCTGATTGACTGGCTACAGCCGCCATTCAATGAGGCAAGTCTAAAATGAAGCTATTCTGGATGCCCATATCCTCTGCACCTTCTTTTTTTTTTTTTTTTTTAAGGTTTTATTTATTTATTCATGAGACACAGATAGAGGTAGATGGGGGGGGGGTGCAGAGACACAGGCAAAGGGAGAAGCAGGCTCCATGCAGGGAGCTGATGTGGGACTCGATCCTGGGACTCCAGGATCACACCCTGGGCCAAAGGCAGGCACTAAACCTCTGAGCCACCCAGGGATCCCCACCCCTGCACCTTCTATATTCAATCCATCACTGTATCTTGTGGGTTTTACCTCCTGAGTTGACTCAAAATGTTGTCTACCTCACTGTTTCTATTGCAGCCACGCTAGGTCAAGCCTCTATCAACTCTTACCTGGATATTACAACAGCCCCAACCTAGTTATCTCCAATCCATTTCCTACCCTCCAACCGGAGAACTCTTAGTGAAAGGCAAATCTTTTTCTAACAGTGTCACTTCCCTGATTACCTGTCTTGGACTTCTCAGTCCCCTAGGGCATGGAGTCTGGAATGTGCAGCTTTCTGTACAGGCCTCCTAGGGTCTGGACTCTGCCTACCAGTGCCCCCTTCAGGCTCCTGCTACTGAGCTGCTTCAGTTCAAAAAACATACAACACCTCCTTTAGCCACAAGGACTTTGCACATGCTGTTCCCTCTGTCTTGGGATACTTAACTACATCCAGTCTTCACACACCCCTTCCACATAAACACCTGAGTATTCATGTGTTTTCTCCTCAAATCATAGTTCAAGAGTTACCTCATCAAAGAGGTACTTCTTGCCCTGACTACTCAGTTTTCAGAATCTATTATGCTCACCAAGAATACCCAAGACCCCTTCCTTAGAGGAACTTCTTTCTAGAACATATCATAGCTGCATCCCTTGTATGCACAGGGGTAACAGCATCTTCCTCATCTTCCTCTTATATCCCCAGGGTATGCTCACTATAAACCCTCAAAGGATATTTTTGAATGAATGATCCAGTGAATGAATACTACTACTACTTCACTCATGCACCAGGCCCTTATTTAAATATAAAATTCTTCCAAAGAACTGAAATATTTGTGGAATGTGGGGCATAGCAGTGGGAAAATTCACAAAAGAGCTAAGTATTGAGAGGTTTGGGGAGAAAGTTGAGAATGGGCCTGGGAGGAGGCGAGGTGGGGAGATTCAGTTTAATAGTCTTAATATAATCATAGGATAAATAAAGTTGAGATAAAACAGCCTCCTTTTCATGCCTGCAAGCCATTGATTCAGCTAAAAAGGCAATTACCCAAGAAGAATATGAATATTGTCTATCACACTGACACAGAAAAAAGTGCTGAATGTTGCAATGATAGTGAACAGTCCATAAAAAAACTTGGGGCAGCGAAATACCAAAGTCTGCCTGTCACATTTTATTATAAATAGCTCAAATAACTCTGTTCAATCTCATCTGCTTGGAGTCAAACACTATTTTTTTTTATTGTAAGGAGGAAGTCTGAGACATTTTCTATAAAAGTAGCCATAACTGGTAGTTGTCACATAATTTTTCTACATAAATAGCTATATGCACTTACAAATTAATTGGGGGGAGAAGCATTACTGAGCACCTACTAAGTGCCAGGCACTGAATTTTTATTATTATATTGTATAAGTGCATGATTAATTAAATTTTATTTTTTTACCCAGATGTGGAAATTGAGATTCAGAGTTTGTTTACATTACTTGCTCAGGGCCATGCACTTAGCAAATAATGACATCATTTTAATCCAGGTCCTCCTTGTACCTTGCTGTGTCCGACAGTGTTACAGATGAGGGGTTTAAACCAAGAGAGTAATAAGACTATTCGGGGATAGCACAACTCAAGAGTTCACTGGAATTTTACTGGGGGCTTTATGACTCTATCATTACCTTAAATCAATAGCAGAAGACAAATGTCTATTTCTACTCCTGCCTTTCTATGAAATATGCCTAAAATGGCAGCAACTCAAACAAATATTGGAATGCAATTATGCCTTTTAACACATGGCAGTGTGCAAAGCAGCCCTTATTAAGCAGTTATTGAGAGCAAAGATCTTTTTGATGTGGGTGGGCCTGCATATTGCTATGTCTATATAGTTGTCTACTTGGAGATTCTTGCAGAGCCCTCAATGTAGGCAGATACACTCCCCTTTATGCTCCATACATTAATGTTGAGGTGAGCGCCTATATGTTTAGAGCTTGTCTGCACTCCTTCTGGACTGTCCTCGTCTCCCACCTCCACACTTGACCCCTTGTATTATTTTCCCATCCTGCTGTAAATTACCACAAATTTAAACCAACACAAATTTGTTCTTTTATAGTTCTGGAGGTCAGAAGTCCAAAGTGAGTCTAAACCCAGAGCTAACCCCAAGGGGTTGTCAGGGCTGATTTCTTCTGGAGCATCCCAGGGAGAATCTGTTCCTATTCCTGTCTATTTCAGCTTTAGAAACTTCCCACATCTGTTGGCTTGTGGTCACATCAACTTCAATCTCTGTTCTCATCATTACATCTCCTGCTTCCCTCTTAGAAGGATCCTTATGATTACATGGGGCCACCTAGATAATCCAATATAATCTCCCATGTGCTTGTATAAAAATCACATCTGCAAAATCTCTTTTACCATATAAAGTAGTGTTCACAGGCTCCAGGAATTAGGACCCAGACATACTGGGGGGCGGGGGGCAGTATTATCTAGCCACTGGCATTCCTCCCATCCACTTTCCCCATGGTCAAGGAAAGCCTTTCTAAACAATCAAACAGATGCTGTCATGACCTCCATCCAAACCTGCTGATTGTCTCCCATTGCACTGAACAAACCCTATCCCCTAAACCCTGCAGGAGCTGCCTCCTGCTGGCCTCTCTAGTGTGCTGTGGCACTCTACTATAGATGGCTCACGCTGGCTGTCCAGGAGCCCCTGGCCCTTTTCCACCCTAGGGTTTTTGCATTTGTTTTTTATTCTACATGTGCATGGATTCCTTTTTTTTTTTTTTTTAAGATTCTATTTGTCTATCTATCTATCTATCTATCTATCTATCTATCTTGGAGAATGAGAGCATGTGTGTGAGTGAGGGGAGGGGCAGAGGGAGAGGGAATCACAAGCAGATTCACACAGTGTAGAGTCCAACTTGGGGCTCAATCTCAGGATCCTGAGACCATGACCTGAGCCAAAATCAAGAGTTGGATCCTCAACCAACTGAGCCACCCAGGCACCCCTGCATGTGTATGAATTCTTCACAGGACCCCATCAAGATTTGGCCTGAGACTCAGGGGCTCAGCGAGCCATTCCTGCCAGCCCTCTCCATCATAGAAACCAGCTCCAAGATAGAGTGCTGCATGCAGAAGGATTTTAAGAACTACTCCCTGGAGATAACTAATAGGGAGGTAAGGAAGGCTGAGATGGGCAAAGAAAGAAGCAAACCCACAATAAGATGGTACCTGAAGTCTTTATGGATCTAATAAGGAGCTCCAAGCTGCTGGCTCTCTAGGGTTGTCCTGAACCAAGGCAAGAAGCTGAGTCATGTGCCATGAGCTGCCCCACCCTGACAGCAGCTTAGCCTTGAACAAGGAAGTGACTGAGAGCAATAATCCAGATATGTAGTTGTGAACTATCAGCAAACAACCCTCCTACAGTTGAGAAAATGGGTGGTTAGACCCTGAAAAGGGATCTGCGCTGAGCATGAGAGAATCTACCACACGATCTGGACCAGCAGTTCTCAAATAGGGTCCCAGGTGATGCTGCACCAGAGGCATTGTGGCATTGTCTGGGAACCCATTAGAAATGCAAATCCTCAGGCTCCACCCCAGACTTCTTGAATCAGGAATACTGTGGGTGCTGCTGGCAACCTGGGTTTGAACAAGCCATCCAGGAATGCTGATGCATGCCTTAGTCTGAGAACCACTGATCTAAATCATGCCTATTATACTTTATATTACTGCCTTAGATTTCATTTGGCCCTCTAAGGTTTTATTTGGAAATTATTCTGGGGGGTACCTGACACATAGTAAATTCTGCAAGAGTGTGTGTGTAATAAATGCTTTGCATTCCTTCCACAGCTCTGTGAGGATCAGGCCTTGTCTGATGATGCCCCGGAGCCCAGCACAGTGCCTGGCCCAATGTGAGTACATAAATGGATTCAAAGTCTCCATCTTTCCCCCTACATCTCCCTCACTGACTCTATCCTCTCATTCCCTAAATGTCTTTATATAGAGATTGGCTTCTCAGTCTTCACCTTTCCAAGTAGATGACTAATTCTCTAACCCCCACATGCAACTGAGCCATTGCCCTTCATCCCTGACTCTGTTCCTGTGACAGGACATGAGGGTACAGATTTGGTAAGCAAAGCTGAGGCCAGCCTCAGTCAGCCGGCACTCCTAGATCTGTGGGCAAGTTGTGCCACACCCAAGTGCACTGCATGTTCTGACATGAACACTGACTCACGGACAGTTCTTTTCCTTACCCCTAAATGGTGGTGGACATTTTGGCTTCCACAACACACTGGCTCTGGGTTATCGCTGTGGATAAAACAGCTATCTACATGACAGGCTCTTGGGATCAGAATTCCATGAGGTGAATTCTGCCCAGGAAACTGTGTTGGGGTACCATGTATTTTCAGTCCAGAATATTTTAGATGAATCTATAAATGATCTGGGAGACCAGCTCTAGTATCATTTCATAGGAAACAACACTACTCTTAGATGTTAAATTTTTAAAAAAAAAAATTTTTTTGGGGGGGGTTGTTATTCTTGTGTCTAAGCCAAATTCCTCATCTAGCTAAAATATTAAAATACCAAGTAAATATTAAAAAATAAAAATACTTTAGGGTGGACACATCTCCAAAACTTGTTGGAGGTCTACATGGTACACGCCCAAGGGTTCCTCACTATGTCTCTGCATATTTAGTCCCCTAACCCCACCCAGGCCATGATCAGGTCTTAGTCAGAAGAGATACTGGGACAGAAAACACATTGCCTCTTTTTCAGAAGTTGGGTTTGCTTCAGCTGTGGCCGCTCTGCCCTTTGGAACACACAGCCCAGTCTGTCGGAATGTGAAGTGAGGCATGGTGCTCCGAGAACAGGAGTTCCATTACTGAGCTTTACAGAAATGAGAAGAGGCTGTGCATGTGACAATCCTGGTGTATGCTAAATATTAAGGTATCAAATACACTTATCATTTGGAGTAACAGCCCAGATAACAACCTTCAAGAGTAGAGCAAATGGGACAGCGACAAGGAAGTGACAGAAGTCACTTCTGTGATCCATGGGACTTCTTACCAGGTGGCCCCAAAGATACATTCCAATTCCAAGATTCGTTTCTGAAGAGCTTTGAAAACAAATAAAGCAGCCAATACTATGCAAAAGGGGATTTTACTAAACTGACGATAAGACTGATTGTCATAGAAACAGACAAAACTGATGAAATCAGCTTTCTAGGAGAGGGGACGGATGGGATAGCTAGTTGACAATTTATTCTTGGAATAAATTTTTAATAGCAGTGATTCACACCTACTGAAAAAGCCATTCTCACTGGAACCCGTGTGGGCCCATCTCTAATTCAGATATTCTCTCAAATCTACCAGGTAATGCTAGCTGAACAGTTGATTTTATATTTTTAAACAAGTTTGCATGTCGACAAGTTAGAGGAATAAACCAAGCTGAGTACACTTAACCTACCAGAAAGCGCCCATTACTCTATGCACATTATTCTCCCAAGCATTAACCTAGCAGGTAAGGAAGTTAGCTGACTCAGTTCTTAAATCGAAGCACATGATCCTGATAAGATAAAAATCCTGGTGCCCTGGTGCTAGTAAAGCCTGCCTCTCTGAGTCCTCGGGCACTGACTATGGTCAGTGATGCTTGGCCACAGTCCTCTCTCCTTTCCGTCTTGGTGCAGACACAGACTTCCTTTTTCCAAGAAGCAATTGGCCAAATGGTCTTCCTGATTCCCTTTACTTCAGTTGTCTGCTCATCAAACCACCAACCCTGGTCTGTCTAGTCTTCTTACCATCTTTCACTGGATTTTTAAAAATTTTAAATATTACAAACATATTTTTAAAACTCAATTAAAGGGGCAGCCCGGGTAGCTCAGCGGTTTAGCACTGCCTTTAGCCCAGGGCCTGATCCTGGAGACCCAGGATCAAGTCCCACGTCAGGCTCCCTGCATGGAGCCTGCTTCTCCCTCTGCTTGTGTTTCTGCTCTTCTCTCTGCATCTCTCTGTGTCTCATGGATAAGTAAATAAAATCTTTAAAAAAAAAAAAACTCAATTAAATAACTGGGCAAGATCTACTTATATCATCTGTGAATCCTTATGTTCCTTTTACAGACACTGACAGAAACAACCCAAATGGTTTACAAGACACTTGCCATCCAATGAGTGATTTTTAATTATTAGTCTTTAAACTATGTTGTCATAATTGACGTTTTCTTCAGTAAATACTTGAGGGCCTCCTCCAGGTGCCAAGCTCAGGAAATGCAACCAAAAAAACACAGACTCTTCTTTGATGAACCTCACAGTCTGGAGTCATAATAATGACCAATGCTTGACTTGTGACAGTTATTATTTAATTTAGTACACAAACATCCCTAGGATCACGGCCACCCTTTTACAGATGAAAAGACTGAAGCTCAGAGAGTTTAAAAACATGCCTAAGTGACACTTGTGTGTTTAGATTCTTGGTTTTAAGTACCAGAAAACATATTTCTGAATAGGCAGAGAACCCAGCAGGACATCCAGAATGTAGCCTGGAGGCAGTGGTTACTGACAGGTTGTACCAGTGTTGAACAAGAGGACCCTTGGCTTGTCTACATGAAGCATGAGCCAAGCAACTGGCTGTGGTTATGCCCTCGAAAGATTCCAGGCAGAAGCCTCAGTTGTGCATGGCTCCCCATAAAGTCAAAGCCACAAACACTGGTCTCATTTCTATGCTTGAACCATTACTATAATACAAGTCTGCAATTACTGAGGGTCTAATGCTCATTGCAGTGCTGCAGTGCTGCAATGAACAGGTGAAATCATCCTATCGACCCAATCCCTAGCATGTCTGCGTCCAGGGGATGCCAGTCAGGCAGCCCAGTGCATAGCACCCATGACCATTCACTCTCATTCTGCTTCTGTCCCAAAGATGGCCAGCTTGAACAGAGGCCCCCATTGGGCCACCAGTTTAAGATCCACAGTTTTGATGGAGTAGGATCAAAATAGAAAGCAATCATATTATAAATGACCTCTTTACCCTGCATGGACCAGTAAGCCTGGCCTCCTGCTCACATCACTTATTTTGTTTTAAGTTTGGAACAAAGTACAACAAAATCTCACCGCACATCACACCACAGGCTACAGATTTAGTTACTTTTTATGCCAAACTCTGCTTTCTCCTTTATGCTACCCAGGAGTGCTACCCTCTCCCTGGCATCAGCCTTTAAGCCAGAACTTATACTAAGAGGGGACCTGGCCTGCCTGCTGACCTGTACCCGTGGCACATTGCAATATGTAAAAGCCAGCTCCCTTCCATTCTCTCCCCAGTTGCACAATCTTTGAAGCAGGTCCCTACACCTGTGAAGAGAAAGAAGCAATGGCCTTTCCCATACAAGATGTCTTCATCTAATTAACCAAGAACTTATTAATATTGCGCTTCTATTTCTAATCCTTTGGTAAAAATTAGAATCCCCCAGTAGCTTCTTTCTATAAGTGGGACCTGGGGAGGAAATCTGGTAGTTTGAACCAGAAATGATCTGTCCTAAATTGGTTCCACATATGGGGTATGTATGTTACGGTCATAGATATGGCCAGTATTCAAAGTCATTACTAAAATAAGCTCCCCTTTGTTCCTACTGTCCTCAGTCATTCTGTTCTCCCTGGGCATTAGCAACATTCTGGGTCTCCAATACAAGGAAGAAAAAGCGTGCTGGGTGCTGCAATCTTTCTCATGGGTCATCACATGGAATCACAATCATCATGTGAGGAAACAAATGTTCTCATTTTTAGATCTGAAAACCAAAGCTCAGGGTGGTTAAATAATTGGCCCATGGTTCCTCAGCAAGTAAATGACATGTCTGGGTGATTCCCAGACCATTCTCTGACCCACACATCATACTGCTGCCTCTGGGGAAAACAGACCAGAAGGCCACATTCCTTTGTCCTCCCATAATCTCTGCCCACCCACCAACCAGCAGCATAAGTGAAGCTAACAGCCAAATATGTGCAAAAATCCTCCGCATTTATAAGTGTGTCAATCCTGAGGAATCCAGCGATCTATTCTGTTCCTTCCAGTATCCTCTACAGGATGGGCAGGGAAAAGCTCAAAGATCTTTCCCCACTAAGTTGACTACATGTCCAGGCTTCCCAGAAAGATCCTAGCTTAGTCTAATTGCCTCAGTATATCAACAACCAGCCCTCTTTGTTCTTACAGGTATCCAGGTGTGAAGTAAGTCACTATCTCCAGGCCCCACATACACCAAATATACATTCCCGGCAAATGGAAACCATCAATGTTGATGATTAAATTGATTATACATTACCTGAATTTCTGAGAAGGATATGGAAGGGGGCTGCTAAAAGTCATTATCATTTTCCTCTTACAACTAGGAGGAAAATGCTAACTCTAATTCACTAGGGATAACATGGAAGAGAGATATACTCTTTTCTACCTTATTACTCAGGTCTCCGTGCAAAAGCACCAGGCTTGTTTGTCATGACTTAACTCTCAGAGGACACCATGATATCTAAGTGGGGACGATTCACAAGAAGTGTGCCTGAAAACCACTCATCAAAAAGTTAGTTTATGTATAAAAGCAAGGTTCTGTTTGAAGACCTCTGAAATGGCACCTAGGCACAGTAAACATTCTAGAATTCTAGAACTGGTCAAACCTCTTCCTGGAACCCAGACTGAGCATAAATTCTGACAACCAAGGTTTAGATTTGCCTGAGCCAAGCCTGGTTAAATGCCCACTGGCCTCCTCACAGCCTGAGAAGTCTATTTTATGTACAAAAGTTCACACACAGGACCTGTGAATGCACACACATACGTACACACAGGGGCACACACATGCAAATGCCCATGCACATTTGTACATGCACAAACACAGCTTTGTAGGAAACTAATCGTTCTTCACCCAGATGTCACTTTTTAGAGTGTAGATATGATCTCATGATCTTTCAACAAAACAGAAGCTTTTTTTTCTCCTCACTGGATCATTTCTCCAAAATAGTCCTTGCCTGCCAGTGGTGGCAGTCTGAATTACTTACAAGTTTACTGGGAAAATACACAAAACACGTCTATAATAGGTGACGAACACTTTGTCTTAGGTTTTGCCCAGCTCAGCTAAATTTGCCAGACTCCAGATAAACAGCTGAATTTAGTCATTTTTAAACAACTTTTCAAATGTGTGATTTTTTTTCTTTCTCAAAGAACACACCTGCTGTCTTCCACGTTTACCCTCTTCAATGCTGAGAAGGAGGCCGTGGCCTTAGGAAGGCAGAACTTAGGTCATGGGTTGAGGTCTGGCTCTGAGTTCAGGTTCATGGTACACCTAAAAGTCATGTTTGTAAAGGGTAATTCCCAAAATGATGTGTCTTTTATGCCTTGCCCTTTTATGTCAAAGCACTCAAATCATTTGGAAAAGGGATCAAAAACTTATATATAGTTCTGTTCTATGTAACCAAAATAGACTCCAGGTAGGATCTCATATCCATATTTTTCAAAGAAATATTTTGGGTGGAGTCTTCATATATTGAGGTAACTCCCTAGATCTTGACTTCATTGTATATAGATTAACCTGAGATGATGAGTATGTGGTATAGATGACACAACTTTTATATCTATGCCTGTGATGGACATCATTAATCAGCTGAAGCACACCTTCCTGATAAGCTTCAGAATCTTACTAAGTATGAAAATCTAGGTGGCCTCTACATGACATCTGACTCATAAAATGAAAAGTTGCTATCCCAGATAAAGACACATGATCATAGCTAAGGGACTGATAACCCAGAGACATTCCTATCTGGCCTTAATGGGATAAGGGGCAGAAACACTTACATCAGACTCATGGCACACTCTGAATCCTGAACCTGTGCTCCTTCAACCTGCCTTCTAATTCTAGACATCAAGAGATGTTTGTAGGTACCAGAACCCGGTAATTTTCTCCTTATTAGACCACTTCTTCTAAATAGACTTCTCATCAGTCTTCCCACATGGGTCCCAGCTATTCATTAATTCATCGTGGTTTGTTTTTATTTATCCAACATAAATGGGAAAGGGTAGACAGAAGGAAAGACACGTCCCAACCTAACTTCCTACAATAGATCTAATAAAAGAGGAGGATAGAAAAGAAAGGATAATTGTACTATGATTCTATTAATTCTGTAAAGGAATAAAAAGCATACATTTTTCATCAACATAGAAAACAAAAGCCTTTCTGTATCCTATCCTAATAACATGTAATGTAATGTCTGCTACCACCAGAAAGCAAAAACATCATCCATGTCAAGTCTCTGCCTCTTTGGCTTGGGTGTCAGCTTCTTTCTCATCCCACAGTTATTGACTGAGCTAGATGGAATAGATGATATGAACAAGACAAATGTGGTTTTGCCCATATGATGGATGCATTCTTTAATCCATGATTGCTCACACACCTTGCCTATGCCCTCTATGACTAGCCCCTTTAGTCTCTTGCCCCTTGAGAACTGCTGGTCCTTTCGGTCCAACCATATTTCTGGACTTGACTTCTTGTCCTGACCCATCCTGGTGTGGTCATAATCATAAGTAGGGAAGAAGTAGCTAAAAGGTTTTGAATGAAACCTCTTACCATGGGGTTGTCATTCCCTATTATTGGGGTGACAAGATGTAGGGCTAGGCTGGAAGATTCATGGCACTGCCACTTGGCAACACTAGGAGCAGACCCAGTAAGCCAGGCATATTAGGCAAGATTGGGCTAGCATTTGGAACTAGAGAGGGGCAGAAGGGATGCTGGCAAGTAGACAAGCTAGAAAGATCTGGCCAGGATACTAGGTTCATGCAGATCAAACTTGGGCAGAAAGGGTCAAACAGGTGACTCAGAGGCAGGAAAACAAGACCCTAGCTGCTGAAAAGGAGAAAGTTTAGCAGGACCACACCTGGGTAATATCTTCTAATTTTTAAAAGATTTTATATATTTATGTTTTTATTTATTTATTTATGGGGGAAGGTAGAGGGAGAGAGAAAGAGAATCATCAAACACACTCCATGCTGGGCACGGAGCTTGACATGGGGCTCAATCCCACAACCCTGAGATCATAACCTGAGCTGAAATTAAGAGCGGGATGCTGAACTGACTGAGCCATTCAGGTGCCCCAGCATCTTCTGATTTACATCCTATTTTCCTATAGAGTGTTGTGAGTGTTGTCTCACTGATACTCCTTTGTGTTATTTCTAATAAAACTCCTGTTTTTAAGATGATAACACTAATCTCTGTGGAAGTTGAATAACGTGGCTAAATTCAGAGGGCTGAGACTTGAACCACAGGTCAAACTGGGTAGTTTCCTGCAGGTAGAGCCCAGACATGCTTAGGGTTGGGCTGAGCTGTTTACTCTCTGTCCTCTCAATTTCTGAATGTGGGCAGGCCATGGCTCAGAGGAAACACCAGCCTCCCTAGGTGTCATTGACTTCTGAAAATAGCAAGAGCAGAGGGCTAGGCCTTCTGGGAGATCCTTCCAATATTCTTAGAAGCAAGCACAACCATTTCCTAATTAATTATCTCCATTAGCTAAGCTCAATTACTTTGTGTCCACCTCCAAGAGTACAACCTTGCTCCTTAGAGACTTCCTATTTGAATTTCCAAGGGGGCAAATATTGCCAGAAGCATGTTTTATGTAATTACATAGTGTAGATATTTCACTCTCTTTACTTAATGATTATTAAATACTGAAATTAACTTCTGTACGTGGATGTGGATTCCATCAGTGTAAGAGAAAGCACATGTATAGTGGGGTATGTCTCTCTGCAGAATTTGGGAGACTTGAGAGGTGCTCATGGGTGCTCAGTCCTCATGATACTACTGTCCATAGTTTCTCAGTGGAGACTGGTCCTTGCTATTCTGCATAAGAATAACCTCAAGAGCTTGATAAATGCACATTGCAAAACCCGCACATCTAGAGCATCTAGACTTACTGAATCAGCATATCTGAGCAGAGCCGGGAATCTGCATTTTCAATTGTCTCCGTGGGGGATTCTGATAACACGAGTGTCTAAGAACCAGTGATAGTCATTTGCATGATACATAAAGACAGCCTTATCAAGGGAACAGGAGAGGCAAAATGAACAGAAGCCAGTCTCTTCCCATACATATTTTAATAAAAAGAATTCAATACATGTTATCTATTATTATTTTATGATTGTTTTAAATCCTCAGACAGGGCTTGAGAGCCGTAGCTGATCTGTGAGGCACAGGCAGCACCATAAGGTGAGTGGGAAACAAACAAGGAGAGATAGGGAGAGTAAAGGGTGTTGCTGTCGATAAACTACCAGAGCTCCAGCCTGCAGAGGCACTTCCAGAAACAAGCATGTGACTCCAGTCCATGTTTGGCTGGCCTCCTGGGAGCTGGGAATTCCTGGACACTGCGTGTGGGGTGTGTGGACAGTGGCAGGCACTGGAGCGGGAAGTTGGACTGGCATAAAGAGAGACCACACTGGGGCCACCAAGATCATGCCTCTCCTACCAATTCTCTAGCAAGAAAGTGTCAGGTGCATCCCAATGCTTGTTCGCAGAGTGAATGAAAGGTAAACGTGAGCATTGTGAGAAGGAAGTTCCCTCTCATTGATTTTTTATGTGTTTGGTTGATTGTTGTAAGTTACACATCATGTAAAATTCACCATTAATGACATTTACCACATTCCCAGTGCTATGCAGGCATCACCACCATCTAGTTCCAGAACATTTCCATTACCCCAAGAGGAAACCCTATTCCTATCAGCAGCCATTCTACCCATTCCTTCTCCTTCTCCTCTGGAGACTGCTAATCTTTCTGCCTCCCTGCATTTGTCTGTTCTGGACATTTCATATAAATGGGATCCTGCAATACGGGGTCTTTCATTCAGTTTTACATTGTCAAGGCCCATCCATGCTGCAGTGTGTGTCAGAGCCTTGGTCCTTTTTCTGGTTGAAGAATATTCCCTTCTAAGGATAATACTTCCTCTCATTTTTTGGAACCAGGGCAACTTCCCAGGATCTGGATTTGCAGATTGACAAAAGTGTTGGGTGCACCCTGTTCGCCACGCTAGATCAACCTGCCATCTGTCTCCATCCCTGTGGTGCCAGCCTCTGGGGGTTGCTTTCTTTCCTCACTTTTCGCCAGCTTCCTTTGAGGTTTTGCTAATGGAAGTTACTGGCGGGATATCAGACAGAAGCGGGTGCAGTTAAGGAGTCCTCTCCTCCAGCTCGCTCCCTGGCTGTGTCCCCTTCAGGAAGACGCCCCTGTCACTAAGCTTGTCTCTCCAGGCTCTGTTGGGCCCTCTCTCTCTCTTGCACTTCCAGGCCCAGAAGAGATACTGGCTTCTGGCTGCTGGCAGCTCTCAACTGGTCCTTCATTAGTTTTCTCCAAATCTTTCCATATCTTTGTAAATAATCTATTAAATTATTTTTCAAGTTATTCCCTTGAGGTGTGTGTGTGTGTGTGTGTGTGTGTGTGTGTCCCTCCCCTTCCTGCTGGGACCCTGATTAATACAATAGTGATCCATGATAGAGTAACTCATCAATATTTTACTCCATTGCTGAAGCACATTTCATAGTACATATTTGTAACATAGGGCCTGAGAAATGCTCTGTGCCCCTGTGTGCTATCCCCATTTCCCAGATCAGGTGGGAACCAGACGGCAACTGCAACTGCTAGCAGGTAGTGCAACGGGGCAATTTTGTATGTGGATTCTGGAATCACATTTCTTGAATTCAGGCCTCAGCTCTGCACCTCCCGGCACTGTAACCTGGGGCAAAATACCTAATCTTTTCAAGCCTTAAGCATAAATTACGATGCATAGACTATCTATGACTCACAGATAATATGCAGAAAATTCTCAGAACAGAGCCACACTTTATAAGTGTGCAGTAAATGTCAGCTATCATGTTAGTCCTCATTAATCCCGGCCTCACCTTCCCCTCTTCCAATCTATATCAGCTTCTTGGGGCACTATCTTTGAGTCCCAGATCTTTCCCAGATTCTGAGCCAGTGATGACTGGTGCTGAAAGAAGACTAACACCAGTTGTCTCCTCCTTGAGGGACAAGGGAATGTGGGGAGTAGCAAGTTCCTCTAGACCCTGGGTCCATCCTTCCAAAGACCAAAGGGGGACTCTTTAACCCTGTGCTATTGTGGTGGCCTTCCTTCTCCTCTTCTTCATCACCAGCAAGAAGACCACTATGTATTAAACGTTTACTCTGGGATGACAGTCTTAGAAGCATACTTCATTTAATGGGCCTATGAACTCTAAAAGATATGATTCCCTTTTAAAAACTTGTTGCAAATCTATTCCAAATCCATTTTTAAAATCTTTGAAACATAGCATTATTATAACCAGTTATGCAGGTAACACATGAATACATCCTCCTTGTAAAAGATCCACAACTTAAATAGTATGAAGTTGCCATTAGGATCCTCATTTTCCTGATGATAAACCTATAACTGAGACAGATTAAAGACAGATTAATGTTCTCAAGTTCATGCTGGGAAGCAGCAGAGGCACAATTCAAAACCAGGAACGTCTGATATAAGAGACTCAGTCCATATGTACTACATTGTGCCGACCGTCTCCCCAGGACTATTTTATGCCTCAGATTCTCCCCTTTGGCAACCTACCAGACCTTAAACTTTCAGGCTTACAAGTCCATTCTACCAAGATGTGGATCCTCATAAATGACCTTCAAAGTCCATAGTCTAAACCAGTAGACTGTGCTGAACACTTCTTACACCCATTCACACACATCCCACCCATCACTATGACAATCCACACACTTCCCACCCATCGCTGTGATAATCATCCACACACCTCCCACCCAACACTGTGACAACCAGCTTCCCACAGGTGTGAGCAGATAGCACCTGGGCTTGGCTGCACCTCCCATTCCTGCATTCTGCCCTAAGGTTTTCTCAGACACCTTGTACTAGAATGCCTGAGGGAACCCACAGGGTCATTCATGCTAGCACAGCCTGGGAATCAGAGGGAGTCGACATCCCATGGAGAAGCCTTGACCATTGGGGGAATGGAATTGTTCCCTAGAGACAGGCATTTTTGAGATACTTTCTGTGGCTCTTCTCAAAGGGTCCTAGAAGGAGTGTGTCTCAGTTGTCCACTCTCTGTCTGCATCTGCTCCCTTGGAGGGGCTGTCCCTTCTTCCCTGTTACACCCCATTCTCCCATCCTATTTCCTGGAATCACAAAGTCCCTCATATTAGGCTTTGCTTTCTGGGGTGAGTTCAGGCTAAGTCAGGCAGGGATGATGAAGAAATTGTTTTGTTTAGTAAACATTAGTTGTTAATAATAGGCTCTCCTTGCCTAAGAGATGGATTCCTCAGAGTGGCCAGGATCTTTAAGAAGAGGACTACATACATTGCTATTTCCTTGAGGTTGCACTCCCAAGGGCAAACCAGGCTGCCTATTGCACAGGAGTGAGCATGTACCCTTGACCTCACCAAGAAATTCAAATATTTCTCAATAAAACAAAATTCATCCTCCTGATAAGTCACTCATGCTTGCAGTATGCATCATTGTCATTATGAGAAGGACATGTTTCATTCAAGAAAAGTTTTGAGTACCTAAAACCAGCCAAGATTATGGAAGTCTTGAAGAATAAGAGGGTAAATTTAACAAAGTCCTTGCCCTTAGGGAGTGAACATTCTAAATTGAAAGCAGATAAGTAAACAGGAAATTCTCACATCTTACAAAAAGTACTATAGCTGATACAATCGTATAAGTGAAAAATTGAGCTCTCAAAGACAAATATTTTCTACATACCATGCACTGCATTTTAAGCCAGCATTAATAATGATAATCTTTAGCTCTATCCCATTTTCTTTTTGGTTCTAGATCTGTGAATTATATTGAGACAAAAATATATTCCAGAACATGCACCCATCTATCTATCCATCCATCCACGCACCACCTATGCAATACAAGAATGTTTGGTCACAACATTCAGAGGTTTCTGGTGTGGATGCCTCACACAGGGACTTGGGGAAGCCAATTTAAAGGGCAAAGATGACAGAAAATGAGTAATTTTCATGCAAGACTTCCATGCACTGCTTCTTACTATTCTGATCACGACTTGTTAAAATTATGCTAGATTTGTGACTATAGATTTCCTAGATCATATTTGCAGCCAGTCTTCCAACAGGGACCAAGCAGACATCAATCATTCTGAGATGGCAAACTCATGAAACCTTCAAGGTCAGCAGCCAAGTTCACGTAGGTTAGTTCAATTGGACACTTCAGAAAGGCTCAATCAGGACAGCCTGAAAACATCACAACAGTGAAAAAGAGGATAAAATGCCTTGTTCCATCTAGAGTGTCTAGTTCCTACCTTCAGAATATCATGTGTGTGTGGAAAAAAAAAAAAAAAAGTAGCCTGTCACACTAAAAGCAGTATGTTACTATAGTGTGATCAGAGGATCCTTAAAAAAAAAAAAAATCTGTCAGTACTACTATGGATATTACAGTGCCTTAGGTTTTAAGGCCTGGGTCAGAATCCTGCCTCTGATACTTCTAAGGTCTTACTGAGAATGAGCTTGATTTCCTAATCTGTTAAAAGGGTCTAAGTCTATCTAATCCATTCATTCATTAATTCAGTCATTATTTATGAACTACTTACAAGGTGCCAAGTACTATACTCAATAGTGGGGCTTCAGTGATGAATTTTTTTTAAGTCCTTGTGTAGGGGATCCCTGGGTGGCTCAGCAGTTTAGTGCCTGCCTCCGGCCCGGGGCATGGTCCTGGAGTCCCGGGATGGAGTCCTGCATCAGGCTCCCTGCATGGGGCCTGCTTCTCTTTCTGCCTGTGTCTCTGCTTCTCTCTCTCTCTCTCTCTCTCTCTCTCTCTCATGAATAAATAAAATCTTAAAAGAAAAAAGTCCTTGTGTAGCTTTGAGTCAGAGGAGATAAATACTAATCATATTTTCAACATGCATAAATGGAAGTGATGGACAATGGAGAAAGGCAAATGGCATTAGAGGGGAGAATAGTAGAGGTGTCTCAACTAGACTGACAATAGAGCTGAGAACAGAAGGATGAGTGAGTCTATGTTAGGCTCAAGGGTAGAATAAGATAGATTCTTGGTAGAGAAAGTCACATGTGCAAAGGTCATGGTGTGTGATGGTCTCAGCAGCTGAACAAAGACTGGTATGGCTGGAGTTCAAAGTGCGGAGTTGTGTGAGAAGAGATTAGACCAGTTGGTTTTGGTAAGTGCACTCCATGCAAGGTCTTGAAGCTCATGTTACGGGTTTGGGTGTTTTTTTTAATTAATACTCACAGGAATGGGCAACCATTGATAGATTTTAAGCAAAGGAGTAACATGGCTGGATACATCCTATCAAGGCAAAAGATCACTCTGGCTGGAGAGAAAATGCAGATTGGAGGAAGGTAAGAGTAGCTGAGGGGAAACCAGCTGGGACGCCCCACTGGTATTCAAGACAGAACCGTGGTAGCTCAGACTGTAGTGCTGGCATCGGAGACGGAGAGACGTAAATGGATTCCCAAGATAGTGAGGAGGCAGGATTTAAACCTGAAAATAAGGGAGGCATAAAACTGGATGGATGGCAGTGCCAACGATTAAGGTAAGGATCAGTAGGAAGCAGTGAGGTTTGGGAGGAAGAACAATCTGTTGGGTTGGGAAATGTTGAGTTGGATGTGCCTTTGAGACACATATTCAACTGGGCTGTTGTGTATACAGCCCTGGAGTTCAGAGATGACGAAATATGTGAGTCATTAGTGGTCAGGTAGATAAAATTAAAATTGTGAACATGGATGAGATCACTGTGAAAATAAAATAAATTTTCACATACAAAGCACCTAGCATGCTATGGGGCACAGACTGGGTATTAATAAATCCCACCTCCCTCCCTCCTTCCCTGTCCTTCAAACAATACAGTAGTGAGTGTGTTTGGGCAAACCCCCAGGGAAGCGGTTGTGGGGAGGGAGAGAAGAGCCATTCTGAGAAGAGCCAGTCTGCTTTCTTATAGCTGCTCTGATCTCCCGAAGACATGGTGGAGGTTCAGAACAGTTCTGCAGGAAGAGCAATACCCCTTTATCTTGGCTTCTGAACCCCGATGCCCTTCCTACTCTCTGCTTTTTAAATAAAGTGTTTGTGTTAAAGACAGAGGCCACAAAGGCTAAACTGGATATGCAGAATAATTCCCTCTTCAACTTGAACTTTAGCTGGACCTCTGGAGGAAAGGCAGGAAGGGAACACAGAATGCTCCTTGGCCACTCTTGCCGTGAGCAAGAAAGCAAGCCCAATGGGTTTGGTGACCTCTGCACCAGAGATATTTTTGCATACAATTTCTGAGGTACCTAGAAGAGCATCTTAAACTAAAGGAATTGTAATGAGACAAATGCAACTCCATTCAGTTTTGAAATATATGCTCTAACATCAAGGGGCTATAGCATTAAATTCTTTTCCTATCAAAGGAGGTGGAAGTCTTTATTTGCTAGTACCAGTGAGGTTACTGGGTTCTGGAAAAACTCTTATTTTTTTATGTGTGTGACATCTCCCATTTATTCCTTCCATCAATCTGACATTCCATTGATAGACTAGAGCATGTTCCTCAGTGACCATTACTGTTTCAAGGACATACCCACTCAGTTTATAGAAATAATAAATGAGTCACAAGAATTGACGAAAAAATGAAATCTCAAGTTCTGTTCACATTTAAACCAAAAAAAGCAATGCCATGATGGGTATGTCAACAAAGTCTCAGGACAAAATTATCTGCCTCTAATTCACTGCAGTGTGACTTTCACACTTTTTCAATACAGCATACTGATCCAATACCACTTTTAAGTTGCAAAATTGTTAAGATGGCTAAAATGGTATTCATTCTCTAACTATGCTGAGAACGTTTGAATTCTCTCTCCCTATTGCTATCAGAATAAAAATAAAGGTATCCAGCAGTATTCTAAATGTCATGCTTCAAAGCTCTGAGACACTCTTTCTTCTGACACCTGATTGACAGATTATGGCTTTCGGATATCCATCAAATTAATAGATTATGACTTTTTGAAGCCAGAAACTATGCAATTATTGCCATGTTCTATCTATAAAGAGATAACTTATTCTTTGTCATCCATTTGTGTCTCAGAAGGCAGCCCCCGTCCCGCCAACACACACATATCGTAATTATAAATAATTCGGTTCCTCCTGTCTTTTTTTTTTCTTTCCAGTATTCCCCCACTTCGAACATCCACAAAATAATTCACTTTGAAAAAATGTTAGCACAGGAGATGGCTGACATGTCTCATATTTCTTGATAATGTTTTGCAAATTTAAATATCCACCATCTATGTAATCCCTGATGAGAGCTCCCCTCCAGTTTTATGTGTCTGATCCAAGGACTTCTCTGAAGCAGAATTAGGAATACAAGAATCAACATACTTTAAGGTCCAGGTACTTGGCCCTGCTGCAGTTAACTGAGGATTTCAACTCTGATATAGTAGACAGAGATAGGAGGAAATTCCTCTGACTATCTGGAAAATGGCTAACACTTTTCATGTCCCTTCATTTACAGATACCTCCTGTTCATTTCTAATACCTTAAATCAGAGAGGAAAACCAAGTAATCCAATTACAATGTTAGTTATAGTGGAATTTCTAGTCTGATTTAAAGAAAGAAATCTTCCAGGGTGCCTGGGTGGCTCAGTTGGTTAAGCAACCAACTCCTGGTCTCAGCTCAGGTTTTGATCTCAAGGTTGTGAGTTCAAGCCCTATGTTGGGCTCCATGCTGAGTATGGAGCCTACTTAAAAATAAGAAGAAGAAGGAGAACTTTAAAAAAATAAAGAGATCTAAAAACAAAAACAAAAACAAAAAACAATAAATAAATAAATAAATAAATAAATAAATAAATAAATAAATCTTTATAAAGACAACTTAGAAGAGTGAAATTTAATCTGTCAATCCTGCCCATCAAGCTGGTAACTTCCCTAAACGGATACAAGATGGTCTCAATGCCACCATAAAGGTTCAAAGTTTATTGAACTGGGGTGGGATTTCCTGCTAATTCTTCTCCCATTACAGTGAAAGCCTGCTTGCAATTCTAATCATAAAGATTTTAGGGCTGCACCTTCAAAAGTACGAGAACCTACATAATTAGCTCTGTTCTCCCTGCTTGAGCCCTGGAGTATACCTTTTGCCAATTTGAAGGAGAAAGACAACTTGCAGTCTGTAGACTCCATTACCACACTAAACCACCTCAAATACTAAAGATGCATGGAAGAGAACACTGCCAGACACGGACAGAGCTTCAAAGGTCTCTCAGTTTCAGAGGATTTGGGAACTGCTAATGCTCCCACATGGATGACTAAGCTTCTTTGCATATGTGAACAACCTATGCCAGTGGCATCTTCTCTGGGAAACCTCCCTCAATCCATTCTAAAGTGAATACTCTTCCTCTTGCCCCTGACACACACCACTCAGCTCTATTATACTCATTTTTCAACTTCAGGTTAAATATGGTTTCCTCAAGAAGGCATTTCCCAACCCAGACAGGATAAAAACCTCTTCCCTGTGCTACTGCATTCTCTCTTTTGTAACCTTCATGATTCCCAGAATTATTTATCCAATGCCATTTTCTCTACGAGATTGTGTGTTCAACCAGGACTATCTTGTTCACCACTGAAAACCCAGAGCCCGTGAAGTGCCTGGATTATAGTCAGTGCTCAGTAAATGGTTGTTGCACCAAAAATTTTAATCCCCGAGGCTCTTTCCTTAGAGATTCTTTTCTTTCCTGCTGGTGAGATCCTAGAGAGAACTTTATATTACTAAAGAGCAGGAAGCCCAGTGAGTGGCTTCCTGAACAAAGGGACAAATGAATGCGAGTAGAAACAATGGCAAGGATAAATTAATCAACCACATACATCCATCAAATTCCTACTTGGAGACAGGGCTTTACTGGGCACTGAGGAAGGACACAAGAAGTAAAACATATGCTTCCTTTCTTGAATGAAACATGATATCCCCACCTACCAAGGACCTCACAAGGAATTCTATGTAAATCAGTGAATCAGTGAGGCTAGGTAATTCAATAGAAGGACTATTTCAAAGAGAATGGAACCAAGGCTTGTAAGAACCTTCCCATCCCCCAAGGTACATAAAAGAGGAAATGATGGGTGTCAGTGTCTGATTACCCAGAGGTGTGAGAAGGAAAGTGGGTGGAACAATATGGGACAAAAAGGATTGGGGACAAGCAGAAGAATGAACTAGTCAAGAAGGATGATGGGCATTTTGACTCTTGAGTGATTTCAAGAACATTAATATCATTGGTGGAAATAGGGTGGTGAGGAGGTCAGAACTGATTTAGGGGTGGTCAGAGCATACGCATGTACTGAATCTAAAATGGTGGGAATTTAGGAGAAGAATCAGAATAGAGAAATAGGTGTAGGGGATCCCTGGGTGGCTCAGCGGTTTGGCACCTGCCTTTGGCCCAGGGTGGTATCCTGGAGTCCCAGGATGGAGTCCCAGGATCGAGTCCCACGTCGGGCTCCTGGCATGGAGCCTGTTTCTCTCTCTGCCTGTCTCTCTCTCTCTCTCTCTCTCTATGTCTGTCATAAATGAATAAGTAAAAAATCTTAAAAAAAAAAAAAAGAAATAGGTGTATGAGTCAGCTGCGTAATAACAGCAGCTATCATTTACTGAGGGTTAATAATGAGCATAGCTTGCACGTAATTTCGGTTGATCTTTACAATAGCCCCATGGGGTAGTTATTGTTATTTGTCTGACTTTGCAGATAAGAAAAATAAGGCATTGGAGGTTAAGTAATTTTCCCCAAACTCACACAACTGGAAAGTTACAAAATTACAATTGGAACACAAATCTCCCCACTAAAGTCTTAGTTCTTAACTTAAGCACTGAAAAGCAAGGAAGAGTGTGCCCTAGAGAAAATAGGAATGGCCCCTGGGAGCATCCTGGAAATAAAGCCATTCTTTCCAGAATGGGTGATTGTTATCTGAAGAAATTCCTCCTCCTTCACTGAGGCACAGTGTAAAGGATGCTCATAGCAAAGGGTATGTTAACTTTCTCATTCTCTTACTCTTGGTCATGTCTGCCCCCTGGTGTACCTCCTCTCATATAAAGCAAAAGGTCATGAATGGAAAAGAAGCCCTAAGAACGCCCAGAAGGTAAACAACTAAAATCTTCAGAAACTCAAATATGGATCTGAGAAATTGAGTTCTGGAGAAGCGTGGGTATTAAGCTAAGATTTCACTTGAGTTCTTGAAGATTAGCATTTTTATCAAAATCTGAGTAGAAGATTATGGGTAGACCATGCTATATTAGTAACAGATAAGGGTTAGTGATAAGAAAACACAACTATGTATATATTAAGACTATTTTTATAAGTTTGCTTTAGAGATTTATCTGTATTGATATTGGGTAAATAGGTATAATTATTTTCTTTAAAATATCATTTTAAAAATTTTGATTGAAGATTTGTAAAGGCATGTGACTTTGCTCAGGATGTTACCATCTTGAATAGTAGGAAAAGAACAGGGCAGTTGATTGGCTCATGTGACCAAGGTACAATACCGCCACCTGGTGACACTGTACACGATACAATACAGTATCAAAAATCAGTCTTCTCTTCCAAAACAAAACCATCTAAAAATCCTTCTGGAGTCCCTTCTGTTGTCTTCAGCATTTATTACTTATACAGTCATGTTCTATTTTCAGTTATGTTATTTAGAAGCAATTTATTGTAATGGCAAAAAGCATATTAGCTGTGGCATCAAACAAACTTGGGTTCAACTTTCAGCAGAGCCAGTCTCTGGCTTTATGACTTTCTTCTTTTTCTTCACTTAAATGCTTCCAAAAGGCAGATGTGAAGATTTAATGAGATCACATATGAAACATGCTTAGCACAGTGTCTGGCACCTAGTAGAACAATACATGATGATCATCTGCGGTATTGATATTGTTTCTATTACTATTATCCGTGATGGCAGTTACAGGGAAGCAGACTTACCTCAATGATCCTGCGCCTCCAAGAGGATAAACAGTAACAGCCATAGGAAAAATGTTTTGTTTATATCTCAGGTACTAAACAGCTGTTACTACATATTAGGACCAGATGTTCCAAAATGATATGCAACATTATGCTCAATTCCAACTTTTACTGAATTGCTCGTTGATGAAATATGACTACTAGAGGAGATGATTTATTAAAGGGAAATCCATGGATGTGTCTTTAAGTTTCATACCCGACTACCCCAAATTACGTGTCAGTCTATGTAGTCTATAGAGTCCGAACCCTGCAAACATCTGGCCCGTTCTGAGACACTGTGGGAAGCTCATCCCCCAGCCCCACCTGTCCTTCTATCCCTGGTCCTATGTACATCTGCCCTGCTGCATCCAGGTACAGCAAACCTGGGCAGTAGACAGTTACATGACCTATAAGCTCATGCTTCCTTGTAGATGTGAACTTTTCATTGATTCCAGGGTCACTGTTATTTCTGATTTTGTTTCAAGTGAATTTTTTTTTCTCATTTCACAGTCATAGGTGCCTGAAGGACAATCCACTGGGGGAAAGTACAAGGAAGAGGAAAGAATAGCTCTAAGCTGTTTCTTTTTATTAACAGGCCACAGCAGCCATTGTTCTAACTCTCCTATAAAACCTCCTGGTTATTTCCTGATCTCTCTGGATGATGTTCAAATATTCTTGATTAGGGGAGCATTTGCAATTCAGCATGAGGTCAAATGCTTTGGTGGCAACTGCAAAATCCCTCCTTTCCTTTATTAAACCTCCCCCAATTAATTCCCAGGCACAAGGAGGGGGCAGTCCAGCCAGAAGCCCTGTAGTACTCAGTGACTCAAGAAACCCAGGCAGAGCCTCAAGTCCCTAGACCAGCAGCAACAATCTAACAGGGGCTGCTTTGTGTTCGTGTATTTGTTCGTTAAGGTAGGTCAAGAAGGAAGAGCCCATAATGGCTTCTCTTTACTTTTTTAAAGGGAAAACACAAATTGCAAGACATTCTCCATACTGAGAAAACAGAATACATCTTTGCCAAAGGGGCCGGAAGAAATATTTAGCACTTAAGCTGCTTATAGAGATCCATTTGTCACCTCCCTAACTAGAGTTCAGGACATTTGTCTTCGCAAGCCTACCAACTCAGCTGGGACATATCTCACCAGAGAGAGTGATGCTGGGGGAGCAAATGGTTCAGCCCAATTATATATGCTTAATTGATCTAGATTCTGAGGGCATACTCGTATGGAAAAGGTTTGCCAACTAATCACAAGCAAAGAAACAGCATCTTAATTGGGTGGCTTTACATTGGGTGATATTACAATTAGTTACAATGTCTAATAAGTTATCTATAATGCTTTTAATGAGAAACATTTAAGTCCTTCTGGAATTTTTCCAGTCAAATTAATTCTGAGGACTGGAGACAGTATTACAAGTAATGTTATCAGAATTACAATTACGCTAGTACTAGAATGTGTCACTTAAAATAAAAGGCTCAATGGGTAGGTCCTAAAAGACCCACTATTTTCTCTGTAGACTTTATTAATATGGTCATGGATAAGATATATCTTACCTGTGTACCTTTCTCAGGTGCTTGATGGGGCAATATGATCTATTGGGCTTGAGAGGGAGAGCAGGGCCCATTTGCCCTATACCAGGTATCTGAGAACGCAGTCCTTGCATCTGAGGCTTGGTTTTATCCAACACACTGTCTCCATGTCTGACTATGCCCCAGAGGCTACCAGAGTGCAGTGGCATTGCTGAGAAGTGACAGATCAATGGTCTGCAGTGGGTTTCCTGACTTGCCCTTGGGAGGCTTTATTCAAGCCTGAGCCTCAGGACATCCTAAAAGCGAGGCCTGGGCTTCTCTTATTTGAGGCCCTCCATGGCCTGTGGATATAGCTGATGCAGCCCCTTTGATGCAGATGATAATGAGAGCAGTAACAAACACAGAAGGATGCCACCTTGCTGAGCCTGCCATGGGCACCAAATCATTTAATCCTCCAACCCCTAGGATTAGAACAGGCACTGCTATCATCTCTACTTTCCACAGGGGGAAACTTGTATTCACAGAAATTCTGGAATTTGCTGAAGGTTCAAAGAGGTATATATCTACCACCAAAGCAAGGGCTCATACCCTCTTTGTCACAGCCACTCTTTGGCTTTCCCTGTTCTCTCGAAGACGCTCTGCTGGACCATGATACAGCTTAGAATACTCCACAAGGCCAAATTTCCTGATGACACCTAGGCAGTAGTTTCCAAACTTTAGTGTGCCCCAGAATCACTTGGGAAGCTTGTTAAAATACAGATGCCTGGGCCCCACCCCCAAGGAATTCTGAACCTGTAGGTCAGAGACAAGCCCCCAAAATCTCTTTATTTTTCATACCATTGTAGGTGATACTGAAGTCCAGGCTCCCGCAAAAGGCGAAAACACTGCCCAAACAGCTACCCTGAGTTGTAGCTTTAGATTAAGACCATCTCCCCTGTGCTGGTATAGACTTTGAATGTTTCACTGTCAACTTCTTCTGTCCCTTGTGGAATGAAATCAAGTCCCTAGAACCGATAATAGACTTGGCAATGTGACCCAGACACCCTTGAATTATCTGTGGGTCTGACACCTCTCTAGGGTTGGCAGTTCTTGTCAACTCGGCTCTTGCAGCCTAGACAGCACCACTCATCTTGTGATCAGGGCTCATGAGACACAGGGGGACAACCAAAATCGTAGGTGCCAGGATTCAGCAGAGCACTTGAACTGGAAGCCACAAGCCCATGGTTTGTATGCTGCCTCTAGCGAGTCTTCATAAACTCACTAGGTAGCCTAGTGCTGTCTTCCCTGCGGGGCGTGAGCCATCCTACAACATCTATTTGGTATTCATGGCATCGGGTGCACAGATGAGCTCTAAAGACTCAGAGCGCAGCCCTCGTAATGATGTAGCAATAGATGGAGTAACATTCAAGTAGAGACGAGAACCTGTGTTAATATTAGGTCAGCCAGACAAATACAGGTGTTTCTGAAAAACTGTATTAGGCTTTAACTTATCTCATTTCGAGACAGCTTTGAAAGTAGAGCATAAAAAGATTGAAAAGGCTCCCTAACCACACAGTCGTGAATGCCTGCCGTGGCAGGGCAGAGGTACAGAAAGCCCAGGGATGCAGTAAGCAGGAATGAGCTGTGGGGACACAGATAGGGGTGCAAGGGTGACTGTAATTTCATGACTATCTCAGACACTGGGTTTGCACTGCTGCAGAGCCTCCTGCCCTCACCTCGTCTCAGCTCTGAGTGGCTCTCGCCAGCTTCAGGAAGGAGCAGGATAAACAAACCCAGTTCCTGCCTGGCCTCTGAGCCTCTCACCTCCTGCCCTAGGGCTTCCTTCTTGACTCTGTAGAAGGGCCTCATCCATGTACACACAACCGAAAGATACAACAGAAGGAAAGCTCCTTGAACAAACACTTAGCCAATGGCCAAGAGGAGAGTGGATGCAGTTTTCCTCCTTCTCCTCACCCTACAACCCCAGGAGGCAGGCTTCTTAGGGACAGGGTCTTGCAAACCGATCAGTTGTACTTGCAGGTGTCCAGCTCAATAGCACATCCTCACATGACTCCCCCTCTTCTCTGCTTCACCACCCTACTCCTCCACCCTTGCTCTCTGGAATTACCTTCCCTAATACAATATGAACATAGAAGCCCTCTGCTCTGTGGGGTACCCAGCTAAAGCAGTGATGGAAGGCTGACCTCCTAAATTCAACATCTGACTCTTTCGTTTCTCTGCTAGTAGGCGAGACAACATGAATAAGTTGCTATAAAATTACTTCTAAAGATACGAGTCAGACCAGTCCCTTCCCGGAATAAATAGCTGAATCCTTTGTCATTTTGAGAGAAACCCCAGAATGCTCAGAATTGGCCATGGAGCAGGAGCAAGAGTACCAGGACTGGTTAATGAATTTAACTCAGTGACAGGACCTGCACAGTGCATTTTTCATGGGTTCTCTGTGGGAATCATTAGGCATCTCGACAAAGACCCTGATTCTCAAGGCTGTGGAATAGCATCATTGGTCGGAAGGCAGGCAGGCTCTGGAGTTAAACAACCTAACTTCAATCCTGGCTTTACCAGTTTCCATCTGTGTGATCCCAGGCACACAGTTTCTCCTCACCAAGCTTTAGTTTTCTCATCAGTAAAATGGGAGAGACAACAGGACCATCCTCATATTGTCGTGATATGCACAACAGATGATTGAAGTTAACCCACATGCCTCATTTGTCACAGTGCCTGGGTTATAGTAAATAATAAAACAAGAATAAAATGAGCTTTTGTTATTGTTGTTGTTGCTATGTGATGGAGCCCAGACTCCAGTGCATGTGAGTCAAGCTTCGATGCCTGTGTTATCCCTCACAGCCCACTGCCTACCTCACAGACAGTGGGAGGTCAGCTCAAGGCTCCCACCAAGTCTGCAAGTTTAGTTCTCTTTACAGAAGCAATAAACACAGTGTGTGGTCATCCATCCATTTGAGAGGAAGGGCTGGTTATGGCCTTGCTGTGCGGTGATCCAGAGACATTGTCTTCAAAGGGAGACTGGCTGCCTTACTGAAGTGGCTATCTTATGTGATGTACGCGAAAAGGTTTTGTCTGTGGCATTATTGGTACAACAAATGATAAACCATCTATTCTGCTAAGTATTTTGGCTGATTGCAAGAGTTTGGAAAGACAGAAAAACACCTAAGGACAAACACACCCCACCTTCCCTGAGCGGGTTCCCTAGCGGCTATGGGCCTTGGCACAACAAGGAGCATGATGGCTATTGGCAGAGAGGGATGTGGTGACTGCAGCCCAGGGTCCTTTGGAGCTCACGCAGCATACTCTACTGCCTGTCATACAGCTCTGGGAGGATGTAAGGAGATCTATACACACAATTGGTTCTAATTTATGGTATTTATGTTCTATAAAGTTATTGTGAACAATGAATTAGCAAATAGAAAACCACTGCTCTTGGTGGAAACACGGGGTTAGGTTCCTGAGAGCCTCTGGTCTCAACATTTCTGCCATTCAATCAATATATAACTTTTTTTGTAATGTGTTTCTGTTTAAAGACAACTTATTTGATATGTATTGTTGATTCATTAACATTGAACTCAGAGCCAACAACATCACAACTCATGCCTGAGTATAGCTCATCTAACACATACTTTCTCCAAAGCACAGCCTTCTGTGCTGAGGGACACCAGACAGCATTTCCATGTTACACTTGTGGCCATTTTAAACAGCGAAATTGCCAACACAAAGCACAAAAATGTGTGTGTGTGGGGGGGATGGCACTGAATATCAGCAAACACTTGTTTGCACTATAAAAACTAAAACAGAAAAGCAGAATGCCACCCTCTAGGTCTTCAGCTTGGAACATGCATGTCACACAACTCAAATTGTTCATTATGCTGTGCAAATGACCACAAAAGAATTGTGAGTATTGAATTGCAGGTTACAAATACAGGTTAGTGAAGAGGCAAATTCACAAATATAGAATTAGCAAATAATGATCAACTTTGTATGCACATATAACATATATAATATATATGCATACTTACACATATACATGCATACATATATGTGTATAAAACACTTTAGCCTAGGTTTTATACCCTACATTATCAAAAAATGTGAGTAATGTTAAATGTTGTTTCATTTAAAAATCTGTCACTTGGCAAAAATAAAGCCTCCTTTTCCCAGACCAAATAAGCTAGGTGCAATTATAAGTACAGTTGATAGTCAGAGATAAATAAGACTTTCTTCTCTTTGAAAAAAATTGGAAAGGAAAAAAAAAAACTCCCATAGAAAGTGAGGATGTTTTAAGGAAACACGCAGGAAAAAATCTGAATCCCTTCTCCCTGCCATCAAGATGGAAAAACTTCTAGCCTTCTCCCTCAGAAAGTTATGTTTCAACATCATGGCTGATTCCTCTTACCCACCTACTGCATTGACAGAACCCCAGGACTGCACTGGCCCCACTGGTTGACAGCTTCCATTGGGCGTCACTCAGCTCTCACTCTCAGACACCAGGCATTCAGCCTAAGTTTACCAGTTTGCTGGTATAGGTCACTGTCCTAGACCAGGCAGATAAAAAATAAATAAATAAGAAGAAGAACGTGAGCAGGATACTCTTGCCCTCCAACAACACTTCCATCTGGGGAAGAGAGACACATCCACAAGAACAGGTAATGGCAAATTGCTTTGCAGTGTCACTTGACGAGCAATAACACTGATTTCAGTGGAAGCTGACATCTATGTAGCACTTACCTTGTGCCCAGCCTAAGGCACTCACACTTCTTCTACTTTTGACTTTGAGCAACCACCCTATGAGGTAGGGGCTAGTAATATCCTATTTTCCCCAAAATGAGACTGAATTTCAAAGGTCAAGGAACACTGCCCAGTAACCTACAGCTCTAGCAGCACAAGGAGATCTGGAACTGTACTAAGAGTTCAAGTGACATATACCCAGAATAGGCCTGTGAAACCGGAGGGCAGAGATGAATTTCTGAAGGGAAACTAAGAAAGAAAGTATTTCTTCTCCACGACCATGCTTTATTCTCCTAGTACATAATCCAACAGAGAGGTAGGTCCCCTAGGATAAGATGGAGAAGGGGGGCATCTCAGTCACCCACATACCCACAATTTTAATTTCTTCACACCAGCCTGGTGTTCCCCTCCTCCATGGCAGAAGAGCATCTCCTCCCTCCTGCTGACTTGGCCCTGTGGCTGTGTGTGCCTCCTGAGACTTACCTGACATTTAAGCTCAGTGTTTTTCTGCTTTATCCCATAGCAGAGGCTTCTATTGACTCTCATAAAGATTAATAGTAAGAGGTCCTTTACTATTGATTATAAAGTGCTTTTGTCTCCATACCAGAACACAACACTCAAGACAAGGAGGGCACGGCCGTGGGTGTGTCTTGAGAGCAGCAGTGACACATTTGCTCTTTTCCTCCCGCGATGGCCCATCCTAACAAGCCATCTGGCAGTCTGGTCACTCAGGTGGCCTCACTAGCTAGGCTTTCCCGACTGAGAGACCCAAAGGAAGAAAACGCACTCAATTGTTTCTCAGCTGTCTTCATCAGTTCTCATCAAGTTAATCTCTCTTTAAATACAAAAGTAATACATTCTCACTGAAATGTATTCAGACCATACATAAGCAGACAAAATTGAATGTAAACATCTCCTTCCTTCTGAAGACAACTACTGCTAACGATCTGGTGAACATCCTTCCCAATTTTTCTTGCACCAATACAAAATGTGTGTGTGCGTGTGTGCATGTGTACATATTGCATTTGTTTTTAAGTAAAATTAATATAAAGTTTTGTAACTTACATGCAGCACACAAAGGAGACCTTTTTGCAACAGAATATCTGTGCCTACCTTGTTCTTCTGAGAACAGGCAGAGAAGTCCATTATATGGGGACACCATCATTTATTTGACCCGGTGCTGCCCAACAGATCTCCCTGTGATGACAGAGACGTCCTATATCTGCACTGCATGGTCTGGTGGCCACTAGCCACGGGAGCCTATTGAACACTTGAAATGGGCCTCACGGGACTGAGGGGCTGAATTGTAAATTTTTAATTTTCTTTAATTTGATTAATTAAAATTTAAACATAACTAGTCACATGTGGCTAGTAGCTGCTGTATCAGACAGTGTAGATTTAATGAGTCCCCTAATTGAAGGGCATACATTAGCTTTTTCCTAAATTGTTTCCATTAGATATTCTGATGGGATACACATCTGTGTGTGTGAGAATATCTGAGTGCTAGCTGATTATTCCCTAATTGAGGTTTTCCCCAACACTTTGTGTTCTCTATTAATAATAAGCCAGGTTTCTACAATTTGCATTCATTTCTAATAGAATAAAAGGCAGATGTGCCCATATATTTGCTAGGAAGTAGCCTGAAGGCACAGAGCTTCTGATATGCATTTAGCATCCCTTTTGGAGTTGCACACTTGCCCTGCAGCAACCCAACAGGCTGGACCTCTACAAGGTGCTACTGCTGATAGCCGGGCTTTCACCAGGGAGGTACCTGCACTAACCCCCCTCTTGGGAAGAAAGGTCTGCTGTCTGCCTGGCATGAATGAGCTGGCAACTACCTCTTTACTCAGTGCTTGCAATAATGCATCATTAATAGTGCTCATATTAAAACACGACAAGCAATATTTTAGTCTGTTTTTTAATGTCCCTCAATTTCCCATTCCTATCTGTTCCTGCCTGTCCCCAGAAAAGCATAAATAAGGGGTTTGGCTGCACTTCACGTAATTAGGCTGTGATCAGAGCTAATCTGTTGCGATGGATGATGTGTGTGTCCTCAGGACTATCTCTCCGCACAACATGGGGAGGAGAGAGCTTGATGCCAACCTCTCTAGGTCAGCATGAACAATGAGCTGATGCTGGAACAGGATGAGAGGAGGCAGAGGAAATGGACAGCTGTAGTCCTCTGACAGGGAACATCACAGTAGCCCCTGAGCAATCATCACATACTCAGGGACCCCTTCTTTCACAGAAACCAGGCCCACTTTGAAGGGGCCACTGCCACGTTCCTGGGAGGGAAAGAAGGTGGTGGATATTTGGTTTGTCTTTATGACTTCTTCAATGAACTCAATAGATTTTTTTAAAACCTAATGAATATGAAATTCTAACCAGTTACATCCTTTCCAAAGGTTCTTCTCATCTTTGTTAACATCCACATATATTTTACTTTTACTGCTGGAACAAAATTATAGCACTACCAACAGATCTCTAAATGAAGGGGGGAAAATCACCCACAATGCTGAAAGCCCTACAAATCAAACTGTTTTCATTTTTCTGTGCTCACTTTCTGTCTTTGTTCATGTATATACATAATTTATGTCTAAAGCTGCTCCAGTGTCTTTGGTTTCAGGTATGCAGTGAATGGGATTCAACATAACTTGACCCTCTAGCAAATTTTCTCCCGGACCCCAGGCCTTATTTCCTCCATGTCACCCTGGCCTCTGACTGTTTCTGTTTTACCAGGTCCTGATCTAAGATTAATCCCAGTGCCCCTGTTGGACCATGGCTGGACTAACTGACTCTGGTCAAAAAGGGTTCCCTTACCAGTGGGATTTCCCTCACACCCCGGCAAGTGCAGGAATGCCCAATCCTGAGTGGTTTCAGCACATGGCTATTACAATTGGTGGCTCCTCTGCCATATTTTGTTGTGAAATATTTTACACATCATCCTTGATACAGCCATGTTTATCTGCCCTGGCTTAACTCACTTTTGACACCCAATTTCCATTCTCCCACAGTTGACTGTTTTACTTGTATCTGCCTGACCCATGTTTATCTCTGGGTTCTTAATCCTAGACAAACCAGCATACTCAGTTCATTAACATTCTCTGGATGCCATGGTCTCTGGGCCACCATTTCTCTCTCTTTTTCTCAACAGCTTCTTCTGAACCTAGAACCTCAGCCAAGCTGGTTGCAATCTATAGAGTAAATGAAGTCATGCTTTCTGCTTTTAAAATTGACATCATTTTACCAATGCTGCTGTATAAGTCTCCCCATTACAGTTTTAGTCTTCTATTAGATGGATGTCCCATCACTTCTTAATTGTTTTCTCAAAGCAAAGGTCTCAATGTGGAATGACTGTATCCCCCACCAGGGGACACTTTACAATGTCTGGAGACATTTTTGGTTGTCACAGGTGTTGGTGGGTCAAGGCCAGGGATGCTTCTAGACATCCTACTATGTACAGGAGAGTGCTTGTCATGCATAATCATCTGGTCCAAATGACAACAGTGCTGCTGTGAAGAAACCTTGCCCTAATGTTCAGATTTTCCCACTTTGCCATGACATTTTCATGAGTCCTCAAGTTCATCTTATTCACGGCTGTGTCCCGGTGCCTCACACAGTACCTAGCCTGTGGTAAGCTCCTGTGCACATGGTATTTTCTTAATTTGGGATTCTTTTTTTAAGGAAAATTCTCATAGGGGAGTTTGTGTTCATACATGTGGTTTTCCTATTGTTTGTAACAGCCAGTATAGACTCCTTATCTAAAGCATTTATTTCAGGGTGTATGGGTGGTTACATCAGTTAAGTGTCTGCCTTTGGCTCAGGTCATGATCCCAGGGTCCTGGGATCGAGCCCTGCATCAAGCTCCCTGCTCTGCAAGGAGTCTGCTTCTCCCTCTCCCTCTGTCTGCCACTCGCCCTGCTTGTGCTCTCTCTCTCTCTTTCTCTCTCTCTCTCTGTCAAATAAATAAATAAAATCATTTAAAAAATAAATAAAATAAATAAAACATATTTTTACATAATTTTTATTTTTACTTAATTTTCCCACGTACCAATTTCTGCGTGGGAGTGAATACACACTACCTTATTCATATCTGCTTATGAATTATGCATTTCTACATTTGGGGTAGAGTATTCTGACTCCAATACTATAAGAATGAAGAGAAGAGTAATAGGACCAAGGTCAAATAGAGAAGTTACACCATCTAGATGCTGAACACAGATGATGCTAAATTTTTGAAGAAGTTGTATCAACCCCATAGCAACTACATATGGTTTTTACTCTTGGCATAATTTTGTATAAAATAAGGATAATAAAACCTATTCACCTCGCTGGTAGGCTGCCTGTTTGCAGCTGCTGTGAACAACCCAGGATGATTACCAGGAAGTGATTAAAGTCATCATAAGATGAGATGCCTCAGTGGCAGTGCTTAAGTGTCTGCCTTTGGCTCAGGTTGTGATCCTGGGATCCTGTGATCGAGTCCCACATCAGGCTCCCTGGAGGGAGCCTGCTTCTCCCCTCTGCCTACGTCTCTGCTTCTCTCTTTGGAACTCTAATGAATAAATAAATAAAACCTTTTTTAAAAAGTCATCATAAGGCAATGGAGAATATTTTCAGGGCTATGATCAGAGAAATCCAAGAAAATTCATCCCCTGATACCCTTCTTGGGGGCTGATTTATCTGAATATCTGGTGTATAATCAAAGTACAATTACAAAATTCTTACTACACACACACACACACACACAACGGAAAATGTACACTTCTTTTATAGTGCTTTTTTTTTTTTTTTACTGAGGATCTATTTTTCTGTTTTGTAATAGGCACTGGCAATACAAATAGAAACAAAACACACTAAGCATACATTTAAAGGGAGAGAAATAAGCATGGCAAACCATCATGGCATTCACCATGTACTAAGTAGAGTACTGAGCTCTTCAGATATAACTTAATCTTCACAACTGCCCTTTGGGATCAGTACTATTTTACATTTAATAGATGTGGAAACTGAGGCACAAAGAAGTTAAAAATGTGCCCAAGTTCACATACTTAGTAAACAATACAAGTATAATTTAAATTCAGGTAGCCTGGCTCTAGTCTTAAACCCTTAAACCCTAGGCTATACTCTCTTGAGAAAAATACAGAAAGAAGTAAATATATTAAAATGCAACCAAGATGTAATTAATCCCAGGTATGCAAGTCTGGCTTAACATTTAGAAATCAATTAATATAATCTATCACATGAACTAAAAAACAAAAATCACATGATTATATAAATAGGTCTAAAAAAAGCACTTGGGAAAATCCAATACCTATTCATAATAAAAACTCTCAGCACAGTAGGAATGGAGAGGAACTTGATTTGATAAATAACAACTACAAAAATCCTACAGCTAACATTGTATTTAATGATAAGAAACTCAAAACTTTTCTGATAATATCAGGTATAAGGGAAGAAAGTCCCCTCTTACCACTCCTTTTCTTTCTTTTTTTTTTTAAGTTTTCTTTTTTTTTTTTTAAGATTTTATTTACTTATTCATGAAAGACACAGAGAGAGGGAGAAAGAGGCAGAGACAGAGGCAGAGGGAGAAGCAGGCTCCATGCAGGGAGCCTGATGTGGGACTTAATCCCGGGTCTCCAGGATCAGGCTCTAGGCTGAAGGCAGCACTAAACCGCTAAGCCACCCAGGCTGCCCTTACCACTCCTTTTCAACATTGTACTGGAAGTCCTAGCTAATGCAATAAGACAAGAAAATAAAATAAAAGGTATACTGATTGAGAAGGAAAAAATAAAATTAAGTTTTCTGATAACATGATTGTCTATGTAAAAAATCTGAAGGAATGAACAAAACTCCTTAAAATACTAAATGATTATGCCAAGTTTTCTGGAGACAATGTTAATATACAAAAGTCAACCACTTTCCTGTATACCTGCGATGAACAAGAGAAATATGAAATTAAAAACATAATGCCATTTATTTTAGCACCCTCCCCAAATGAAATGCTTAGGTATAAATAAAACAGAATATATACAAAATCTATATGAGAAAAATTACAAAGCTCTGTTGAGGGAAATGAAATAAATGGGGTGATACTTCATGTTTATAAATAGGAAGACTCAATATCAGCAACATGTCAGTTCTTCCCAACATGATCTATGGAGTCAACACAATCCCTATCAAAATCCCAGAAAGTTACCTTGTAGGTATCAACAAACTGATTCTCAAGTTTATATGGAGAGGCAAAACCCCCAGAATAGCCACCATAACACTGAAGAAGAGCAAAGACAGAGAACTGACACAACTCAAGTTCAAGACTTAATATGAAACCACAATAATAAAGACTGTGTGGTACTGGCAGAAGAATAGACAAAAAGATGACTAGATGAGAATACAGAGCCACATAAATCTAGTCAATCAATCTTTGAAAAAAAGCAAAGGCCATGCAATGGAATAAAGACAGTCTTTTCAACAAAAACTTCCAGCTAGAACAACTGTATATCCACATTAAAAAATAAAAAAGTCTAGACACAGACTTTATCTTTATATTCTTCACAAAAATTAACCCAAAATGGATCAGAGACCTAAATGTGAAACACAAAACTATAAAACTCCTAGGAGAAAATATAGTTGAAAACTTTGATGGCCTCAAGTATGCAAAGACTTCTAAGATCCAACAACAAAGGCATGATCTATGAAAGAAAGAATTGATAAGCTAAACTTTATTAAAATTTAAAAATTCTGCCATACAAAAGACACTGTCAAGAGAATAAGAAAACAATTCACAGATTCGGAGAAAACATTTGCAAAAGACACATCTGGAAAAGGACTTATTTCCAAAATATACAAAGAACTTTTAAAACTCAACAATAAGAAAATAAACAACTCAACTATAAAGTTGGCCAAAGACATTAACAGACACCTCATCAAAGAAGATATACAGATGTCAAATAAGCATATGGAAAGATGCCCAACATTCTATGTCATTAGAAAACCACAAAGTAAAACAACAAGATGCCACTATATATCTATTAGCACGGCCAAGATCTAAAACACTGACAACAGCAAATGCTGATGAGTATATGGAGCAAAAGGAACCCTCACTCATTGCTGGTGAGAATGCAAAATGGTGCAACTACTTTGGAAGACAGTTTGGCAGATTCTTACAAAAGTAAACATACTATATGATCCAGCAATTGCTCTGTTTGGTATTTATTTACCCAGAGGAGTTAAAAACTTATGTCTACACAAAGACCTGCACACAAATGTTTATAACAGCTTTATTCACAATTGCCAAAACTTGAAAGCAAGCAAGTTGTCCTTCAGTAGGTGGATGGACAGATAAACTATGATACATCCAGACAATGGATTATTATTCTGTGATAGAAAGAAAGGAGATATTAAGCCACAAAAAGACATGAAGGAATCTTAAATGCATATTACTACATCAAAGAAACCAATCCGAAAAGGTATAATTCCAATTACATTTGACAGCAACTTAAACAACAGAGGGTTGAACGGTGCAGGTCCACTTGTTTGCAGATTTTTTTCCCGTAAATACAGTACAGTTCTGTAAATGTATTTTATCCTTCTTAGGATTTTCCTGATAACAATTTCTTTTCTCTAGCTTACTTTATTATAAGAATACCACATATAATACCTAGCGCATACAACATGTGTGTTAATCCATTGTTTATGTCACCAGTTAGGCTTCCAGTCAACAGTAGATTATAAGTGGTTATGTTTTTGAGGAGTCAAAGGTTATATGTAGATTTTTGACTGTGCAGGGGTTCAGTGGCCCAAACCTCCGCACTATTCAAGGACCAACTGGGTGTGACATTCTGGAAAAGGCAGAACTATGGAGACAGTAAAAGAATTAGTGATTTCTAGGGACTAGCGGGGAGAGAGGGATGAAAAGGCAGAGCATAGATTTTAAGGGCAGTCAAATATTCTACACGATACTATAATGACGAACACATGTCATTACACTTATCAAATCCAGAGCATGTACAACCCCAAGAGTGAACCCTAATGTAAACTATGGGCTTTGAGTGATAATATGTCAATATAGGCTCAGCAGTTGTAACAAATGTTCCACTGTGGGGCTGGGGGCAGGATTTTGGTAGTGGAAGAGACTGTGCTTATGTGGGGGCAAGAGGCATCTGTGAAATCTCTGTACCTTCCACTCAATTTTACTGTGAACCTAAAACTGTTCTTAAAAATAAAGTCTATTTGAAAACTGAAAATATAATAAATGCAACCAGGTGCAACCCTACCCCCCTTTCCAGCCTCCTATCTCATCACCGCCATCAATACACACACACACACCCACCATTCAAACACAACCAGGTGCATTCCTGCCTCTCTCTCTCTATCCATGCTGAGCTGACTGACATTCTCTCTCCACCCTATACCTTTGACCCACAATTTCTCTTAGAATCCCCCTCTCTACTCCCACAACTCCCAGTTTTGTTTGGCTATCTTCAATATGGTGCCCACTACCAGCTCAGGTATCATCTTTTGGCTGCCCCACCCTGACTGGGCCAGATGCTCTTTCTCTGTACTCCCAAATCAAAATCAGAGCTCATCACACCAGCCCAGCTCTTGCCATTCTGCACATTAACTCTCTGCCTCCCCCACTGGCCTGGATATGTGCCAGGGTCTAATGGTGTGTCTAGGTGTCTTAGAACCTGGTGAAGACCCTGGCACATAGCAGGTGCCCACTAAATGCTCACTGAAATTTAAAGTCCTTAAGTAATGAGCTGTACCCTAAGGCACCCTGTTTCCATTGCTTCCTAAGCGGTACACTTGCCCACTATGGGCCTCAGTTTCCACACCGTTAAAAGGAGCATCATCATCACACTTCATCTGTCATGGTGCCTTGGTTTTTGTGCAGCACTTTTGACTAATGGACCTTCTTTACTGCTTGCTTATTCCTAACAAAACAAAAACTCTATGAAGCAGGGATTTGGCTGTATCCACTGCTGTTTTCATGGTGCTTTCCACTCAATAAATGTACTGGATAAATGAATTTCTGAATAGATGAATCCTTTGATTCAATTGGAAAAGGAAGGAAACTGTCTTGGATTTCTTTCTGAATTCCCTCTCCAATCCCTGGAGCACAGACTATACTCCAGAGCCAAGAGAATGAGCATAAGCTGGAGAACCATCAGTCCCATGGCTAATTAGTTGCATGGCCATGGGCTTCAGCTATCTCATCTGCATAATGGGTACAGTCCTAGCACTCACCTCATTGATGCTCCGAGAAGTAAATGAGGCGATAAGAGTAAAGCACTTAGCTCAAGGCAAGACACACGGCAGTCATTACATGTTTCCCATGTTTAATATTATAATCTGAGAGCCTGTTCTCACCCCTTCTCTGCCCCCTGCTATTAAGCATGCAGGGGACTTGTTCTGAATGTAAAAAGAAACTATTTAAATCCTGGTTCCTCTTTTTAACTATAGAGCATTCATATCCTTACCCACAGCCTGATCCCCTGGGGATGTCTGCCCCCAAATAAAGGTTGTCAAACATTTTAAATGTTATTAAATTGTCCAGTAAATGGGAATGCCCAAAGCAGAGAGCCAGTCAATCAGGATTATTTGAGAGCTTCAAAAAGACAGAAGGAAACCATTATTAGGTTTAAGAATATTACGTTCCCTCTCCCACACAGCCTTTATCTAAATCTTCATTTAATTGGCAGCCTTCAGCACTGTCAGAATTGCATTCTGAGAACCAGGAGAAGTTTTCAAACATTCACGCGATATTATATGCTTGGCTCAAAACTACTCAAGGGGAAAGAACGATCCTTTCTGCAAGGGATTTGGGGAATGCCGTATCACTGACACTGCAGGGGCTGGGGAGCTGACCTTGAGTCAAATAAGACAGTGGCCCCACCATGTAAACTTACACATGCCATCTGAAGTTTAAGGCAGAGAGAATCAGACCTGCTGCCCCCCTACACTCTTCAGGTGGCTTCTTGAGGGCAAGAATTGGTGCCTTCCATCTCCATAGCTTCATAGCCTCCCACACTGTCCGGCACTTCATAGGCATGAAATAGATGTCTCTGGGATGACTAATGAGGATCTTCATGGTTTTATGCAATAAGGAAAATCATCTCTCAGGCTCAAGGGGTTTTCACCAGAGTCTGGGCTGGAAAAGAAACCTGATTTCCCCATCTCTTCTCTGACCCCTACCTTGTAGCTCATTAGCAAGAGTCTCACTGATTTCATATTTTCTGTTCTCTGATCTGTCTCCTCCTTTCCTGCCTCAGTGCCTTGAATGAAGTCTTCAGCCTTCCTCTCTGGGATGATTGAAAAAGGTGCCTACATGTCTCCCATCTTTCACCCCCATGTAGGCACAAGCATACCAATGGTTGGAAAACCCAGGCCTGATAGTGTCACCCTGCTGCTTAAAAATCCCTCATGGCTCCCATTGCCTTCAGGACATAGTGTCTGTGAGAACAGTCCAGGCCCCTCTCCTGAATACTTCCCTACCTCCTCAGCCCCAGCTGCCAGCTCCCTTCATGCCATGCCTTCCTTCCCACTAAGGACTTTGTGCAGGTACCTCCAGTCCTATTTTCTGACTGCCTACTTCCTGTTGATCCTTTGGGGCCTAATTCAAACACTGGCTCCACCAGAAAGCCTTCCTCAATTTCTCTCCCCTCCTCCTCCCCCAAGCAGGGCCAGTCTCTCCTCTGTGCTCCCAAAGGGCCTGAAGCTGATAATACCTCATGTCCTTATTCTTCACTTAAGTTAGGCTAAGGCATTATAAAAAGTGTACAAAAGCCTTCTTATACAGTTCAGTATTTTCCACAAGGTGCCATGCAATCAGCACTGAGGTCAGAAAATAAAACCCTATCAGGTTCTCAGAAGCACCTCTTCCTGCCTTCTTTACAACCACCTTGGAAAACTATCTGGTGGTATCTACCAAAGCTAAAATCAAACAATTTTCAAAGTGGTTTTACTCCCAGCCCCTTTCATCTTGTCTTGACAAAGTCAGCAATCTTCTCTGAATCACCTTCAGAATTATAAGATCCTGGAATCAGAAACTAAAATTTGGTTACCTCCTTATCACCAGCTCCTATCACAGAACTGGCACATGATAGGTACTCTATAAATGTTGAATGAATGTAGGAGTGAATGAATGAATGAATGAGAAGGGTAAAGAATATGCATTCTCAGTTTGGGCAATTTGAATTGTCTTGAATTTCTTCTGATCAATGTTTTGTTAAGCATAATTTCCTCATTTGGAAACCACAGCAGTGCCATGATTCTGGGATTCCCATTGGAACTCACAAAAGACCAGACGTCCTCTCAAGATTGTTGAGGTGAAAAAAGGCTCTAAAGGTCATCTGTTTTAATCTGAAGAATCAGAATTCTAGGTAAAGCAGGCCAGTTAAATTGGTTTGACAGCCAACGTCGGCAGCAAATGCAGCTTCCAGCATCTTCCTAGATTGGTTCATTTTCCAAGATCTGTGATTTTTAAATGAGAAGTAGGATCAAAGGTCAAGTTTACCCGCTGGAGCACAAGCTAAGTATGTGCTGTAATCACATCACAGAGCAAACTTCAAAAGCTCACAGTGTAGTGACGGCAACCACCTGTCTATCTTCAAACCAGATGAATGGCTTTCTGATGCTATCAATCAGGGAAGAAGATGTATAAAGAGCAGCTGATCCTTATTTAACCAAGCTTTTCTCATCTTGTCATGAATAAAAAGCACATGCACAATCCTGGCCCAGGTGAGAAACAGAACCTGCTAGAAACTGCCAGAGGGTGTGTTATTTTCCTGTAACCTTTCAGAGCATGGAGGTGTCACACTGGTGACAGCTCAGAATGACAAACCAATAATGCTTTCCCCAAACACAAGACTGCAGAAAAATGGTGATCCAACTCCGCAGTTTGATCCTCCCTTCCCAGAACCTGAGCCTGGCTCAGAACCATGATCTCCTTAGAAAGTGCTGTGATGTTAGCATGTTCTGAAAACTTTGCTTTTATGGCTGTGACTGGCAGAAGGAAGGCAGCAACAATAGGTTACCCCAGCAAGGTCCTGCTTTCAGAGCACATCAGAACTTGTAGCCTTCAAGATGATGAAAGGACCCAAATTAGAGCTGGTCCTTCCTGAAGTCTCTCATATCTGATCTTCCCTCCAGACCAAGATCACATTTCTAGTGGCCGATTCAATTGTCAATACCAATAACCAATCCTGAATCCTAGGATCCGAGGCCAGCATCAGCCGTTCACTGATCCTGCTGGAAAATCACATGGCTTTGCTTCTCCTATTGAAGGCACAGCCATGAGAAGGTGCTGAGAGCAAAGGAAACCCACACGATGGAATGGGAGGCTATAAACTCCAGCTCCACACCCTACACAGGTAAGTGTACCTGTGTGGCTTTGTTCCAACAAAGGCTTCCCCTCCCTGAGCCTCGGTCTCTGTATCTGTAAAGTGGGAAAGCAACACCCTCAATGGACTCAAGATCGAAACAATGAACAACAAACTCTTTCCTCTGCACTCGGCACCCAAAAGGAATTTAATGAATATACACCACCCCTGTCTCCCAATAAAATTGCAACGATATAGAATCAGAAGCCTCGGATTTGAATCCTGGCTCTGCCAATTATTTGCTAAAAAAGGTCCCTGGTGCTCAGTTTCCTTAACCACAAAATGTCATCTGTGACCCCCTGAGGGCTGAGTGACAATCAATGAAGATGTTGTATGTGAGCATGCCTCACAAACTGTGAACTCCTCAGCTATGAAATGAGATGAATCACAGTAGCTCTGATGTTCAGAGGCTTGAATTAGACAACTTGTATACAAGTACCTCACAGAGTGCCTGGCACATAGATGGCACTCCATAAATGTTAGTTATTTTAATTTAGTTGTTAGAGTGGCACTTAATAAAACAATGATTATTGGAGCACAAAAAAATGATAGTTCTTAGTCTTCCCCCAAAGCAAATTGAAGTTCTACCCTTGGAGAGACTATGTCAAACCAACAGTGTCACCCTGGAGCCCTCTGGCCAGCAGGGGTCTGTGTCTAATGGGAGGTGCTCTTTATAACTTCCTTCCTCCCTCAAAACCATGCAACAGGTAGAGGCTAGCTGTGCCAGATAAGGCTCATTAACACAGAAAGAGAAAAACCATTCTAGCCTGACAAAGTACCCACCCTTGGTTTCATCTTTTTTTTTTTTTTTTCTGTATTTATTATTATTTTTTAACTTTCTTGACTTAATCTGTTTGCCACCCTGCCCCATTGGGCCTCCAACCAGCCTAAGCTAGTTCTCTTGCAAACTGCAGCCTTAGAGGGTACCTCTATTGCCCAATGTGCGATTGATTTTTACACTATGCAAAATCAATCCTGGGCATGCAATTTCTCTGGTGGCTCAGCCTCAGAGAGAACATTTCCTTGGCAGGTTGTAGGATCACAAAGGGCAGGAGCACACGGGCTGAGCACTGATAAAGCTTGCCAGCAGCCAGAGCTGGAGATGCAGGGGGATTGGGATGGAGAACTGACCAGAGAAAGGAATTAAATGGAACCTCTTCTTCCCAACAGTGGAACATTTTGGGGCTCAGCTAATCCTGAGTCAAAATAGCCAGGGTAGGGCTTGTACTCCTAAAGGAGAAGTGGCTGGGTTAATAAGGCTTTCAGGTTTCCTCATGCCAAGTCTGCTATGTGCAGACTTCTGCAAGCATCAATTATAAAAGCATAAACCTTTCTGGAATGGAGAAAGGGCATTTAGTTCATGGTGCTTGCTGGGGTCTGAGGGATGTTCATCTGCCCCCCAAATCTTCCAAGTGCTATACTACTTTCCTCGCCTAGCCACTCTCCCATGCCTCCAAAACTCCTCTGGCTTTGCTTTAATGAGCAGCCTCTGTTTATTAACGGTTTGGCCAAAAAGAACAGCAGAAATGTGCACCCCAATATGCCTCATTACAAACTGCAGAAGGTTAGTTTCCAACTAAAAAAAAAAGTGCATATGGCATAGAATCTTGCAGAAAATCTATTTTCTCCTAAAAGAAGGGGGAGCTAACCTCTTGCTGTCCTGGGCAGTGCAATATTGGGGCTCCAGGTATACTTTCTTGGGGCACATTCTTAAAGTGACTAAATCTGTTTCTTGATCAATAGCTTGGGATTATTTCCCAGGAAATGGCATTTACTGTGACCATTCATGAGTCAGGATCCCTGCCTGGTTTGGATTTACAGTGTGCTGGACACTGTGCAAGGAATGTTACATGCTTTAGTTCACCCTCTTAAGGAGCCCAGAAGATGGGAGTTACTACTATCCTCCACATTTTGCAAACAAGGAGACTGAGGCATACAGAGTTATGGAGATTTCTAGGATCACAGGGCAGTGGAGCTGAGAGTCAAGCCTGGGCAGTCTGGTGTCCTCATTCTTAACCAGTAATTCCTTTATTTTTACTTTTTCCATTTTTCCTTCTAGTCCCCTACCTTTCCCTTTGTTCTCTTACATTGCCCCTCTTTCCTATCATCAGATCTCTTCCTTAGGCTTGTGCCTGTTTTTTAGCTCCTACATGGTCTGACTGATCGTTTTATAGATCTCCCCTCACAATGCCCTGGCCCCTCAGCTCCCCTACACAACCTGGATTACTTGACCAGAATGGTCCCCATAAAAAGAACTAGTGACCATGCCATGCCTTCTTTTTGCAGAATCTAGTGCTTTCTCCAGGTCCCTTCCTTCCTTACCTTTTAAGGTAACTGCAACTTTCTTCTTGAAATTCCCTCTTTTATATTTTGACACGATAGTACCCTACATTTCTTCCTCTTTACATGGTTACCAATCCATCCATCCATCATCCATCCATCCATCATTCAACCATCCATATATGCATACACACATATGGTTCACTTAATAATTATCTGAACTCAGATTCTCTGTGACCTTGGATAAGTGCCTTTACTTTTCTGATCTTCTCTAACCTCACTTGTAAAACAGAAATACTAAGAACATAGTTTATAAGACTGTTATTAGGTTTAGATGAGATAGCAGATGTAAATAAACCTGTCTCGGGATCCCTGAGTAGCTCAGCAGTTTAGCGCCTGCCTTCTGCCCAGAGTGTGATCCTGGAGTCTCGGGATCAAGTCTCACATTTGGCTCCCTGCATGGAGTCTGCTTCTCTTTCTGTCTGTGTCTCTGCCTCTCTCTCTCTCTCTCTCTCTCTCTCTCTGTCTTTCATGAATAAATAAATAAAACCTTTAAAAAAAAAAACCCTGTCTCAATGAGGTGCTCAATATATGTTTATTATTCCATTGCGAATTTTCTTTTTTAGATGAAATTGCATTTGTTTTACTAATGAGATATACCCAAAATGATTTTTATCACACATCGTGCAATGCAACTTTAGGCAAGGGAAATAATGTCAGAGTAATCCCTGTATCAGTCAGAATCATTGGTAAAGCACCCTTAAAGTCAAATCTTGAGATCATTTCTAGCATTTTTCCCTTTCTTCCCCATCATCCCATTAACCATGATGCCTCTAATACTGGTCCCTTTCTTTCCACATTCCCTGTGACCTTTATTTACTCACAAACTCAACTTCTTACCTTGGGTCTTCCCCAACCCAATCCATCTTCCACACCACCCACAGGTTAATTTTTCTGAAATACTATTTTTCATTCCCTTCTTCAAAACTTCTGCTGGATCTCCACAACCTATTTTTGAGAAGTTTTTTTTTTTTCTTCTTTCACTTTTTCATATTTACTGTATTTTTTCATTGTAAATGCAATACATGCACATCAATGAAGATTTGTAAACTAGAGGAAAAGAAATAACTCACAAGCCCATTACATGAACAAAACCACAGTTAGGATTTTGATAAATTTCCTTTCAGGTGTCAGCCCCATTCCCATAAATACAGAGGCTTTTTTTTTTTTTTTTGCTTAGTAGGAATTGTACTCCATACAGTCTCCTGTTCTGTATCATTTCTCACTTAGGTGATTTCTCCACGCCATTGCTGTCTTCATAAATGCCCTCTTCGATGCCTGTGTAATATTCCATTGAATTACTTAGCCAGTTGCCATTTGCTAGAATTTAGCTTATTTGTTGAGCACTTAGGAGAGCCAAGCACATAGCAAACACTCAATACATGTTGACTATTGTTATTGTCCTCAATTCGGGCTATCACACATAATGCAGAGAAGTATGTCTGTGCCTTTTTTTATACCTATCTCTGTTTCTTTAACTTCTCAGATGTAGATTCCTGGCCCAAAGGGCATCACTGTTTGTATGCCTTTTGATACTGATTACAGCACCTGCTGCGTGCTTCCCACCTACCTTCCAAGCCCATATCCTCTGGCCTTCCCCTTAGAGGGCTGGCCCCACTTCCAGCTAAAAAACTCCACACCTCTAAGCTGATGGTTTTCTCTGAGACCCGAGTCCATACCTAGAAGTCCAGTAGTGCTCAAAGTCAATGCCACCTGGAACAGCCCCAAAACAATGCCCACCCATATTTGTGGCATAAAGTCTGGAGCTCCCATGTCCCTCAGATGGCATAACTTTGAAGTGTTCTACACTCGCTCCCATGGGTCCCCAGGTGAATCAAGCTCCAAACAACCACAGTAGCAACTGGCTGAATAACAGACATTTCACATGGCTTCCCTCTCTTCCTTGCTTCACTTCCCCACCCCCATAGGGTTTTCTCTGGATCACCTCCCAGATGAATTAATTGCACTCCAATCCTCCTTTCAGAATCTGCTTTTCTGAGACTGTGACACTTACAGACAAATGGCTAACCATCATCTGCTAAATCCTGTCTATTCACCTTCTCAAAGAACCATTTGCCATTTCCCAAGGGTTTATCATTTGCTCAAGCAAGATTTTACAGGGTTGTCTTGAATCCCCATCCCAGATGTATCAGGTAGGTATTAATGGCCCTCATTTCATAGATCTGATCACTGAGGCACAGAAATGGCCATGGCCACACGGACCTCCAGGGGCAGAGCTGAGATCCAAACCACTTCTAGCTTCCCCCAAGGCCTGGGCTCCTAACCACCATGGGTTACTGCCAGGTACTGCCCTATGGCAGTAGTGAGATCCTTTGGCTAAAATAACACTGATACTATTAATAACTGCCATCTCTGTAGTACTGATCCAATTTCACACTGTGTTCACATTTATTGTCACCCAGAATAGCCTCCCTGTTGCCTCCTGAATATGGTAGGAGTACTTCTGCCTCAAATTGGACTTATGCTTTTTTCCAGCTTGTAACACTCCCCCTTCTTTCTCTAGTTCTCCCCTTTTGGTCTTGTTTCCACACCATTTTAGCCTTACTCTTCACATGTCTGAAACTGACATTCTAACTCTCCCTCTGACCCAGTTTCCTCATTGGCAGATGTGGACAATGGTCAGTCCCACCTAATAGGGTTGAATGAAAGCATGTAGCACAGCACACACTTAATCAAAGGCAGTTAGGAGATGGCATCTACACAATTAACTTGACCTACGAAATCTCTCCTCCTACCACCTCTTAGACCTCAGCTGACTCTTCCATTTCTTTGCCCCATATTTCACAGGCTATTTCAGGTCAGGCAGCACTAGTAAATTAAAAATCATGTGTAAAGATTCAGAATAAAATTATCCAAAGCTTGTAAACATGGCCAAAATGATTGATGGAAATCCTCTGAATATCATTCAGGGACAAAGGTTACCAGCAGATGTCTACGTGCATATTCTTAGTTCACCTTGTTGTTTGCTCTTGATGGAAGGCCCCAGAGAGTAAACTTACCGGTTACTTGTCGATTTTTGTCTAGTAGAAACAAAACTAATTTGTCTCATGGAACAAATAACCCCCAAGGTTTAGGCATGTTGCACATTAACTGTATTTTTTTTCTAACTCAGCAATCTTATCCTAATACTTCTTTGCCAAATTGCTCAAAAATACCCTAGCTTCTTAAATGCCCTTTGAAGCCATCATAGCATCTTATTGGTTTCCTCATAAATTAATGAATTAATGTTTATATTTACCAGAGATTCGTAGTTTTACCTTCTGAAAAATTATACATGGATAGTAATTTGCTGCTAATTTTATTTTCACAGAGCCAGCTTTGGGTTGTGGCTTTTAGAATGTGATGGGGTAGAGACCAATATTCCTGTGTGTGTTGGGTGAACATGAAGCTCTACACTTACACTTGGTTTCCTCACACTCATGCTATTGACATTTAAGCTGGGATAATTCTTTGCAGTGGGGGCTGTCCTATGTACTGTAGGACGTTGAATAGCACATCTAGCCTCTACCTACCAAATGCCAATAGTGCCTTCTCCCCAAGTTGTGATAAACAAACATATCTCCAGACATTACCATATGTCCCCTGGGAGGTACAATTGCCCCCATTTGAGAACCACCCATTTAGACTGTACTTCACAAGTAAGAATCATGGGCAATATTGGAAATATCAGCAAAGATTCATAATGGCACACAAAGAGTTATTCTGGATGGGCTTCAAAATCCAATGACTATAGACCTAGCTCTTCTCACAAACTCAGCAGTGTCATGTTCTGTCATTCTCCCCTTCGGTCTGTAATCTCTACAAGTTCAGCAGCTGCAGCCTCTGCATCTGTCTGGTTCATCTTAGGAAACTTAACTCAAAGAATAGAGCCTAGAATTTAGTGAGTGCCAATTGTGACTAGAGCTTAATAGTATCATATGTATATATAGAATATATACATGTATTTATATGTATATGTTATATATGTGTGTATACACATATATGTATATCTATTATATGTGTATGCATGTGCCATAGATGCATACATCTGTGTGTATATATGTATGCTTTGTCTGTATGCATTATATGTGCATATATACACACACTACATACTAAACACACACACATAAAGTCAAAGGAAGTGGGTGCTAAGTCAGATGAAAGATAGCAGAATATGCCATCCTAAACATGCCACTCTGTCATAAGGATTATTTTGAGCTGAAGGCAACTGAGAAGAAGCAGATACAAGAAAATCTTACTGACCTCTTCCTATTTGCCTAAAATCAGGACCTAGAATTTATAAAGGTGTTCTTCCTCCACTCTCTACCAAGAAGGACAGATATTATTCCCTGTAGACAATTTCAGATCCTTACCAATGGGCAAGGCACTGACTTAAACCTGCATAACAAATCCCATTCTTGTTTTCAACCCCATTACACCCCCACAGCTGGCATCCCCACACCTTTCTCTCTCTTGTCTTTAGCTTAACATGATATTTAAGCTGGAGTTCTAAGCCACTTCTGAGAGTTTCTCATTTTTTTCCTATCATGCACACATGAGGTATACATATTAATAAGCTGATGGTTTTTCTCTTGTTAATCTTTCTTTTCCTTGAAGAGTCCCAGATAAAAACCTAAGATGAAGTTTTCCTCCCCTATACATACTTCCCAAGTGCTTCTGTCCTCACTCCAGGTCTTCTGGTCTGCCTGTGTCAACCACAGCTGTCACTGAAGGCATCATGTGAACATAGCTCAGGGTCTCCCAGACATAAATACCTGTCCATAATAGGATAGAGCAGAACCTTTGGCCTCCATTCCTATATCTCTGTGGTCTGCATGTTTTCATCTCCACTTTCCTCAAAGGAGCATAGATCCTGCACCAGACACGTTTCCCTCCTTCATCCAAATAACATGAGAAAGGTCTCTTTCCCCAGAGCCAACTGGAGCAGCAGGTTTTAAACGTAAGGGAACATCAGAATCCCCTAAGGGGCAAGTATGTGAAGACACAGTTTGCTGGATCCACCCCCAGAATCTCTGATTCAGTAGATTGTGCATAGATAATTCATTTCTAACAAGTTCCCAGGTGATCCTGACACTTCTGGTTCTGATGATGCAGGTCCAAACTCTGAGACCCCAGAGTCTACAGCTTATTTCTCACATTTATCCTGTGCATCATTGTCTCATGACATACTCTATGCAAGAGTTCCCTTACCACTGGGAATTTAGGAAGAACATTGGAAATGCAGCCTTGGGGAGCCCCTCTTTGAAACTCAAATGCACAATAAAGTCTGAGACATTCAGTTGTGAAAAACAAAATACAACCTATCAGTAAGTCCAGAGTTTCCCAAAATATTAGCTCATGCAACTTATTTTTTCCAGAGCTTTCATTAACCTCTCATGGAATCAGTACCTCTTCAGAAAACACTTTGCAAAACACTTTGGAAGATCATATACTCATATGGTTTTGTATAATCATCTGTTGCTACCCAGGAAGGCTTTAAGAATCTAGGTGGTAAGCAGACTCCCTGCCACCACAAGGCCAGCCACCTGGGAAGCCAGATCTCAGCCAGAATGCTTTCAATCCCAGCTCCTACCCCAGCTCGTCACAGCTGCTCCAACAGACTGGAGACCCAGGAAGATATTTATAGTCCTTTGGCTTTGTCTTTATAAATTCTCACCCTCCAGGACCACAAACAGGCATCCTGGGCTGGATCCAGGGGCAAGCCCTGCTGCCCTTTCCTGCTGTACTGTGCTTGGCTAATGGCTTCATCACTCTGTATTTTAAACATGAAAGGTAAATACAAATCATCAACATAGGAGTGAAGGTAGAGAGGAATAAATCTCATGTTTACAGAGCTTGGGAATCAAAAGACATCTAGTGAGGGTGGCAGGTGCTTTAGGAGGGAGTGTTTATGGGGGTGGGGGCCTTGATTTGGAGGCACTGAGTGACAAGTGTAAGCAAAGAGCTTCTTCCCCCTGTCTTAGACCTCAGATTCCTTTTTATTGCCAGGCCATGAAGTTTTCAACTGAAACAGCCAAGGGGTGCCAAACATTCTTGTTAATTTGTATGAATCCTTTCAGCAATCTGGTATCAACTTGAGTACAATGACAATTAATATGTCAATTCGTTCTCTCCCCCTCTTCCTCTTCTCTCTCTCCCAGGTCCTGAGCCACTTATGCTTATTGCTTTTAGAAGTCAGCCACACCGGGATCCCTGGGTGGCGCAGCGGTTTGGCGCCTGCCTTTGGCCCAGGGCGCGATCCTGGAGAGCCGGGATCGAATCCCACATCGGGCTCCCGGTGCATGGAGCCTGCTTCTCCCTCTGCCTGTGTCTCTGCCTCTCTCTCTCTCTGTGTGTGACTATCATAAATAAATAAATAAAATTAAAAAAAAAAAAAAAGAAGTCAGCCACACTAACACATCTTCTAACACACACACTAAGACCCTATAGTCTCTCCATGCCAGTACCCTAAACCAGGCCCACCTGGGCCAGAGAGGACTAATAACCAGTGAGGAAAGAAGGATCTTGATCCACTTTGCAAATCTGCAAAACAAAAGTGAAGAACCACTGCTTAGTTTCTAATAAGCCAAGTTACCTGTAGCTGGTTGACTGAGATTGCTTTTCATTAATAAAATGTGTGAAAACCAGTATGCTTCAGGCCTACAACTGCCTGGATCACTGGCCAGGCCCATGTTCCTCAGTATATGCCTGCCTCAGTTTTCTGATCTCTGAAATGAGGTTAGATGATAGGGCCCTTGTGAGGAATAGTAGTGTTAATGTAAGAAAAGAATAGAATGCCACTAGCACTTGGTAAGCACCTGTAGGAGAGCTCAGGGATGGCCTCACAGAGCCCTGAGGTTGGACTGCCTGATGTTTGCTTGCTTTTCTGTTGAATAACAGCTTTATTGAAACATGATCCACACACTATAAGGTTCACCCTGTTAAAGTATATAATTCTGTGATTTTTAGTATACTCACAGACTAGTGCCACTATCATCACTCTCTCATTCCATAACATTTCCATCACTCTTCCCCAAAAAATCCCATGCTCATTTGCAGTCACTCATTCCCTGCTGCTCTCACCTGGGGCCCTCGGCAACCACTACTCTACTTTCTGTCTCTATGTATTTGCCTGTTCTGGACAATTCTTTCCATTTCATGGAATCATACAACACGTGGCCTTTTATGTCCGAGACTGTTTACATTTGAATCTTGGCCCCAGAGTTCAAAAGTTGTGTGACCTTTATCCAGTTCTCCCGGAATTTCTCCATCTGTGAAATGGAATTAAAATCATAGTAGATACACCATAGAGTCTTTAGGAAGATTAAAAGTGCTAATTAATACATCTAAAGCACTCACACAGGGCCTAGCTCATAGGCCCTTGAATATGAATCTCCACTACTGCTACTACTACTATTACTTGTATGCTATTCCTCTTCCCCAAAGCATGTGGCAACCCAGAGATGAACAGATCACAGAGAACACGGCCCTTGCCCTCCCTAGTACTCAGCCTGGTGGGGATCATACAATTAAAAAACCAGCTTGAATAAATACAGTAAAGTCTTATCATATGCACATTTAACTAATGGAAATCCAGCTCTTCCACTGAAAAAAGAAGGAAAAAGAACAATTTAAATACTGCAATTAAATTCTGTAAAATTATATCTTACCTGTATTCTTTATTATGCACTGTACATTATGGCATGCATTATACAATGTTACATACTGATTACAATACAGGGATGCACACACAAAACCATACATACTGCAATTTAATGGGCAACTTAAGATATTTCAAGGTTAATGACGACGGCGTCTGCCTTAAACCTTGATTTTATAATCTAACCCCTGAGTAAGATGCAACTCTATTGTATGTCAACAACAGTAACAATTCAGAATGATTCCAAACAAATGAAATCAACCAATGAGCCATTGGTTGAGGTGAACTATAGGGGTTCCACTTGGTCCCATTTGCCCAAATACCCATTAGCACAATTTCTTCCCTCCACAAGCTCACAGTCTCATTGTGAGAATAAACTACAAAAACAGAATTACAAGAGGTTGCTGAGCAGCAGAATGGGGTTTAAGAAACAGATGGAAATAATCTCTCACCCTACTAGCTGACAAGACAAGCAGATAGACAACAGAAGGACTGTGCTCTCCACAGAACTCACCACATGACAGACATCATGTATATACCTGTTCATTTTTTTATTGTCTCTCCTCCAGCTAGTACAGAAGCTCACCAGGTTAGGGACTTTGTGTACATTGTTTATATCTGTATTCCCAATGCTGAAAAGAGTGTTGAGCACCCAGTGGGTGGCCAGTAAGATTTGTTGGTGAATGAATGAATGAAGGTAACTGTTTAGATAACCTCCATTTTTCTCCCATCTTATGTCCCCCAAACAACCATAGTCTGTTCCTCCAACTTCAACTTATTTATTCCTTAATTGTTTATAAGTAGTGGGAATATATCCATGCCAAAGATGAGGCCCAAAGGTAGCATTCCAGGGCTTTGGCATACTGGTACCATCTAGTGGGAAAGAGAGTATCTGCAGGTGGGTACTAAACCAAACTCGGTGGTTTAAAAAAAAACAAAACAAATAGAACCCATAACCCTTCCCTTTAACATAAGCTCTATTGAGGAAGTTTTGGGCAATATGTAACAGGGCAACTGGTATCTCTTATATACTCACGCCCTATCCAGGGCACAAACTGCCAATCCAAGCACCTGTCACACCACTCAGGACTTGCCTATTTTTCTACTCAGGACTTCTCCAAAACCATGGTTGCTCCCCCAGAACCACAAAGGCTTATCAGGGAAGCACAGAGAAACCAATGGTATTAGGGGCCACCCTTGACCAATGGAAGATGGGCATAGTGGGTATACACCCCAGCTTCCTATCCAGCAAAGAGACTATTCTAAAGCAGATTTTATGCAATTCTTCTGAGGAGTCCTAGCAATAATGAGCCTTAGTTGCCCATGATAGTAACCAGATCAAAGAGCTTTTTTTGGCTTTCCTTCTTTCTTGTTCCTTATTTCTGTGTCTTAGGGTCATCTCTCAGATTAGCTCCCTGCATCCAAGCCTATATCTCCATCACTTAGGTTGTACTAAGGAATGCAGCCTAAGATAGTGTTTAATACCAATACACCTTTGAGTGATGAGGAAGGCTTAAAAATTGTAGTCCAGATAATACTACAAAAGCTGAATTATATATTTCAGTCCTTGTCTGAGAATTCTGTTCCATAGTTAATCTTTACCTTGATTAGAGTTAATGTGGAATAATCCAATGATACTATCTTCCTAAAGAAATACCACATTCTCACGGTAGCAACAGGCCAAAGAAAACGTCTGGTTTCTTTCCCTGGCCTTGACCCTATCCCAATTTGACCAACTGGTGAGGTGGCTGGGGTTCTGATCAGAAGGTGGCAAAGAATAGCCCAAGGGCCAAATCCAGCTCTGCCTGTTTTTCTGAATAAAGTTTTATTGAAAACAGCCCAGCCCATTTGTTCACATGGTTCGTGCAGCTGTTTTTACGCTACATTGATAGTGTTGAGTAACTGCAAAAGAGACATATATTTATTCTTTACAGAAGAAGACTACCTACCTGTAGTTTAAATTCTTGGTTACCATATTTTTAGATTCCCAAAAATAAAATTTCAAGAAAAACAAAAAATATAGAATGGATAAAGGTTTGCCAGTGATACTTTACTGCTCTATTTACCATGATAAATAGAAGACAAAAATGGGATAGGCAGTTAGTTGACTAACTTCATTTTACAAACAATAGGACATTTCATCTCTAAAACTAGAAAAGATCATTGCATCAGAACAATGACCTTTCCACCCCAAAATTGGACTGTGAATAGACTCAGAACAACTGCCTATCCCATTTTGTTTTACAGCATCACTATCCAAAATTATTGTACTTACTTATTTTTAAGGTTTACAGTCTTTCTCCCTCATTAGAACATAGACAACAATGAGGGCAGGCAAGCTTGTCTTTCTTCAATGCGGCTTACCCTGTGGTTGATCAGTTAATATTTGTTAAATGAATGACTTAAACATGAAATGTACAGATTGGGATGCACAGATACAAAGGTCCTTAGAGGGATGCCTGGGTGGCTCAGCGGTTGAGTATCTGCCTTTGGCTGAGGGTGTGATCCTGGGGGTCCCAGGATCGAGTCCCGCATCAGGCTTCCTGCATGGAGCCTGCTTCTCCCTCTGCCTATGTCTCTGCCTCTCTCTTTCTTTCTCTCATGAGTAAATAAATAAAATCTTAAAAAAAAAAAAAAAGGTTCTGAGAGAGACAGAAATGAAAGGCCACCATGCAGAGTGGTAAGGACTGGGGCAAAGGCGGGGATAGGTACACCCACTCACACAGGGGCTCTGTGAGTGCTCTCTGCTCTGTCACCAGTACGTAAGACAGTGCCAGGCACATAACAGGCATTCAACAAATGTTCATGGAATCAACGGCTACCCTGACTAAAGGCACTTAAATTGAATTAAAAGGAAAAAAAGAAAACTCTTTTGGTAAAACAGAACTACATTTGAGGTTAGATTCAGTTCTGTTGCAATGCCCGATAGATTGGTTTGTCTCAATATAGCTACAGGCTGTATATTTCTCATTTTCTATGGAGTGAGTGGGGAAAATGTTACTGTAGACAGTAGCATTCAGGAATCACTGGAGCTCCTTGGCACCCCTTGGGAGGAACACCATCTAGCCTTAGAGCTTAGCAGCAGGCAGGAAACTGCCAGCAAATATACCCCTAGAGAATTTACCTGTGCTGGAAGCTGCAGAGGAGCCACACCCTCATTGAGTCCTGTGTGGCTACTCTTTTTTTTTTTTAAAGATTTATTTATTTATTCATGAGAAACACAGAGAGAGGCAGAGACACAGGAAGAGGGAGAAGCAGGCTCCACACAGGGAGCCTGACGTGGGACTCAGTCCCAGGTCTCCAAGATCATGCCCTGGGCTGAAGGCGGTGCTAAACCGCTGAGCCACCCCGGCTGCCCGTTGTGTGGCTAGTCTTAGTAAGATGGCCATTCTTGCTGGGTCAAGCATGCAGCATGGGTGGATTCTTTGCCTCTGGTCAAAAGCAAGGCCTCAGTGACAACACAAATGACTGGCCTAACTCCATTCAGAAAGTTGTAGCCATTAACCCAGACCCATTAACCCATTAACCCAGACAGGAGGCCCAGGTCCCAGGCCCACTTTTAGAGACCAAAATTCAGAAATGAGGTCACTACATGTAGCCACTTTGACTCCAGGAGAACCAGAAAACAAAATAGTCAAGGGAGAAAATTCTTACAACATTTGGCGGGGGATAAGGGATCAGGCCTTCGTATGTGAGTGAAATATGGAGGAAAATGCACATGCACAGGAATCATAAATGCATGGGTTCAATTCCTGGTCCCAGTTCTTAGTGGCTGTGTGGCCTTAGGTAAATGACTCAACCACTCTGAACTCCTTTTCATTGCATATAGAATGAGGATAAGAATAGTTGTTCCTAAGGGTTGCAATAAAGATTACAGATAATGTATGCAACTGGCACATAGCAATAAATTGTACAGTAAATTTACTACAGGTATTTTGATATATTTTAAATAATAATCATAAGTGTTCCTGGTGCTGACACATACACCCGCCAACACACTGCCCTGATAAAGCCTCAGGGAAACAGCCACTGAGCAGATATATCTAGAAGATAAGATCCCACCAGATCAAATGATTTTATGAGGCATGAAATCCCCAGGGGAAGGATCTTTGGGGAGCTACCAATATGGGAATTGGCAAATCCTTCTCTAGAGAGCAAACTTTATTTTTTTTTAATGTCCATGCATTTTAAATATGCAAGCATTTTTTTTCACCTCTAAGTTGGTCAAATTATCAAGGCTCAGGCTCCATGGTACCTGAAAGCTCCAAGTTCCCTTGGAGCGCAGTGTGTGAAAGTTAATAATAACCAACATTCCTTTAGCACCAAATATTTGCCAATCATGGGATGAAGTCACCAGTATGTGCTTATTTAATCCTCACCAAAACCCTGCTGGGGAGATATAGGTGTTCTCTCTCCTTGTTCAGACACAGGAGGAAACAGAAGAGGAGGGAAATAAAGTTACTTATCTGAGGTCACTCGGCATGCAAATGGCCAGGAGTCAAACTCACTTCTTAAAATCTCAGATGTCTCCCTAACTCCCCTAAGCAATCTGAGAGTCTGGCTCCTCTGAGTCCTGGCAGACCATAGGCCCTGGTTCACCTCCAGCACTTTCTCAATCCAGGACCAGGTGTGTATTCATTGTTAAATTCCAAGTTTGCAGCCTTCTCAGCACTGAGTAGATTTTAATGATTATGAAAAGAAAGAAGAAAAGATGGATGAAAGGGGCTGGAGGAGGAAGGTGGGAGAAGGGGAGGGAAGGCACAGCAACCACCCCTCCAATACTGTTTTAGTTCTTATTGAGTCTTATGGTAACAATTACCAAGTTCATATTATTTCTGCTATTTAAGTTCTTGTTTCTTTTTTAAAAAGATTTTATTTATTTATTTATTTGAGAGAGAGAGAGAGAGAGCATGAGGTGGCAGAGGGAGAAGCAGAATAAGGACTCCACTGAGCAGGGAGCCCAATATGGGGCTCAATCCCAGGACCCTAATATCATGACCTGAGCTGAAGGCAGATGCTTAATTTACTGAGCCACCCAGGTGCTCCACAAAATATACTTTCTTGTTTCTTAATGACTGCCCTGGGTAGATGGCAAGCCCCATGAGAACAGATCCTACATCCATCCTGTTTACCTATGAATTCCCTAAATGCCTCAATAAATGCAGACACCTATGCATCCCTAGCCTTCTGAGGATAATGTACCTGTGCCCCCCCCCCTTTTTAAGAGAACCCAGTTGTTAAACATTTGCCAACATACCACTCCCTGGCACCCCATTGAAGACTCTGCTACTCCACCTGGAAACATAAGAGTCACCACGGCTATATCCAACATGCTGAAATGAAGACTTGTTAGCATTCGCAAAGTGATTGCTGAAAGTAGTAGATCATTATTTGCTTCATGTAAGAAATATTTCTAGTGCTGCTGATTGAATGTTCAAGAAACGATTAAAGGGCTTGGCAATGTTTCTCCCAAATATCTTTTGCATGAAAAGCCTCAGAGATTGGTTAATTATAGAGGGTACACATCAGTCTCTCTAGACAAGGGCATTTCCAAGCCCCCACTGTGCCCATCCCAGATGCGAGCATGGATTGGATCAGTGGGCACTGAGTAACTGGGGCCTGGGATGCCTCTCCTGAGGAGCATTACTGCAGCCTGGCTAACACCCCTATGGAAACGGCCCTCAGACCCTGTTTATAATGTCAAACACCTGGGTTCTCATTTGGGTAATTGCCAGGAAGCTGCCAATTGAAAGGAGTCAGAACTCATGCTTGCTCCTTAACCGCTCCCTGCCCCTTGCTCTGCCATCTCCGAACCCAGCTAACAAGCTCTGCCAGGTTCTCCCCTAAATGTCCCTTGGACAATCTGAGTGGTGCATCTGTTTCCCTCACCTGCACTGCCACTCCCATGATCTCAGGCCTGGACTGGCTTCTCCGTTCCACTCATACCCAGCGCCAATCCATTTACTACACTGCAGCTGGGGTGACCTTTCCAAAAGGAAATCTGACCTTGTCACACTACACCTTCCCCTTGTCACTTTCAGTGGCTGCCCATTGCTCCAGGACAAACACCAAAATCTCTGTGATGGCTGCCAAAGCCCCAGTGGCTCTGGAACCACTCAGTGACTCCCGATACCATCCTCTTTGAGCTATGCAATATTTCTTCCTGCACAGAGACTTCCCCCAGGCTGTGCCTTCTGCCTGGAATTCTTTTCCCTGCCTACACCTTCCAGTGTTCCTTTGTCTGTAGGCCTCACTACTCCTCCAGACTGTGGCTCAAGCATCAGGCTATCAAGGAAAATTTCCAGGCCCTTCATCTAGATCTGATGCTTTTCTTATATTCATTCATTCATTCATTCATTCATTCATTCATTCATGTTTGCTGAGGGTCTGCTGCATTCCAGCACTATTCTAGGCCCTGAGGATGCAGAAGCCAACCAGACAATAGTATATGCTCTAATGGAGCTTATATTTTAGTGGGGGAGAAAGATGAGGCACAGATGAGCAAAATACACAGGACAGCACACCTCACACAATTGCATTTTCTTCCCTCATAGCAGTTGCCTCTGTTTTGAATTATTCCTGAATCGACATTGATCTCCCTGCCAGGGGATCTCTCAGGGCCCAAACCCCAAGAGAGCAGAGGCTGGGTCACCTCCCCAGTAGCCATACCCTGAGCACATAGTAGGTTTTTGTTTTTGTTTTTGTTTTAAGATTTATTAATTTATTTATGATAGACATAGAGAGAGAGAGAGAGAGAGATTGAGAGGCAGAGACACAGGAGGAGGAAGAAGCAGGTCCCATGCCGGGAGCCCGACACGGGACTCAATCCCTAGACTCCAGGATCGCGCCCTGAGCCAAAGGCAGGCGCCAAACCGCTGAACCACCCAGGGATCCCACATAGTAGGTTTTGGATGGACATCACAGGTATTTACTGAATCCACTTAGTCCCAGGTATATCTCCCTGAAGTCAAGTTACTTGAGTGCTTGGGGCTTAGGAGGAACAGTCCCTAATGACTGAATCCCTAATGCCTCCCTGCCCTTTGAGAAGATTTCCTGCAGCCCCTGTGGCTACAATTCTGAGTCAGAGCAGAGTCAGCAAACTTTTTCTGCAAAGGGCCAAATAGTAAATATTTTAGGCTTTGTGGGCCATATGGTGTCAACCCTGTTGTTATAGCACAAGCTCAGCCATAGACAATTATATAAATGAATGGGCATGGCTATGGTCCAATAAAACTATTTATAAAAACAGGCTGCAGGCAAGAATTGGCCCATAGGCCACAGTTTGCAACCCCTGAGTTAGATGATCCCAGATGCCCAGCAGCTTATGGCAGTTGAAGGCAGAGCTTGTGAGGCCTAAGACAGCTATGGGTTCTGTTGGCAGGGTCCAGCAACTTTCTGCAGGCCCTACATCCGTTGACAGGGAGATTACCACAGAAGTTCAAGCTTCAGGCATTTGCAGGCACCATCCCTGCAGCACATGGGGAAGCGGTTCCCTGCCACCTCCAGAGGGAAGCGACTTTGGCCTGCAGGCCATGTGAGGCAGGGATGGGGGCTGCCACATTCCTTGCAGGGTCCCCAGGCTCCTCCAGGGGCTGAGCTCATTTCCTGGCCCTGCCCAGGCATGTGGCAGGGCTGCTCTCAGCTGAGCAGCTGCTGCCCTGCACCCCAGCCCGGCCTATACTCAGCTGGGAGACACAGGGGCTTTGTGCTTCTGTAACAGATTGGGTGACGCTTGCTGGGGCCTTTGAAATGAGACATGACATGTCAAAACGTGCCTATTGCTAATGCTAATTTTCAGGAATTTGACTTCTGTTGGCAACTGACAGAGGAAAAACAATCACTTTTTTTTTTTTTTTTGGTATGTGTGTGTAGTTATATTTACCCTGCTCTTTGGGATCTGAAGCTATGAAAAACAAGTTATCTGGGGCTTACCTATTGGTATGGCATGGATGGACGGTTTAATCTAGTATTTATGGAGCCAGAGGACATTAATTATAGCATTAACACTATGTGTAGACTATGTTGGGTGTTAACTGTTAAAAGCAACTATAAGGACATCACACAAATTCCAGTTGGTGGTAGAGGTGACAATGTTCTGTGTATAAAAGTACTCTAGGCAACAAAGCTATGCAGCTAACATTAACCCACAGTTGTAAATGCTTTGAGAGCTCACCCAGTGCACCCAGAGTCCCCTGTAGGGTACAAGAAGTTATTGTGACATTCTGATGATACGCATATTGCAGGTGAGCAACACTGTGGGAGTGACAGTGCCCAGAGCATCACTGTACTCCAAGGGTACTGATGCTCTTGGTATAACACTGCGTACAGTGCACTGGGGCCTACCTATTATCCAGCACTCCCAGAGCCCCTTAACTGCAATGTTTTGGGTGTACCAACGCTCTGGTGTACCTACATCAGTTTTACTCAGAGCTGCAATGCATCACTTCTCTGGGTGTAACTATTACTATGGAATAATGATCTGGGGGTCCTAGCGTTCTGGGTAGCCCTAGTCACCCAGTGGCACAGTAATGACAGTGGTAATGTTCTCAGGATGGAAGTGCGGTCCCCTTGATCGTGTTCTTCCAAAGCAAGCCTCAATTCATTTCATTCATAGTGATCAAAAGAGGCTTGTCCCTTCCTTTTCAAGGAGCCTATCACTAAAAACTTGACTGCATCAATTTGATTAAGCCTCAAAATTTGTGAAAGCAGAAGTTCCCAACACAAATGGCTATGAGGCAAGTGAGTAAAAATAAATGAGTTACAATTGGCTAGATGAGTAGTAGGGACTGGCAGGGACTGTGGCAAATTACAGAGGCATGTCTTTCCTAAAAGGTGGCAGTAGGAACTCTGCTCTAGTAAACTGTGGCCAAGTGGGAATGAAGCTCTAGGATTGCCTTACCTTCTGATATTTTCAGAAATGCAAGAAATCTGGATTTTTTTTTTTAATTTATAATTTCCCACTTTTCAAAAGATTTGGCCAAACAAGATACATCCATGAGCTACATTTGGCCTATGGCTTCGACTTCTCAACCTTTGCCCAGAAGCCAGAGTTGCAGACCTGGGATGGATGAGCATTAGCATCATGAAGCAGATATCTCGAGCTTCAGCCTGCTAAACCAACGGGTGACCCGTTCACCAACATGAGCCCTGGCTGTGTTTCAAGTTTGAAATGGCATTTCTTTTCCTCTCTAGCCTGCTCTTACCTATTTCTCTCAATGGAAAAAAGAAATTGCATTCTACCCTAACCCTAGCATAAAGCCACTACTTAGTGCCTAATGAAGGGGATCCTATAGTCCAGCCCATCATCATTTGCCCCATCTGCTGAGGGATATGGAGTTAAGCCTGGGATCCCTAAGTAGCTACAGAGGAGACAGGCTGCAGGGGATTGTATTGGCAGCATCCTTCAGGAGGGTCAGATTCTCTCAGGCATGTGGGCACCTTGCCCACAGCTAAGTGGAAACAATGCCAAAACCACTGGTCACTTGATTTGATTCTGCCCAACTGATTATTGTAATTAGATGACAGACATATTTCCCTCTCCTTTTCAACTGGTGCTGGAGGGTGAGCAAATCTGGCCCATGAGTCATTCTTCTGGGTAGTTACCTAATGGGGAAGATTATCTCCTTTCACAGCCGAGCTATGCCTGCCTTTTGGCTGCCTAAAGAGTAAAACCAGGTCCAAACAAAATCAAATGCCAGGAAATTTCAAAACTTCCCCATATTTCATGTGGCATTGTCTACAAAGGTCTTTCAACTGTTCCCTGCACTTATACTCAGAGGGACTACAGAGTTGTAGAATTAAACAGAACAGAAGCAAGTATAATAGGGAATAAAGGAGGAAAGAGACTCTCCCATGCAAAATGGCAGGACTTCTCATTGGGGGAGCTTGTAGCAAATAATTGGGAATAAGGAGAATAGTTGGGTTTAGATGGAGCTACTATACTGAAGTTCTTTAAAATATATAAGCTGTGGATTCAGAATTTTGTAATACTGTGAATGGAGCCCTCTTCTGGAGAAATTTTTCAACAGGTATTAAAACAAGATCAAAACACACAGAGATGGACATACACAGCCACAAAGAAATAGGAACTACTATGGCTGTATAGATGATATGACTGTCATTGAATCCATAGTTTCATTCCACCTCACAGAAACTACCTGGACTCCCCAGGCACCTTTCTTTTTGGAAAGAGGGAAAGAAAGAAGAATATTCGCAAGAACCTAGCTGTACTTTTACCTAAACAGTGAACTTCAAACTGAGATTCAGTGCACACATGCAAATGCTGATACTTTTACATACTGCAGTTACTGGGTACATTGGTTTGCCGGGCAATTCCACTATAACACATAGGAGATACTTCTAGAAGGAAATAGATTTTATTTAATGGAAAACCCAAGGGCTAAAGATAGAAAAGGAGAGAAGGGAGGGAGGCAGAGCAGAAGAGATTAGCTAAGATGACTGTTGGGCTTTTAATATAGACTGTGGCATTACATAAACTCCAGATCACATATTCAGCCTCGCAGTTTATTAAGTCTCTTTGGGGACTTGCTAAAAAAAATTGTTCAGACATGTGAACTGTACCACTCCAATTCTTTTCACGACTTAGGTCTCTGTTTCCCCAGTGCTTTTGAAATCTTATGGGTTGTCACATGTTGAGGTCATCCCAGGGCAGGGGGTGCTCTCTGCCACTCCCACAGTCTTTTCTCCTAATCAGAAAGGTTCTGCAAATAAACTCTGCCCTTAACATAGAATATATGATATTCCAGGGGTACTGAAAGACACTGGTTCTTATTTAAAATCCTGAAAATCAACATTCTGTGTCCAAGAAAGAACTCCCCATTTTAAATCAACATCTCAGAATTCTGTGGAACATTTTTGGTCACTCCCAAGCGACCGCTCTCCAAACCTGAACCACTCCCTAAAATTCTAATTCTTGGGGGATTACTCATTCATTGTTAGGACTTTTAGCTAGTTGTAAGTGATACCCAAACAGCGGCTGGGGTGGAAGTAGGGGGGGCCGGATCATACTTACAGTGTAATTTCTATGTCAGGGCTCCCTTAATCTGTTCCACATTCATTATTTATCATAGTTAAATGCCAGAGGCCACTTCTGGGACAGCTTTTCCCAAAACACCCCAGGGGAGAAGAGAGGTGACTGTTCCTTGACTTTGCCAGCTTCCAGCCATTGTTGCTTAGAATTCCTCTTCCCCCTTTCAAAATGCCTAAAACAGCAACCAGCCAATAAACGTACAGGGATTGATGGCTTCCAAAGCCAGACCCAGAGTATTATAACTGCAGTGGAAAAACACATACATGCTTGCCTGAACACCGCTTAGGACCAAGTGACTAATTTGCTTTATTACATTGTTTTTCCCTTCCTTCTGTTTTCTCTCTACTTCAAGAAAGTTTTGTTTTTTGCTTGTTGACTCAAAGGCTCCAAGACTTTCCCCACTTTTCACCGTGGCACACAGAGTTGTGCACTTGAACCTCTTACCAATTAAGTGAATTGCACCAAAATGATTTCTCTGCAAGGTGCTGTTGCAACCAGGATATCAATTAGCGCCCTAATGTGGACTTTTGCTTTGATTATGCATAACAATCTTAGAGAGAAATAAGCCTCGGAGAGCGAGCCGGCAATTCAATTCACGGTAAAACCTCTACTTCCCCATGCTAAGGAACCCAGTGAGCTGACAGCCTTCAGACCCACCTGTGCCATCTGGGCCCAGCAAGAGGAGACACACCAGTTGCTTTGCAAAAGGTATCATGTGAGAAGCCCCTAGTGCACAGGGATTGCTGGGTGCTGCCATGTGGCCTGTCTCTCAAGGGGAGGCAATAACTCCGGGCAAGCCCTGGAATCCTAACTGAGGTCCAAGCATGCTGAGAGAGGAAAGGACTGTAAAGTCTCGGGGAAAGGCTGTGGTAAGTGCTCGCAGACACTAACAGTTACCAGTATGCCAGGCCTCATGGTAAATGCATTACCTAGGACATCCTGTTGAATGCAATTAATCTGCCTGGCAATCCCAGGGAGGTGACAAGATTATTTTACAGTGGAGAATCAGAAAGCTCAGATTTACTAAACAACTTGCCCAGGGTGGCACCACCAGCATATGGCAGAGAGGATCTGTCTGAATCAGAGGCATATTCTGATCCACTCTGTTAAACGGGGATATATATACATACATGCAGCCTCAGGGACAGCCAGAGTCCAGAAAGTATGGGAAACTGGTTCACGGACAGACGGAGGATTTGTGGCAGGACTTATGGTTACCGGGACCCCAAGAGAGTCAGCCAGCAAAGCCCTGGTATTAGAGGAATACAACTGGGCAGTCCTGAATGGGGGCTGTGTATCCAGGGAAGGGGGAAATCATACGTGGGGGAGGGGGCTCAGCAGCCAGGCACCTTACTCTGCCCCCAGGCACTGGCATCCACCCACTAGCCCCCACTTTTTACATACATCATTTCCATGGTCACTCCATTCCTGGGACACTGGCCCATTTCCAAAGTCTAACCCCAGCATCGATCCAGCAGTGGCCTCCCTTAGAAGGCTGCACTGCATCCCCACATCCCAGACAGCCCTTGCCTGGGATCCTAGCTGCATCACCCCCTCCCCCTTACCCACACACTCACACGCGGTGCCTTTCCCCCGGGACCCAGGGGTCCTGGCCAGGAACTCAACGCCCGTTCCTAGCACCCAAAGGCTCTCCCTGTCTCCTTTCCTCCTCTGTGCCTGGCTCTGCCTTGATCTTACGCACCCACTTGTAGCCTGCCCGCTCACCGGGAGTCCCAGAGGCTTCACCGGAGGCCTGGGGGACTGGGTCACGTTGCTCTCAGAAACCACAGGCCCCAAGAGCAGGGCTGGGCGTGCCCCTCGGCTGCCAGCACCTCCGGTCTGGCCTTCTCGGAGTGCTGCTTTCCTGCACACAAACTTCCCGAGATCTTGGAGGTGCGGAGGTGGTGGCCTGAGAACCGGTCTCCGTCGCACCACCCCCAGCCTCGCCCGGGTCAGCGGCCCCCCGGCGCCGCGGCGCTGCGCGGGTTAACAGGCAGCTGCAGCCCTGGTGGGCAAGGCTTGAACTTTTCTCTGCGCTCCGCGCCGCCCGGGAAGACAGCGGTGGCGGCAGTTGGGGCTCCGAGCCGGAGCTCCAGCTGGCTGGACAAAGGGGGCGCAGGGGGCTGGGGCCTGCGTCCCGGCGGGAGGAGGGCGACGCGCTCGGGGCCCGAGGTCCGGAGGAAGCGAACCCCGAGGCGGGCGCGGCCGGAGCAGGCGCCCCTGAGCGACAGCAGCAGCCGGGCTGCAGCACTGGCGGCGGGAGGCGCCTTCCGAGCCCGGGCGCCCCGGGAAGGCGGTGATGCCAGGCCGGCCTCCCCAGCCCCGCAGCCCGCGATCCCCACCGCAGCGGCGCTGCCCCGGCTCCGCGCTGCGCGGGGGGAAACCGGGACTCCTCGGAGTCGCCTCCGACCGAGTCTTTCTCCAATGCATGAGCCTCCAAGGAGGCAATCAAAGTTACCCCACTTGATGTAGGCGAGAATGTCGCCCCTGCTTGCAAAAAAAAGGGGACTGGGGAGCTCTCTTCTCCTCCCCGAACGTGCACACACACACACACACACACACACACACACACAGAGGCGAATCCGAGTGGGAAACCAGCCTCCCCCCCCCCCCCCCCCCCGGGATCTCTGGGGCTGGGAATGACCTCCCTTCAAGCCCCAGGCTTTCTTCGCCGCCGCGCCCCAGAGTCCCCCGACCCCCGAGAGCCCCCTCTCCCTGCCCGCGCCACGCGACGCGAACACAGAAACGGGGCGCAGGGTGCGCCCCGCAGCCCCTCTTCCCTACCTGGGACAGGAGAACGCACAGAAGGAGCGGAGTTCTCGGCTGCATTTTGCCCGACTAGAAGCGCCCGGCGGCGTTTTCATTCATGCACTTGGCTGCACTGAGCATATTTTCCGTGGGAGCCAGGCTTTGAGGAGAGGCTGTGCCTCACCAGCCAGCCAACTTCCCAAATAGATCAGCGGCAGCATCACGAAAGCATTGGGTAGAGGCTGATGACCAGGACCAATGGCTTTACAAGACAGATTCCTTCATAAAGCTCCCTCGTTTTGCATGGCAGATACAGGGCGAGCACCTCGCACAGAGCGAGTCCCTCGGAGGAGGCAGCCCGTTTGCTTTTTTGGGCTGTTGGGGCCCAGCCTCACAAATCACGCTGGGCAACGCCAGCCGATTCCACTTTTGCAGAGAATGGAATTGCACCGGGGACTGGAGAACACTTCCAGCCCAGTGCAAAAAAAGATTCTCTTTATTAAAATGTTAATAAGATCCACTTTAATTCCAATAAATCAAATAAAATGACCCCAGCAGTTCCAGCCCTTTCCACGCCTGGAAAGACTTGGCAGTGGATTTTTTTTTCTTTTTCTTTCTTTCTTTCTTTCTTCCTTTTTTTCTCCCCCCTAATGTGGCCCAAGTCATGATGGTGTTTGGTGTTTCCTAGCCATCTCACAAATCACCAAGACGACAGATCAATTCTCGCTTGCGGAAAAAAAAAATCCATCAAGGGGCAATAGATTTTATTAACTGCTCAGGTGAGAGTCTGACTGGCCGCCTACTCCACAAATGTGCATCTGGCACCAAATTTGGAGCCATGATTTAAGGAAGCTTTTTTTTTTTTTTCTATATGGATGTGATTTTTCAAAAATTCCTACCTATTCCCAGGGACTGAGAATAGTCATAGCTGCTGATCAAGGGGTTTTATAAGTGGGGTGTTATGGGAATGAGGGCAAGAGGGATATAGAGATCTAGAGATCTACCTTTCCCAGGAGGAATTGAAGAATATGCAGTAAAGATCTCACTTTGTCATTTCCATGCAGCCTCCTTCTATTTAAGGTATTTTAAAATAAAGGACATTTGTGCAACAGAATTGATGCAACCAAACTAAAAAAATCGAGGCTAGGAGAAAAAAATTCCAAAAACTGAAATGTAAAACTAAACTCTAATATATTTGCTCTGATTTGGATCTGAGCTTCCTGGTGGCCAAAGCAATAAGAGAAACATGTAAATCTTATAGTTCTTATTATAGAAAAATGTAGACAAGTACCTACTGGTGAAATTACCCCCTGGAGCTGAATACTGAAATACACATATTACATGACATCCAATATAGCGGGATACTAAGCAATGGATCATGCTTGAGATCCAGTGGGTAGAGCTGTATTCCTGGCATCTGGCACAGGGCCTAGAACATGGAGACAGTCATTAGTGTGTGCTAAATAGAGATCTAGACCTAACTAATCAAAGTGGCAGAGGGTGGGGTGGCACAATCTGGAGCCACATTGCCTAAGCTTAACCCCCTTCTCTCTCACTGACAAGTTACTCAGACTCTCCACACCTATGTTTGTCCACTAGTTAAATGAAAATAGAAATCATACAGAACTTATAAGGCTGTGATGAGGAGTAAGTGACAAAATAAGCACTCAATAAATGTAAACTGATACACTTTTTAAAATGCCTTCATTGCCAGCAGTTGAGTCCCAAGGTCACCTCACATGGCCCCAAGGTCATGGATGAAGTTGCAACACCATCTGACCTCCTGGCTACATTAGCCCTCTCACTGGCCCAAAAGATGACAATGTTAGCCAAACAGCCTCCAAAAAAACCCAAGGAAGCTGGAAGTTGTGCTTCTTCTGGTCTCTTCAACTGTCCCCTGTCCTCTTGCCTAATAGATACTGGCCCTGAGCCTTTGAGAGGGGTAGTCATGGTGTTTGATAGATATGACTGTCCTCGCTTGGAACTCATGTGTGTGGAGATTATACCCATGCTGCCTACCAATAAGAGTAAAAGGGGTATTTTGGAATCAGGCAGGCTTCAAATCAAGGTATCCTGAAAGACCCTGGTTTTTCTCCATTCCACAGCAGGAGCCATCTTGTCAGTCAGGGACCAGCTGAGCTAAGCCCTTGGATTCAGCAGACAAAGGCAGACAGAGGACAGCTGGGGATGTGATAAACCACTACAAGGGATAAAGATGGCAGAAATCATCCAGCCATGTTTCCTCAAGCAGCCAGTTGGTTGGAGAAGCAGTCCTTAGGATAGGGTGTGCAAGGCCGCACTAGTCCAAAGTACAAAACGGCATTATCAATTTTATAGTTTGGCAGACCCTTTCTGCAGTCTCCATCCCATCATCCTTACTACTGCTCGCCACATAGGTCCAGTTTCTCCCTTCCTGGCACGTGCAGGGTTGTACTTGCCAGCCCCCTTGTGGTCAGCATGGGGCTGTGTGACTAGTTATAGCCAATAAGCTGTGAGCAAAAGTGACAGGTGTCACTTCAAGACTGGAGTATTTAATCATCAGGGTGAGACAGGTTAGTTTCCCTAGAATAGGGGCTAAGATGGAAATTTGTGCAGGTGGCTTACTCAGAAGTGTTCTCAGGAGCAACAACCACAAGAGGAAGGGAAACAAGATTGGCAGGGAAGAAGATTGCAGTGGCAGTAGAGGCCTCAGCCAATCCCAGGGGAGCTCTGAGGCTAAAGAGGCTTTTCTTTCAGAGACAACTCTAACAGAGTTGGGAGCTATGCCTTTGTGCCCTTAGTAGACCTGTTGTGGGCTGTTAATCACCTCATGTGAGGCATCTTGGTTGGTTCAGCCAAGGGCAATATTCCAATCTGACCTCATATCTTCATTATCTACATATAAAATGAATGCATTGACCCACAACAGGTAACTGGAAGCTGTGACTCCCACACTGCCGATGACCACGTGCATCTGATGGTACCAGTGAAGGTAGGTGTAGATTTGCAAAAATCTGCTAACTCTGTCTCCAGCCACTGTCTGTACAGGCATTCGCCAAGGTCCTGGGGTTTTGTCCAGAGTTATTCTACTGGCAGGCAGAGTGGCTCCAGTCAACCACTCCTGAGTCCAAGTGAGCAATCCCAAAGGGTCACTCCATCCCTTCCTACCTGGCCCCATAGCTTGGATTTTAAGATTTGTCTGCAAAGTGAAACTTAGATTGGGATCTCCAGACTCTACTTACATTGGGCAAGTTGCATTTACTCCCCAAGGCTCAATTTATTCATCGAGAAAATGAGAATGCTAATATATCTCTCCAAGGGTTGTTGTAAAAATGGCTGCTACTTTTCTCCCTCAATCCTTTACTCCCCTCTACTCTCAGAGAATGTGCATTTCACCAAACATGATATATCAGGTTTTGTTCAACAAAGACAAGAGAAAAATCATTTCACTCCCATGATAAAAGGCCTCTAAAGAAGAAATCCATTTTTGTTTGTTTTGCATTGTTTTCCCTTCAACTCCCTAATGGGAGTCTTTTGGCTGATGGATGGATTGATGATGGCAAGTGAGCACTGAAGCTAGAAACCATCCCCTAATAACCCTTGCTTTACCTCCCTTCACTCCAGGCCCCCACCAAGCTTTTGCCCAGAACCTGGGTCTGCCTTTGGACACATTCCATGTTCATACTCCTTTCCCAGGCACATCAGCCTGGCTCTGGGGCTGATGAAATCATCAGCAACATTCAACAGCTATATCCTGAGGTGGCCAAGGATTGAGGCTGTTGCCTGTCATTGACATGGATGAAGACACCATTTCTACCTGTGTGAAGGTGGTCATGTGCATGTGGGCAGTGGTTGGGTATTATGTGTACAAGCGTATGGATGTGTGCACATAGTGAGCAGTTACCAGCCGTATTTTCCAGCAAAGATAATTTACTCAAATGTTGGTACCCTTTAAATGTGCAGTTGTAATGAGCCATTTGTACAGAACAGTGAGCAACCAGGTAGATGTCCTCATGAGACACAAGAGTTATCGGGTATGCCAGGAGCCCTTGATGATTGAGACATCCTAGAACAGTGAGAAGGGGAGCCCACATTGTACAGCATTAGGTACATAGCATAATGCTGAAGCTATGCCCCTCCCAATGGGATAGCCTATTAAAAACACCTGAGATTATGACAATACACTGTCCCACAATACCTGGTCACCCAAAATTAGCATCCTTGATTGTTCTTGAGCCATGAACTTGTTTTGTTTCATAGCCCTTTATGTTGCTTAATCTTATACTGTAAGTGGTCACTTGCATTATTGCTCCATTCTTCATTCCAACCTGCATCTATACATTTTACTCATTTAGGTTTGGCCATATGAACTTGATGTGGTCAATGGAATAAAGCAGAAGTGATGAGTTGGCAGTTATAAACTCAAGCCCCAAGAGGCCCTGTGGGTTTCAGCTTGCTCTCACTAGGGCCTTCAAAAGAACATTCGTGGGTGAGTTCATTGGTTGTAGGAGGAGAGACCAGCACCCACATGAACCCAGAGGTGGTCAGATAAGCCCAGCATAGCCCCATTCAGATCATCTGACCTATAGGTATGGGAACTAAAAATGAATAATTGCTCTAAACTGGGAGGTGGTTTGTTATATAGCAAAAGCTAACCAATAATTACATTTGTTCGTCTTATTGTCTGCCTATCTCTCCAAAATGTAAGTCCCATGTCTCTCTGCTTCTGTGTGCTCAGCTTCTAGGACATTAGTATACAGTAGGTGCCCAAATGACTTTTGCTGAGAAGATAAATTAAGTGGCTTCTATACTGACAAATGTGTGATGCTGATGTGAAACCTGCCCCCTACATATACTGCCCTACCTGAGATACTTCTTAATGGTGACAGTTCAATCCTCCAACACAGAAAGTGTCCTATGACCATGACAGTTTCCAATCCCATGTGGCCATCTAATTCATCCTACAATAAGGCAAGGTCTTCTTATGATAGTCTAGGCCAGAGTTAGACAAAGGAAGGACCATTCCACAAAGGCTAGTGTGGACATGTTGGTGCTTAGAGATCTTTGATGAAGAACACTTGGGGTATGACATCCTTCTGAATTTCTTCAATGAATGAAGAGCCCAGATGTCTAGGAATAAGAAAGGAAATGCTCCTTTGGCTTTGTGGATACTGCATTAATACAACGACCTCTGTGAATAAATCAATACCATCGTGACTTCTACACTCACACAGAGATAAAATCAGGAGTGACTTTTAGGCCATCTCAGCCAATGGTCTCAGTGTCTTTAGGACTTCAATCCCTCCTTAGCAGTTAAAATTGGACATTCAGACACTAATTTTATCCTGTGAACTAGTAGCCACTAAAACCCCCCTCTAGGTGTCTCCCTTACCCAAAATTAGTGACTGGGGTTATTTCTACACAAAGAATCCTCTCAGCATTAATTTGGTAGAGCAGCGGTTGTCAAAGTGTGCCCTCTGGACCAGGAGCATCAGCACACCTGGGAACTTGTTAAAAAATGAAAATTCTCTGGTCTCCCCCCAGACCTACTGATTTAGAAACACAGGGGCGAGGTTCAACTATCTGTGTTTTGCAAGCTCTTTATCCACATAGTTTGAGAATCACTGCTATAGAGAATTCTCCAATACTCACTTATATATACATTCATTCATTCATTCATTCATTCAAGAAATATTCATAAATTGCTTATTGTGTGTTAGCCCCTGAGCTAGGCAACAGAGAAAGAAATGAAAGGCATGGTTTGTGTACTTCAGAAAATATGTCTCACAGAGAGAAAGACATCATTCTATTATAGTCAGCTAAGGAGATGCTGAGAGTCAAGGTAGTCAGAGCTACGGGGGATCAGGAGGTGTTTAAAAAGAGGCAAGGGGTCCACTGCGGTTGGTTTCCATTGTATGTCAAAAGCCATCACGAATCTTTACTTGACAGAAGTTGTACTTTTTGTATCTGTTGATGAGAAACTAAATATAAATAATAACAAAAGGCACTTGAAATTTAACACCTCCTTCTAATTGGATTTGAAGTTTATTCTTCACAATCTCATCTAGGTGGAGTTGCAAATGGCAAGGCCTCTGTGTGTGTGTGTGTTTCCACGTGGGTGTGTGCACACATACACACACATGCACACACGTGCATGCACAGCAGGGGGAGGGACATTATTTATAGTTGACAGGTAATACTTGGTGTGCTTTTAGTAAGATCTCTTACAAGGACACCATGGCCACCAACCCACCCCCCACCCCCTGCCTATCTATTGTCCCAATTAGAGAACCCTGGAGCTATAGCAAAGGGGAAAAGAGGAAAAGACCCTGAGAGGAGGAGCTAGTGACCAGACAGCGGGCAGAAGACAATTCTGGGCAGTTTGGAGGTCCAGACTAGGATCAGTTTAAATATCAGTATCTACAGGTTGAGGTTTATCCTACAGACAATGTGGAATCATCCAAACTATTTAAACAGGGAAGGTTCAATATCTCATTTACATTTTAGGAAGATCACTCTGACCACATTGGAGGATGGATTACATTGAGGGCCATAACTAAGGAAGAGAGACTTCTTGGAAGACTATTGTACAGACCATAAAAATATAATAAATCAGAGCAGGAAACTCTTTTTCTGAGATTTCTAACCAGTGAGCAACGAGGTATATGTCATGGCAATCTCTCCTGTTGCCTAGCAGTGTCTGGCACATAACATAAGTTTATACATCTTATAATAGATGAAAGAAACATGCTTATTAGATTACAGGAGATTAACTTTGAGCTCTAATTATTCACCCCTCCCTGCATCTAATCCTACCTCATTAATGGTGGAGTGAACTTCCTCACTTTTGACTTTGGGCTTCACCACATGGCTTGTTTGAGCTAACAGAATGAGGTGGAAGTGACAGTGTGCAGCTCTGAGCCTAGGTCTTACAAGGTCTCACATGTTTCTGTTTGCTCTCTTATCCCTCCGCCATCTCCATGAAAAGAACACATCTTCACCATCCAGCTGGTACAAGAAGGATGAGAAATGTGAAGCTGAGCCACCTCCATCCATCCATCCATCCATCCATCCATCCATCCATCCATCCACAAATCTGCAGTGAGAAACAAAATCCAGCCTTAGATTAGCCAAACCCCAGCCAACCCATGGCTCTGTAGGAATTAATGCTTACTGTTATGACACAGACATTGTTGTGATTGTTTCTTATCTGGAAATAGCTGACTGATACATAAATGCACCTCTTTCTTAGGACTATATATAACTCAGGGAACAGGCTAAAAGCTAAATACATAAATCTAGCATAGACATTTACATGGGCGTGACCTATGTTTAATGTTTACCACAAATACAAGCCTTTAATAATTACTTAACTCACCAAATAGTCCTCTCCTTACCCCTACCTAATCCAAGCTGGCCGTCTCCTTGCAAATCCCTAGCTTCCTTTCAGAATATTTATTGCAAAGCTACTGAATCCTTCTCTGGTTGTTTTTCTTATGCTAGCATAATTGTGAAGCCATCACTTAACAATTACTTGGGAAAATTTATTTACAATGCAAGGCAGATCCGTGAATGTTTGTAGTGGATAAATTTATTTACAATGTAATCCAAATCTGCCAATGCCTCTAGTAGATAAAATTGTCCTGGTCCTATAAAAAGCAACCCAGCTAGTTAATAGTTTCTATGGTCTTTTATGAATAGTCCAAGGTCAGGGCCACCATAATGAGTTTGGGAAAGTTAATCTATGGAAGCACGTTAAGCACAGAAAACTACATTTTAATGATTCTGAATGTGTGACAGCTGCCAGAATTTAACCAAATGAGAGCCAGAAAAAGCAAATCCAAGACTCTTGTTTCTTAAACTCAACTTTTACCAAATTAAAACAAGTGTACAGTTTCCATGAGGTCAGGAAGGACATCTATCTTTTCTCCCCCCAGAATATCCCTTTCCCACACATTGCCTGGCACCAAGTAGACATTCAATAGATATGAGTGGGATGTATCAATAAAAGCACAGGTGCATAGAAGAGGTCCTGCTTAGCACACCTGGTATCTGTCACACTTAACATTTACGGCAACAAAACAAACTATCAAACAATACACCTCTAGAATCAGCATCCATCTCCTGGAGCAGTGGTTCTCAAAGTGTTATCCCGCTAAGTGTCTCTATCCAGTTCCAACACTCCACATGAAAATGTTAATTGTCTACACTGCCCCTGTTTCTCTTGTATAAAACTCAAAAGCAAGTATGTCTTAAATAATAAAATTGTCTACTGGCAGATGGCAGAAAAGGGAAATTCGCCACAGCCCATGAATGCTTTGCAAAGCTATCTCCCTCCTGCCTTCCTCTCCAGACATCCCATCTCCACTCTCCCCCTTGCTCATGGTGCCTTGCTCCTCTCTCAGCCACCAAACATGCCAAGCTCTTCCTACCCTGGGTCTTTGTGCATTCTGTGTGGAATGTTCTTCCTCCACTTCCTGATCATTCTCATCCCCCAGAATCTGTTCATATGTCACCTGTTTAGAAGAAAAGCCATCCTTCACCATCTCATCCTTCATTAGCTTATTTCCTTATTTGTTTCCTTCATGGTATTTTCTATCATTGTCACTATTATTTATTGCTTATTCCTTTCCATGTTCATTTCTCTCACTAGAATCTAAATTTCATGATGGCAACTAAATATCTGCTTATTGGTCATTGAACTCCAGGACTATGCCCAATCCATGACAGGCACTCAGTATTCCATTTTATTTTTAAAGAAATGAATGAACAGACGATCTTATGGCCAATGAGAAGAGATGGACTAACTGGTGGCTCTCTAGATGCATTAATCTTATTAGGAATACCAAGTAGTGATATGATGACTAATGATGACAAGACGCAACCAGGGAACCACTGTGCAAAAACATAGCCAAGATTAAGTGTGCACATGTAACACCTTGTGTTGTATAAAACAAGACCAAGAGCCCAGGGGTCCTGTGGGTAAGCCACATACACTACAATCTATACTCTTTGCCAAGACCAAGCTCATATGGGCTGTGGGGCATGCTCCGGGTGAACGAAGGATGTGGTTTTCCCAAGGTGAATCAAGAGAGGCAGAGGTAAGCAGGGGCACACCTGAGCAAGACATGATAGTGTATTTTTAACATATTTTCTCTCACTTGACATGTCAGGAATTCATCTAATCCTTTTCAAAGTGCCAGGTTCTTGTCCATGTAATGAATCTATTGATTTACTTTTTGTCCCCAGGAGACTCTGAAGACCACAGAATGTCAAGAGAGAAGACAAAGAATTCTTGTTGCTTGTCATGGAGTCTTATGGGTGAAGAGACAGGTCTCTGTGTATTCCCAAAAGATATTCATGACCCAGTTATTACTCTTTGGGCGCTAGATGGTTATTTATTTCTGGACTTACCTATTTTATTGCTCTCAGCTAACATGATTTCCATATCCACCAATTGTTCCTCTTTTAACAATGAAAGTAGAGTAGGACAACTCTTTCTTCCTTAATTAATTCATTCAGCCATTGTTTTGATAAAAAGCAGCAAGAAATAGTGAAAAAAAGAACAATTTTTCTGGAATCTAGCTTAAGTACTTGATCTCTAGATTGCTAGTCTCTTCCAACTCCCCAGTCTGACTTCTATATTATTGCCAGAACAATTTTAATTCAAGCAATAACTATCAAGTATCTACTATGATGTAGGCATTATTTTACTCAGCAGTTAATAACAGCAAGTTTTTGTCTTGCCTTTGTTCCATCACACAAATTTTAATGGCTCCCCATTGCCTCCAAGCTAAAGTCCAAATTCCTAACTTGGCATTAAATGCCACACATGAAGATTCTACACATTTGCTCTGCTTTATCTTCCCCAACAGAGCTCAGATATTAACCATAAAGAACATTCTACCATTCACCCCACCTCATGTAAGTCTACTTCATTGCACAGGACCTATGCACATGCTGCTTTCCTGGATTTCTCTCATGCAGGCCTAGATCACTTGGTGAGCCACAGCTCATCATTAAGGACCAACTACCTCAAATGCCACTTCCTCCAGGAAGTGGCCCTGATCCAACCAGGCTAGGTTAATTGCACTTAGACCATTCATTATTCACTTACTGGAATCCCTCACTGGATGATCAGCTGCTTGAGGTAAGGAACCAAGTCTTATTCTAATTTACATCCTCAATACTCCAGTGCCAAGCACACATAGGACTTCAAAATAATAATTATGCATTGATATGTACACACATGATAGATAATCATGAGAGCTGTGATGTTTATTCAGTGCCAGGAACTTTTCCAAATTCTTCTCATTGAATTGTAACCAGCCCCATATGAAATCTGATCAACTCCTTTTACTGGTGATCTGCCCTGGGCAGGAGAGAAAAAAGTGGGTCCAGGAGTCCAAGCACCTGAGTCCTAGGCCACCTTTGCTGCCTATATATGCCGCAGTGGAAAGCAGATCAGTATTCTCCAAGCCTCGGTGTCCTTTCATATTAATAAGCACAACTTCTGGAGCCAGAAAACCTAGGCTTAAGTTCCACTCTGTCACTTGCTAGAACAGGCTCAGGCAGCCACTTAACCCATCACCATTGAGCACTTGCCATCTGCCAAGCACTGAGCTGCATGGTGGGAATAATTACAGAAATAATAACTAATGTTAATTGAGAACTGTTTTATTATTTTAAAATTTGCAATTGTATTGTAATTTATTTGAAATATTATATTTTACTATTTAAATATTTGCTATAATTATTATTAAGTAATAGCTAATTTTCATTGATAATAATGATAACTTACTGGTTTATATGCTTTTATGTGTCCAATTGTTTAATATTTATGACAATTTTAACAGGGTTCTATTTCTAGACCCACTTTAAAATGAGTAATCTAAGGAATACAAGTAGACAAAGGGCTTGAATCCAGGGCTCTCAACTATAGAACAGAAACTCTTGACCATCGGGTATTTGGATGGAACAGTCTGTTAAGTATCTTCCTTCAGCTCAGGTCATGATCTCAGGGTCCTGGGATCAAGCAGATGTCAGGTTCCCTGCTCAGTGGGGAGTCTGCTTCTCCTCCCCCCACAACTTGTACACCCTCTCTCTAAGTAAATAAATAAAATCTTAAAAAAAAAAAACCTCTTGACCAATTTGCCATATTGCCTCTTTTTGTATATTAACAGAAAGGCAGACCCTGCCCCTAACCTTGTAGAACTGCTCACTCCTCTGAGTCTCAGATGCCCCTTAGTAAAGTGTTGCTGAAGGTTTCTACATCATAGATTGCTGTACCAATTAAATGACTTGACTCATGTAAAATACATACTGGCCTCTATTATGAGTGGATAAGACTAATGATCCATTGATCCTTTGCAATTCTCATGTCCTGTGGAATCAGCCAGAACTCAAGGGCCCTACATGCCACCCAACAGTGTAGGAAGGAGAAGAGAATGATCAGCATGGGTTTGAAATCAGCCCCTGGGTGGCAAAACCAGCCACCTTCACAGTTTTGGGGGCTGTTCACTGAATTAAAGTTTCCAAATATTTTGGTTTCAACCAATTCTGTTCCATCTAAGACTGAGAGTATACGAACAGTGGTAGCCTATCACAAGATGGTAAAATTCTCACTGACTCCAGAGAGCCACCACCTGGAAGCTATGGTCTTAGGGCCTGGCCGCATGGTTTCAGTGTCCTCAAGATAGATTCAAAACACCAGATTATGGGGGCCTGTGGCTCAGTTGGTTAAGCATCTGCCTTCAGCTCAGGTCATGATCCTGGGGTCCTGGCATCAAGTCCCGCATTGGGCTCCCTGATCAGCAGGGGAGTATGCTTCTCCTTTTCCCTCTCCCCTGCTTTTGTGGTCTCTTTCTCTCTCACTCTCTCTCTCAAATAGATAAAATCTCTTTAAAAAGAAAAAAACAAAAAAAAAACAAAACACCAGATTATATAGACTTGGTTGGATCCCTTATCTCTCAGTTTACATTGGTCATAGATTCTTCACCACGGGCAGAAACCTGGTTGGGCTTGTGTCTTGGAGGAGGGGGTGTACCATAAAAAGCAATGATGTCACTGATGGGTAACATAAAGGGCACTTACTCTGGTTATCTTACAGATATTATGCTCCTCAATCCTCAGAAAGTGGTTATCATTATTATCATCATGAAATACCATCACAATGCTCACAATATCTGAAAGGTTGGGCGGCCAGCCCATTATCACTCAGAGCTAATCAAGAATACAATTAGAGTCCACAGGATAATAATTCATTCATTCTTTCATCTCTCCATTCATTCACTCAATCATTAAAGAAGTATTGATTGTGTCCCTTTCCTGTGCCAAGCACTGTTCCAGAAAATAGAGCCAGGAATACAGTAGTGAATAAAACAGACCAAAAAATCCTTGGTTTAGTAGGGTGGGGTGGAGGGGGGCAATGAAAAACAAATCAAAACTGTGAATAAGATGGTGGCAAGTATTCTAGTGAAACACAGGCAGGAAAGGAAGAAAGAACACACAGGATGGGACTTAGAATTCCATAATTGCTAACATTTATTTCATGATCATTCTGTGCTGGTCATCATTCTAAGCATTAGCCTGTATGCACTCATTAAATCCTCCCAGCCATTCTAGGAGATAAGTCTTACTCTTAGGATTTTACCTTAGATGAGGCAATAAGGCACACAGAGGTCAGATGCCTTGCCTGAAGTTCCACAGCTAACAAAAGGCAGAGCCAGGACTTGACCCCAAATGGTCTGGTTCTTGAAGTTACTCCCTTACCCAAACAAGTTACACAGTAGCCTCAGGACAGGCTAGCTTAGCTGGTCTAGACTCATTTGGATGCATGCTTGGAAGTCCCTTTGTCTTGCTTTTGCTCCCTCTTCCTTTGCTCTCCCTCTATTCATTCCTCCCAGATTTCTAGCTTCATCCAGTTACCATTGGTCCATCCTCCTCCCAGCCCCAAGTCCAGCAGAGTTGCCCTGCCATTAGATCTCCACCTCTACAGTGGGATACTTGCAGACCAACCAATGTCCTCTCACAGCTGTTGACCCCTGTCACTCCCTAACTGGATAGGGTGCTAGGCTAAAAGTCCCCTCTCCACTAGGGCTGAGCCCAAGGGTACATGAAGAGGGTGAAAAGGGCTGAGAGCCCCATCCTGTCACTGTCCCCATTTTTCAGATAAAAAAACTGACTGTAAAAATAACTAGAGGACTTGAGCTGGGATTTGAATTCAGGACTGTCTGACCCTAAACTCTTTAACATTTGACTTTTCCAGGCAGCAAAGAGGTGCTTAATTCGATAACAGCTTGAAGAATGAAGGGACAGGTGGATTAGTGAACAAAAGGCTGAAAGAAATGGGCAGATGTACGCAGGCATGAAAGCCAAATAAAACAACAAAGGTGGCATGTGCATGACAGTGCAATAAGGACCAACATAGGCTGCTTCATAAGCAGCTTTGGAAATACTCTGGACCAAACAGTCTTTACAAATATCTCTATAAATATAAGCTTGCAATCTCGCAGCCAGGCCGACTTAGCCTTGTTTTTCAACTGCCGTTTTATAAGGGTCTCTTGCAGGCTTTTTTTTCCTTTTATAGACAAAGACAAGGGTTGTTAGGGAACATAATTGGGGGGAGGCACCTGGTCAAGCTGAAACCAGTGCCTGGGGAGGGAAGAAGCACCCTTGGGAGAAGCAGAAATGCAGAGGAGCTGGGAAAGGGGATTGTGCTGCTAATCCCTCACACTGTGACTTTACCAGCTTCTAATCGCCTAATAGCAGGGCATGTAATTGGCAGAAAAGATTGCCCTGCCCTTTACACATATGTCTGCAATTACTTTTCAAACTGGAGCGATAAGTGGCATGATTGGTTTCCTTGTACAGGCGCAGCCGCTCCTCGGAGACAGGGGGCCTTTCTCCTGGAGTTGTGGCTGGCTCTGTGGGTCACAAGCAGAACAACCTCCTGCAAATATACATCTTCTGTCACTGAAGAATAGATCCCCAACTCCTTGCTAGTGTCTGACCTCATCTTCTACCTCCCTCCACTGCACAAAGTGTGTCACACCAGCCTCCCTCCTGTGCTCCATCACCCCGGCTTGCTCCTGTCCCAGTGTTTATGCTCACCACACCTTCTGCCCCCACCCTTCCATGCTTTCTTTAGGTCTTGGCTCATATGTCACCTCCTCAGGGAAGAGTTCCATGAACATCCTTACTTAAAATCTCTCTTTTACTTCCTAGCTCCAACTCACACCTGTCATTTCTCTGTTTATTTTTCTTTATACCACATACCGTGGTATAAAGAAGCCATGTCTTGCTTGTATCTGTTTCCTAACTGCGGTGGAAACTCTACAAGGGAGACCTTGGTCTCCATTAACACTTCCTCCTTGGTGCTCAGAAGGAAGCCTGTGACTGCATGAACATGAAACACATATCAGTGAAATGAGTGCTTTGCCATTTCCACCATACCCGGACAGGGGGTTGATCCATCACTGTAAGTGCTATGCATGCCACCCAATGGGATGTGTGCTTTACACACACAATGAAAAGACATCTGAGTGGAAGCTGAAAGCATGTACTTTTGAAATATACAGGCCTGGTTGACATCCCAGTTCTATCATTTAAAAGCCTTGTGTCCCTGGACCGCTCTTGTACCAGCCTGAGCCCTGGTTTCATCCTCAGGAAATTGGGAATGAAAATAGCTCTCTCACTTGATTGTTGCTTGAATTAAATGAGACAGTGCTTGTACAACATATTACCCTATACCTGGCACATAAACAATTATACCTATTCAATACATAATCATAGATACTGCTGTTTCTGTTCACATGATGAGGAGGAAATGGGAAGGGAACATACATAGTAGTTGAGCCTGCTATATGACTGGTAACCTGCTAATTTTACCTGCAGAAACTTATTCCCCCATAGCAATGTTCTGAAATAGGCATGATCATCCAAGTTTTCTGGAAGATGAAACAGAGGCAACTTGGAACCAAATGACCTGCCCAGCCCCACCCCATTCCTAAGTGACAGATTTGGACCTCAAAGTCAGGTTCTCTGCTTTTTTTCATCATGCCAGGTTGCTTCTTCTGAAAATGAAAACAGATCACAGAAAACAAACAGAACATGGACACGAGCCACCCTGAGGCATGGAAGATTTAGTTTGAGACTCAGTTTAGATTCTCCCAAGTTCTTCTCTGTGACAGCTCCAATAGAGAAGGACAACCTTTGGGTAAGGTTGCCAGATAAAACACAGGATGCTCAGTTAAATTTGTATTTCAGATGAGCAACAAAGATTTTTAAATATATCACAGTTGTTCCATACTTAGGATGATTTTCTTTCTTTCCTCTCCCTACCTTCTTTCCATCCTTTTCTTTTGTTTTTCTTTTTATTTTTTTAAGCCTGCCAACTGCATAGCCTTATATTTCTTTGTTTTTAAGATTTTATTTATTTATTCATGAGAGACACAGAGAGGCAGAGATGTAGGCAGAGGGAGAAGCAGGCTCCCTAAGGGGAGCCTGATGTGGGACTCTATCCCAGGACCCCAGGATCATGACACGCACCACTGAGCCACTCAGGTGCCCCAGCCTTATACTTCTTATAGCCCCTCAATATGCACATGGTTATGAGCTAATTAGTGCTCTCAACCAGGAATGGAAGTTTGTAGAAGACATCTGGGAGTGTCTGCTCAGTTCATGACCCTCCTATCTGATAATGACCCTATCCCACCCACAAAGGTAGGTCCTACCACCATGCTATCCTACCCTGCCTGCCTGGGAAGGATCTTGATCTACTCTTGCCAATCTGATTCTCTATCTTGAGAATCTAAACCAAGAAACATGGAGATTGGGCAATGAGAGTTCAGCCAGGTTAATGTCCCAAGGAAACATTTGATAAATTTCTTTCTTTTCTTCCTCATTTTTGGTTTTGGTCTTGCTTCTGTTTTGGTTCTATTGTTTTGTTTCAAGTTGGATTTTGGCTCTTGCAACCAAATCACTATTGACTAGGTCATACCTTTCTTGTGGTCATTTTATTTGTCCACATCAGGCCACCAATGTAGTGTAGATCTCCCATGGCGAAGACCAGCCTCTTCAATGCCTGGCATCTGTAGCCTCGGCCCAATCAATGGATTTCTCTATATACCCTTATAGTAGGGAAGCACAAACAGAGCCCTATTATTCCCAGAACTTTGAAAAATAAGTCCTGATAATTCCAGATGAAGAAGGGAATTGCTCATTCCAGTCACAGAGGCTTAATAGTCCCTCTGAAAATATCTGAGCAGCCGTGTTTGTAACAACTGTCAAGTTCTCACTTGGTCCCCAGCCCTGGCCCTGGCCATCATAGCTCTTCCCAGGTCCTGATCCTTATGATCTGGCTTTTATTTCTGTCCTCATGTTGTTGCCAATCCACAGTCAACTGAACTTCATGTCACATATTGCAAAACTGAAAAAATCTCAACTAACAAGAGAACCAGACAACACACACCATGACCCCTTTATAGATCTTCAAAGCTTTACTCTCTTGGAAAAGTGCTAGAACCCATTTAAGCACCTGCATGTTTCACTGGACAAATATAGTGACTACTCATAAAACTCATGTTATCTTTAAGCTTTTCATATGTTTGCTAACTTATGGCAAGGACTACCTTCCTCTCCTCTGCTGAGCATCATGAGGCATCATCTTCCTCCAGTGTCACAAGAACCCTCCTCCCTTGACAACCTCAAGGCAGTGTCCACAGTGTCTTCGGTTGTATATGTGGATGTTTAAGGGTGAACTTGATGTACTAAGGTTCTGAAGTGTGGCAGCCCCTGGTCTCTGAGTGATGAGTACTCTCCCCTCTTCCCTGAAATGCAATTCTCATAAACTACAAAGTTTTGCTAAAAAAAAAAAATCAGTCTTCATTTTTTTGCAAAAACTTTACCTTCATAGATTAAAAACAAAAACTGCCTTCTCTAGATTTGACCCTCAGCTCTCTCTGGCATCAAGCTTATACCCACTGTACTATTTGCCTGTTGCTGCCCCCAAAACTCAGTGGCTTCAAACTACAGCAAACATTCAGTATTGTTTTATAGGAATTCAGGAGCAGTTTATCTGGCCAACTCTGATTTGAAGATCTCTACTCAGGGTCAGAGATGGATCAGGACAGAATATAGTCATCTGGAGGCTTGACTGAGACTGGAGAATCTTCTTTCAAATTGGTTCCTTCATGCAGCTTGGAAACCGGTGCTGACTGTTGGCAGGAGGCCCAGTTCTCATTCACCTGAGCCTCTCCACAGAGCTGCTTGAGCTTCTTCACATTATGGTGACCGGCTTTATCAGTGTGAGAGTTTCAAGAGGCCAGGGTGGGAACTGCAATGCCTCTTACGACCTAGCCTCAGAAGTCCCAAACTGTAACCACCACCATACTTGAGTGCCCCTCTGAATTATAATGGGGGGAGATTACACAAGGGTGCAAATTCCAGGAACCCAGGCTCCTTGGGATCTATCAAAGTGGTGGGTTCCCACATTTACCATCTGACCCTTTCCTTCTCTCTGCAGAAAGCTTCGGGTCACGATGTTACCAACCCCATTTTAAGTCTCTGGACACCCCTACAAGGATTTCTCCACCTGGCTGGACCCTGACCCATCATGTCTGCTTAAGCTGCAACATTTTAAATTATTTAAAATGTCATTATTTACTAGAGCAAAGCTCTTCTCTTAAAACTGTATAATTATAATGGGGAATCAGTGAAAGCCACATTGGCATCAGCTTAGGAGAGAAAAGATGGGGCTGCACTGCCTGACTATAAGCTCAGATGGTCTGAAGCTTATGATGGACGCACAGAGACCAAAGAACCTCCACTGCAATACTAGGCTATATTAGTAGATGCAGAATGTGTTTATTAAGGAAAGTGGTAATCTTACTGATGACTGAAATACTTTGGGCAGACTCTTAGGTTCAGAGATGAAGGACCAGGGGTGAAATTCAAACAGAAAGCATGATAAGGATGCCAAGCATTTTACAATTATTGCTGTTGTTAGAATGTCGATGACCTGTCCAAAAGGCATAAGTCAAATCTCAATGCCTACTATATTGGGAGGTGGCAGGTAGTCAGATCATGGGGGTAGAGCCCCACAAGTGGGATTGGTGCCCTTATGAAAGAGACCCTCCAGAGCTCTCTTACAAACTCCAGCATATGGGGACCCAAAAAGCAGTCTGCGGCTGAAAGAGGGTCACCCAACCATGCTGGGACCCTAATTTCAGACTTCTAGAATACGGAATAAGTTCCTGTTGTTTTCAAGCCATTCAATCTATAGTATTTTGCTACAGTAGCCCAAATGGATGAAGACAATCACTATCTCCAACACATTGCCTGCTCTCTTTTCTTACCACCTCTCACTTCCCTCAGTTTTCTTCTCCCACATCATCCCTTAATACCCCATGATAGGCCTGCTACTACTCCAGCAGACCCAAGGATAATGGCCTTGACAATTGAGCACAACACTTCACTTCAGTTTACCAAGTGCCTGTATGTCTGCCTATTATTATCCCATTAAATCAGGTTAGCCTTGGTCCTTGAAGTCCCATGGGAAAGCAACCAATGGAAGGTACCATGGAGTCAACAAATGGAGCTATAGATTTCTTTCTCAATCCAAGGAATAATATCTTAACACATTGTGTTAACACATTGTGTTAACACATTGTGGTTGTGCCATGTTACAAACCAGGAAGCACATGTTTATAGGCTCACTCTACACAGAAGGAAACCATAGCCCAGAAAGCCTCCATCATGTGGTCATGGTTTCACAGCATGTTGGTGGCAAAGCCAGGACCAGTAATCTACGTATTGGGTCTGCAAGTGCTTTCTCATTGGGACTCCTCTGCCCTATCACAAAAATGGCCTCCCTCTGGATGAGGTGGAGGACATGAAAGGACCACAACCGCAGTGCTTTCTCCTGTCCCAGAATGGGATCTCAGGTGGTGGCACCCCTTGCACGTTCCCGAGAGCTAAATGCAATAATGGTGTGTGCTTCTCAGCCCCCATTGGTCTCCCCATCTCCCTGTGACATTCATTATGGAAAACAGGCACCAGGGAAAGCAGGAGCTAGAATCAGAAGAATGCACAGGTGCCCTTTGCTGCTGTTAGCGGCTTTCTTTTCCATTTCTAATAAACTGCTAAAAGCCTGTGCCAGGGAGTGTAAAAGAGTGGAGCACAAGGAACAAAGGCAAACATCTATTTTGTGTGACAAAGACTCATGGGAGAAGCTGGCTCTGGCATAACAGCACAGCTCTTCTCCTCAATGTTACATGAGCAAGAGAATTCAAAAGAACTTATGGGGAAAACACAGGGGATTATTTGGAGCCTGGGAAGGTTGAGGGAGCAGAATCTCTGCAGCAGGGAGCCAAGAGGGGTAGAAAGGGGTTTCCAAATCTGAGTAAAGCAAAGTGCAGTCTCTTTCCCCTCAGAAACTCAGGACAGAGGGGAAAGGGGCCAGGGGAGTTTGCCAGAGGAAGCAGCTTACTGAAAATGATCCTATGTTCTTGGCCCCCCAGTAAAAATTAGAAAAGGCTTTATCCCTCTCCACCTCACAATGCCAAGAGGCAACTTCCCACCTTTTAATACACAATTACAGGGGGCTGGCAATTGGGGCCCAATAGTAAGAAAAGAAAAAAGCCTCCTCTACCAAGTTGGAGAAATAGAAAGTGGGAAGGTCACAGAGACTCACCTGCTGGATCATGATGGGACATCACCCAGAAGAGGCCACTTGAAGATAGAGACATCTACTTCTGGTCACCCCACCCCCTCATCTCAAGCCTGAAAAGAGGGCTCCAGGTCGGCAGAGCCACAGGAGAGGGCCAAGTCTCAGTTAAGATAAGCCAGCACTTCCTATTTTTTTTTCCTTAGAGATTGATTTACTTATTTGAGAGATGGGGAGAGAGAGAGATAGCAGGAGGAGGGGCAGAGGGAGCAAGAGAATCTCAAGCGACTCCCCACTGAGTGTTGGGCCACTTGTGGGGACTTGATCCCATGACTCTGAGATCATGACCTGAGCTGAAATCAAGAGTAAGATGCTTAACTGACAGAGCCACCCAGGCATTCCAAGTCAGTGCTTCTCAAAGTTCAATGAGATACCTGGCAATTGGGTCAAAATGCAGTTTCAGTGGGTCTTGGGATAGGGGTAGAGTTGGGGTTGGGGTTGCAGAGAGGAATGAGCCAGGGAAATGATGAGATTCTACAGTTCTAGCAAGCTCCATGTGATGTTTATGCTGCTGGTCTATAGAGCACAGCTTAGTAGCAAGGCCATGAGCTTCAATTTTCTCTGCTTTAAAATGGATTTGGTTGATTATGATTAATGATTAATAATGCTTAATGGCTAATATGGTTATAATATCATCTTCACCCTCTCATCATCAGAGGTAACTAAAACACTTGTTCTAAAACTGAGCTGTAACCTGTAAAGCACCCTATATAGGTCATTAATATTCCTGGCTATCTTCAGTTCATCACCCAAATACACCTTAAATCCTGAGAAATATGCTCTAGAGGTGTAAGAGCAGTGGGGAGGGAGTGGGCCACCAGAAAATCCAGATGATGTTCTCTCCCATCATTAGGAGTGGCAGGGAGGAAATTCATTTCTACAATCCTATGTCCAAGTCCATTTCTCTTTTTGCCTCTTACTGTAATTTTGATGGCACCAAAATTATAGTAATTTTGGTAGGAATAGTAAAGTTGGTAGGAATTCACCAACTTTCCTTTTTCCCAACTCAGACAGCGCTTGGTATCAAAGATAACAGAACAGAGTGCTGTAGGTGAGAGAGGAAGTCCTGGGTGAAGACAGTGAGGGACTGCTGGCTGCATGAGGGCTTCAGACACTGGGAGAGAAAGCAGAGTTTAATCACAGCTGACCTGGATTATGTATATAGGTAGGGTCCATTGTGACCTCCAAGACAGACCCTATCCTCAACCCTTACCATTCCAAGCCTACCGGAAAACAAATGTTTACTGTAGCAAGCTGCAACAGCTACTCTGCCTGGCAGGGTCCTCTGGTGAGAGCTTGTTTCTCAGAGCTGGCTGGAGGTGCCAGGAAGTTGATATCTCCAAGAGAAGCCACTAAACATGAACTAAAGACTTCATGACCAAGTACTTGGGTTTCCATGCCCTTCAGGTGGGGCAACTAGGAGGTGTGGCTTCACAACTCCAAGAGGGCCCCAGTGGGATTATGCCCCAGTTGCCCACAGAGAAAACCAGTTTATTAACACACACCCTGAATAATGTCCTCCCTTCTCTTTTGAATGAGTTTCCTAGATCTCCTATAACAAACTATCTTAAGCTTGGTGGGTTAAAACAACAGAAATTCTCTCACTGTTCTGGAGGCTGGAAGTCCAAGATGAAGGTGTCATCATGGCCGTGTTCCTCCCAGAAGCTCTGTGAAAGAATCTTTTCAGCTTCTGATGCCTACTAAGATTCCCTGAATTGCAGTCACACTGCATTCTCCCCTGCATGCATAAAATCTCCCTCTGCCTCTTAGAAGGACTTGTGTGATTGCAGTTAAGGCCCATCCAGATGATCCAGAATCTGCTCAACTCAAGATTTTTAGCAATCATATATGCAATAACTCTGCCGCATAACTTACCTTCCACAGGTTCCAGGGATTAGGACATGGAAATCTGTTGGCTATTTTTCAGTTTACCACTGTCTCTCTTCCCTACGCCCCCCCCCCCACTGGAATTACTAGGATTATTTCCCCCTAAATAATTCTTGCACTCAAATCCTAGTGCTAGGGTCTGTTTCTGTGGAAACACAGACTGAAGCCCTCTTAACTGTTTGGGAACATTAAAAAAAGATTGGAATTTCTTTCTATACTTAAGACTTTAAAATATATTCTTTTCATGAGATGAGGCCACCAGGGCCAGAGCTTTATAAGTGTTCTTGCAATGAAAGGGGAGTCCTTCCTCATAGCAGAGATCAGTCCCTCTGTTTCCATAGTAGATTCTGGTCCCCTCCTCCTTCTCAGGATCTAAGGCCTCACCATCATGGTGATCTCCCCACTAACTCGGTGGTCAGCCTCCCCACTCATTGCTTCTCTCTCTTCTACAGTAATACACTCTCCAGCCTTTCCCATCTGGGAAAGATGCCACCCCAGGAGGGGAAGCACATGGCCGCAGGGAACTGAGATTGAATGGAGCCAGCTGAACAGTTGTTTGGGAAAAACACACCAGCCTCTCACTCCTTCACCCTTCAGCTCCAGACAGACTCATAAGCACAGACAAATAAGGGAGGCAGCTCAAATAGTTATCCTTACCTCTCCATCCACCCCAAAGTAGGACTGCAGGAACACCAATGGACTTCTTCATCATTTTATTTCAGGGCCCTAATGTTTTCTTGAAAAATATCATTGACCCAACAAACTATGCTTAGAAGGTAGTTGAGTGAACAACCATTATAAAAGCTGATACTCCACCAAGCACTTTCTCTGCCTATTGCAGAGTGGTGGTATTATTTCTAAAATGTCCATTATACATATAGGAAAGCTAAATCTCATAGAGATTAAAAAATTGATTTATGGTCTAGCAATTAGGAAGAGATGGAACAAACATTCCAAGCAAGGCTGATGGGCTTCTGACCAGTACTCCATATACTTCCTCAATTATAACCGTAGGATCAGCTCCATATTCAGACCATAGCCACCTTGGGGAATGCTGAGAAGTCCAGGCTCAGCTGGTCAGGAGACCTGCTCTGTGCTCACTGCCACAACACCCTCTCACCCCCAAGTCACCTCCCAGGGCCTTGCTGGTTCTCTTAGCTGCTTTTGACTGTTTCCTGGAAACTGACACCAAGGTTGAGTGACAGTGACAGGAGCTCAGACCCCTGCCAGAGAAAGAAAAAAGAGGCCTGATTCCAGCAGGGGAGTATCTATGCCCCTCTTGGCGGGAGTCTGAGAGCCAGCACCTTGTTATGCTGCGAGAGTACGCGCAGGCCTCTTGAAGCCCATTCATCATTGTTCCAGAAAGTCCACGCTTTGACATGGAGGCCTTGATCATGTTTTTCCTGCTGCTCGGGCTCCAGCAATCTGGATAGCCGTGCAATGGGTAATCATTCCCTCCATGATTAGGGAGAATAGGAGAGATTCTCTTGTGGTTGTGGCCTCCCAGTGTGGGTAAGCAAAAGGGCAGGCTGTGGTTTTTTTAATGAAAGAGCTGGCTCATGGAGGCCTGTCTTCAAACAGGCGATGTGAAGAGGAAGACTGTTGCAGCTAGAGCACAAGGAGTGTCTTTCTGTTTGGATCTCAGGAAAGTCGAGGATGGGTTAGGACTGAGTTATGCATAGAGGGCTTTGTCACTCAGCAGTAAAAAAAAAAAAAAAAAAAAAAAAAAAGCCACTGATTTCCAGAGCTGGCCATCAGAGGTGTGAATCTACAGCTGCCTGGAAAAAGATCTGCCAGCAGGGTGAGCAATCTGCCTGGCTGGGAACTCAGTGCATCTATTAGAATAGCATATAAGCTCTAGAGTCCCCTAACCTGGGCTCCATTTCGGACTTCCCCATGTTAATACCTGTGCACTCTTGGACACATTACTTATCTACTCTGAGCCCAGATTTCTTCAAAAGTAAATGGACATGATAAATATCAGTGGATTACTGAAGTTAAAATGGGATAAAGTGTATAAAATTCCTGACACAGAGTACGTCTTCAATAAATGTTAGCTGTCATCAGCCTCATCATCAACAAAATGTAAGGCTCAATAACAGGGCCACTCACATGACCTTAGAGATAGGTAGGACATGCTTGGGTCCTCAAATGGTCTCTTATATCCAAGCAAGGCCTTGGAGGCATGGGAAAGTGAGAGACTTTTATTATAAGACTAAAAATGTGATAAACATATTCATGAGTATAATACTAATTATCTAACCAGCCCCAAAACACCCTTAACAAAAGGGAAGTGTATTTTTTGCTCATATCATCGTAGGTATTCTGGTTGGAGGGCAGCTCTACATCTTTAAGCTGCAGCCCCAGGGCTGCCCTGCATGAGGACATGCAGCTGGTGAAAAGCAAATGAGCATGGGATGTGCACAAGAGGTTTGCATCGAGCAGGCCTGGGGGTGATGAAGATCACAGCAGCCTATATTCCATCGTCTAGAACTCAGTCACATGACCCACTGAGCTTCAGGGAAGCCTGGGAAATAGCTGTGTGCTCAGGGGAAAAAGGAAATGAGCTTTGGTGAACACATTCGATGAACAAAAATGAACAATTAAAGTGCCTCTTCTCAAGAGGCCAGGCCCATTCTTGGAGGCTTGTCCTCAGGGCTCTAGAGGGACTCTGTATGGAAAGACACAGCAGAGCCCCTATATTCTGGAATTCATCATAGTCATGTGACTTCTAGTCACTTCCTTCTTCTCTTTTGGCCTCTCTTTAGATTCCAAGTCTGCAGATGGTAGGAAAAATAATGTGTGGCATGTCCTTTCCTGAAAGGCCCATGCCAACACATGACATCAAAGAGAGGTGGGAAATGCTGATCTTGGCTTTTCTTAAGGGTGAAGAAAGAAAGAGGGATCCAATGTCAAAGACTGGGCTTTGAGTAACTCTTGAAGGCACAAAGAATCCTCAGTGTTCACTGTGAGGCTGTGAGGTGACATAAGCCCTCGTTATTTGGGGCAAGCTGGCCAAACCAGACTGGCTTTGAGACTATGCCATTGCTAGACTTTCAGTTATCAAGACAGCTGGGAAAATATGAACTTATCTTTGAACAACTGATTATGTTTGCTATGTCATCATAGTTTCACACCATAATATGGCTATGGTTTGACCTCTCAGGAACAAGGGTTTTAACCTCCTTGAAATATTCAAATAACCTCCTTTGAAAATATTCAAAGTTGTGCCCTGTGATCTAATCATAAGCCATCATCCAAATGACTTGAGGATCATTCTGACCAACCCCATGTGGTCAGTGCCATCCAGACATTTCATAGAGAGTAGGAGAGTCTCTCTGGTCCCTTCTAGAAATAATTATGTCTAGTGACCATATACATGGGGATGCAAAAAATAGCCTAGTGAATGACAATTTTGATAATCAGTACAAAATGCTTTCTCTACCTTCAACTGAGAACTATTACACTGACATTGCACCAGTCTCACTTGTGTTTCAGATTTCCCATCCAAGAAACCAGAAATACTAGAATGCCTTCTCAGATAGATTAGCTTATCACTTAATAAATACTCATTCCCTTTCCCCAGCTTCAAGGGAAAAATAGATTTCTCTGCCCCACTGATATTGAACATGGTCCTATGATTTGCTTTGGCCAGTGAGATAGATGGAAACCACAGTGCATCACTTTTGGACTCAGGCCTTGAGAGACTGTGTGATTCTGCTCACTTCTCTGAGAGCTTCCAGCCTCTACCATTAGAAGACCTTCTCCCAGATAGCTGATATCCCTTCCTCCTGGGCCCAAGAACAAAAATATATGGAGCAGAATCACCCGAGCCAATGCCAACCCCAGGTGCCCCACAAATATATGGCCAAGAAATAAATACTTATTATTATTTATAACAGTTAGTTATAGCAAGGCATTATAAGTTATAACTTATAACAAGGCATTATGGTGACAAGAGCTAACTAATACACTATGCATATGGCAAGAATAGACTAGAGTGGACAGCAATTATCATGAGTTTCCTAGAGGCCCTAATATTGGTCCAGGTCATTGAAATAGAGCTCTTGTTGGAGCGTGTCTATGGGCCGAGTACCCAGAAACTTGATCTCCTTCCTTCAGACAGTTTTCCAGGTGACTCCTTCATTTACCCAGCAAGTGGAGTGGGAACTTTGAGTTCATTCTCTTCTTTGTTTGGAAAGTTTATCATTTAATATCTCTGAAGTCAGGCTGGCCACACAAATCCTGTTTTCCATAGTGCAAATTTCCTCCTTTCCAAGGAAGGCAGAGATAACGACTCCAGCACAGATGGAGGAGATTTCTTCAGGGAAGGAAAGCAGCGTTTAGGTTAGTTAATGCCTTCCCTGGTGAGCCATTGTATTCTTGTTTGGGGTTTCTGGGCCCTCATTTTGGATACAGCAAGACTCTTCAACTGAGATTTATAGCATAAAAACAGTCAACAAGAGCAAATGAATCAATCTGGGAAGCCATCTTGCCTTCCACATAGTACACTTCTTCTGCTTCCCAAAAGTATTTACCCTTTTCTTACAATCATTATTTATCTGATGAACCCATATTAAAGTACTTTCATGGGTATACTCAGCCAAAGGCTATCATAGTACACATGATTTCTGCCTTTGTTTAAATATGTGGTTTTATTTATTTAAGAAAGCATCATTTCTTTCTATTATGAATAAATGCTAGGGGAATATCAGTTTGGGTCCGGTCGTGTTCAACATTGTGGAGGGCAATCGGTAACTAACAAATATGCTTAGTTGTTCATTCCCCACCCCAGTATTCTAGCAGCACCCTCCTTCCTAGCCTGAGTTTCAGAAAAAAAGGGAATATTGCAAACGTTAGGAAGTTCCACATGGAATCCTGCTACTTCCCTCCTGAACTGATTGATGCTCTCCTCAATCTGCACTTTTTCCTAGGTGATCTCATCCATCCCCATGCCTTTAAACATCATCTTTTCACAGACAACTCTCACATTTAGACCTCTAGCCCAGGAGGCTCCCCTGAGCTCCAAATTCATAAAAACACAACTGCCTATTTGATACCTCCACTTTGATGGTTTATAGACATTTCCAATGTAATACGTCCAAATGGAATTCTTGGTCCACTCTCCTCCTACCCCACATATAGACACCAAACTTCTAAAACTGATTTTCCTCCAACTGGTGTCAAATAACATTTTCATCTTTTCAAGGACTTAAGTCAAGAGTCTGGGAATCACCCATGCTTCTCTAGCTCCCTCAGCCATTCCAACCAATCTCTTACATATTAAGTCCTATGTTGTCCATTTTCAAAACACATGGAGATTCTATCACTTCTCTCCACCACTGCCACCATCATCTCTTCTCTGAACTCTTGCAGACTCTTCTACTTGGCCTACCTCATTCCATTCTCCTACAATCAGCTAGTGATTTTTTTAATGTAAGTCAAGCCATATCATAGTTCTCATCAAAACCCTCTAGTGACTTCCTGCTGTAAAAAATTACCACAAACTTAGTGGCTTAAAGCAACACAAGTTAATTGACTTAAAGTTTGTAGGTCAGAGGTTTGAAGTGTCTTACAGATTAAAATCAAGGTGTAATTGGGGCTGGTTTCTTTCTGAAGGCTCCAAGGGAGAATTTGTTCCTTGCCTTTTCTAGTTTCTAGAGGTACCCTCATTCCTTGACTTATGGTCCTACATCACTTCACCCTCTGCTTCTGTTGTCCGTCTCTGCCTCTGACTCTATTACGTTCCTCTTATAAGGACCCTTGTGATTACATTGTGCCCATCCTGATAATTCAGGATAAGCTACCTATCTCAAGATTCTTAGCTTAATCACATCTACAAATCTCTTTTACCATGTAAAGTAACATAGTCACAAGTTCTGGAGATTAGGACATGGCCATCTTTGGGGGCCATTATTTTGTCTACCACACTTACTATCCCACTTAGAACAAACTTAAAAGTTGCTTCCTTAGCCTACAAGGACTGACACAATCAGTAGCCTTCCTATCTCTCTGATCTCATGCCCCACCAGTCTCTCACTCTTCAATCAAATTCCACTGGCTTTCTTGCTGTTCTTCAAAAAACCCAAGCCTACTCCACATGTTGTACCTTCTCCCTAGGAATCCCTCCTCTAAATGCCCATATAGCCCACTCCCTCATGTAGTTCATGTCTCTGCCTAAATGCAACTTACAGAAAGGGCTTCCGTGACCAACTGTCTAACACAGATCCCAGACACACACACACAAACACATCATCATCATCATCATCATCATTGCCTGTCCCTTACCCAATCTTTTTATTATTAGCATTTGATATAGTATATATTTGTTTGATTACTTATTTATTATGGAATGTTCCCTTCTAAATGTAAGTTTCATGAGAGTGGGGACCTTGCCTTTGTTTAAATGTCTTTACTCAGTGCCTAAACAGTGCCTGGCACATAGAAAGCATTCAGTATATATTTGGTGGAGAGATGAATGAAAGAAGAATAAAAAGTCTACTGCACCACTGCAATAGGACATACATGGGGGTAGGGGTGGGGGTGGGTAGGGGTGGCTAATGATGACTGTTCCAGGAAGATTTAATAGGAAAAGAATGGTTAGGCAAAATTTTGAGAGATAAATAGACATTGAGCAAATAGAAAAAACACCTCCCAAGGCTTCCTAGATATGATACTCCCTGAGAGAATGAATGAGTAAATTGCATTTGTGGACTAAGAAGCCAAAAACTCTCTCACCTTGATGAAGATAACCAAAGGGCTCTTTAGCTTGAGCCATGTCTACTCACATACTTGATACAAGTTCAGATACTTGTTGGTTGACATTTCAGCTTTCTCCTATTCACCCACCAACAGCTGTTTGTCAAACAAGGCAGGCAAAAGAACTCAGATGTGACTGAGGCAATATCCACACTGAGTGAGAAGCAAGAGTCTTTCTGGTAGGAGATTTGGGGCAATGATAAAATTGAGTTTAACTCAGTTGTAACTTGAGAATGCAAAAGTTGTCTTCTTCCATCGTATCATGCACTATGTGAGTCCCCACCATGTTCCAGGCATGGAGAATACAATTTTGGCCTGTTCCCCTAAGGCATCTGTGGTTTCATGACCCCATCCATGCCAACACACAAAGGGTAAGATCCCATTGCTCCAGGAAAGAGAGGGAAGTTACTTTAACTTGGGCCAATTGGACCTCAGTTAGACTGAATAACTGAATATGGTTGGCAGACAGTCTATAGGATAGGATGTTGTGCCTATATTGATAACACCGAGACCCTAATTTTTCTTGGTTCCTTGATCTAAGTCTTTAGCAGAGCTTTTCACTCTCTTGTGACTTGCTTTGGTTCATCGGGCCAGAGGCCTGATAAAGTATTTGAGCAGTTCTGTTTCCTCTCTTGAATTCATGCCATTGCAAGGAGAACGTGCCTGGGTTCACCTATAGGAGAGATGGGAGAGAGGTTTGGGAAAATAAACTTGTCCCAACAAATATCATCTAGGCTAACTGGCCTCAAGCAGAACTGCTAACTGACCACAGATGTATTAGTGAGCCCAAACAGGATCAGCTCCTCCTGACCCAAATCAGCAGATCTACCCAGTTACCAGTTATTAATGAGAAGTAGTTGATTATTGTTTAAGCCACTGAATTTTGGGGTGCTTTATTTCATGGCAATTGCTAACTGATACAAGATAAAGACAGATTTGTCCACTGAAGGGCATCAACACAGAGAGATAGGAAATGTCTCAGAGGACCCATGATCCTGTTGGCCACTGCTAGGCTCACTGAGTTCATTGGCCTTGGATTCACATCTGTAAACTTCTAAATGTAAGATGTAAATTTAGAAGATGAGTATGGTCAGCTCCTGCATTGAGGTGGTTCTGCTCCCAGTGTGATCTTTGGACTAATCAGTAACATTATTTTAGCCCTCTAGAAAAATAAATCTGGACTGGTGCTGATGGCCTATGAACAGCTCAGAAAAAGAGAAGAGGTTCTCTCTCCTCTCATGAAAGCATCCAAGTACACTCCTTGGTAATCAAGACCTGGATGTGCTGCTCAACAGGCCATCTTCCCCTGTAGATTCAGCAGCCACGCAGAGACCTTGAGAAGCAGCATGGACAAAAGAACAAGTACAATTTCAAACTCTTCCCTCTAAAGTTTTACCAGTGTTTGATGGACACAGATAGATTCTCCTCAGACAGCAGAGATTTCTCTCTCAGATTCACCCTCTCCTTGGAGTAAAATCAGCTGGACAGAATTTTTCTTTCCAACTATAAAACGTTGTTTCCAAACAAAGGAAGTGAGATGTTTTCTACAGCTGCTCCACATCCATTATGCCTTGCAAAAGCATTGTTCGAGAGGTTTTTATGATGCAAAAAAAAATAATTAAGATGAGAGGCACTTCTTGTCTCTGAATCTTTTTTGTTTAAACATGTTTTGCAAATGGCCAATATCTCCTGTTACTTAGGTTAGCATCCAGAAAATGTTAGCACTTGATTATAAAATCAGCAGCTAATATGCTTAATGACTTTCCATTATACCCAACAATAGCTGCAGTGTGCTTTAAAAATGCATTTACATTCATATTCCTTTGACCTATCTATCAGAACCTTGAGGCAGCCATGCTCTAACCATTTACTTATAATTGCCCTGGTTAACCTAGGGGCCCTCGATATGTGGTATACTAACAGAGGGAAGGAAATGCCTTCTGAAGGGAAGAGCAGAGTCTTAGCTCACAAGTCACTTTATTATTTAAGAGCTCAGAGCCCATATGTTAAATAATTGAGTGCTGGGCTCCCAAGAGCTAATGAATCTCAAGTCTCAAAGTCTCAATAGACAGGGTCATAGGGGAAAAGACCCAAAGTTGGTGGCCAAGAGAGCCCAGTGGAGATGATTGAGAGACCATGATAGTGAGGAGTACCTGGAAGCAGAGATCAGTGGGCTGATTTGTGCCCCCCAACCAAATTCATATATTTAAGTCCTAATTCCCAGTACTTCAGATATGACTATATTTGGAGATAGGGTCTTTAAAGAGGTAAGTTAAGTTAAAATGAGGTCATATAGGTCGGCCCTAATCCAATATGACTGGTGTCCTTATAAGAAAAGGGAATGAGGACACAAACACAGAGGGAAAACCATTTGAAGACTCAGGGAGAAGACTGCCATCTCCAAGCCAAGGAGAGAGGCCTCAGAAGCAAACAACCTTACTGATACATTGATCTCAAACTTTCAGCCTATAGAACAATGAGAAAATAAATTTCTGTTGTTTACACCCCAATCTTGGTACTTTGTTAGGGCAGCCAAGCAAACTAAAACAAGCAAACTCAAGTAGTATCCACATCCTGAGTCCAGTTGACACACCACTTAACAGAGTGTGATAGTCACCATCATGGTTCCTTTAGAAGTGTCCTTACTCACCTCACACAACCAGCTACATGCAAAGGTGATTCGAGCCCTCCCTAGGCCAGCATAATCTGAGGAACTACTGGCCCCATCCTTCTCTTCACATCATAGACCCAACTGTCCTCTATCATCTTGCCCCCCCAATCTGCTTGGGGACTCTCCCCTATTTCCTCTCCTGTCTTGCCTTTTAGATGTGTCGCTCTGTACTAGGCTAGTTTTCAGAATTTCTTCCCTTAGTCATACTCTCCCTATTTGATCCAAACTTGGGATCTTCGACGCCTAAGGGCAGCAGTCCAATCAGAATCCTTATAGACATGCATAAACCAGATAAGTTTTGCTCTGGCTCAGTGTTCTCACACTTGGATGTGTATATGAGTCACCTGGGGATCTTGTCAAAAGGTCAATTATGACTCAAGTAGGTCTGGATGTAGCCTGAGGTTCTGCATTTCCAACAAGTTCTTGGGTGTTTCTAAGGCTGCTGGTAGAAGGGTCATCTTTTAGTGGCATAGGATTTCCCAACCTCAGCACTGTTGATATTTGGAGCCAGATAATTCTTTGTGGTGGGAGTTGTTATGAGCATTGTAACATGTTTAGCAGCATCTCTGGCCTCAACCCTCCAATTGTGACAACTGAAAAAAATGTCTCTAGATGTTGACAAATATCTCTAGGGGGAGGTGGCCAGGGCACAAAATCATACCAGTTGAGAACCATTTCTTGACACTATATGCTGAACTTAGAGCTCTGCTCTAAGTCTTTCAGGTCACAGCATATAGCAAAAAGGAAAGCAAACAGTAGACTAAAAGTGTACGGGACAACGGAGGAGGTCGTTTGCTACAGGAGAGACTTCAGCTGTCCCAGGCCCATGCTAGCCACCAGGACCACCTACACAATTTACAGGGCCCAGTGCTAAATGAAAACATGCAACCCCCTTATTCAGAGATTATGAGGTTTCAAGACAGCACCAGCAGAACACTGAACTGAGAATATGTGACTCTACCAGTGATACATCCATGAAGCTGGCACTGCCAGCCATTATGAGCATACTCACTGAGGGAAGACCTACCCTAAAGGACTCTCTGCCTGATATCTCCACCAATAGTGTTAGGATTGCCAATGGCCTGCTACAAGTTTGATGAGCTGAACATTAGAATTTTAACATTAGAAGAACAACTGTTCCCAACAACTGTTTTGTTCATTTGTTGTCCGATATATTTCCCACCAAGAAGGTAAAGGACTTTTTTTTAGAAGTACTGATGGGTAACAAAGGACCAAAGAAAGTAAAAAATGCTGAAGTAACTTGCTCTTAGTAAAGCTATGGCAGTGGGGGGAATGCCTGGATGGCTTAGCAGTTGAGCATCTGCCTTTAGCTCAGAGGGTGATCCCAGGATCCAGGATCAACTCCCACATTGGGCTCTCTGCGAGGAGCCTGCTTCTCCCTCTGGCTGTGTCTCTGCCTCTATCTCTCTCTCTGTATCTCATGAATAAATAAATAAATCTTAAAAAAAAAAAAAAAAGAAAGTAAAGCTATTTGGTACAATGACTGATGGGCTAATGTGGATAACTAAGAATTAAATGAGTCGACATACAGTGATAAAAGTTTCCTGAGTAAATTCCTCCTAAACAGAGGAGCTTGTCTTGGAGGACTCAGGCCACCAGCAGACAGAGAGCCTTTGTTTTCTTCTCATTCTACTTTAACCAAGACATGTGGAGAGTTTCAGCTGGAAGTTAGAGTGACAGGCAATCAAAACTATGATGTAGAAAAATCAGATCCCCCTGGAAGACCTGGTAAACAGCAGAGAGCTGAGCTAAGCACCGCTCGCAAGAGCCCTGCCTGCCTCCTGGCACAAACTGAAGCAAGCCATCAGCAGGAAGGAGCCATGAATAAACTCCAGTGAAGGGCTCTTAGGTTAAAGAAAATTATAAATGGATCATGAAAAACAACTACTGCTCTAAATAGTGAGAGGAAACAGCTGAGTTTAGAGCAAAGGCAACTAGACTATCTAGATATTTTACCTTGGATTAGAATACTATTTCCTTATTTCATTCTTATGATAAATGCATTAATTTCCTAGGGCTGCTATAACAAATAACCCCAAAATGATGGCTTAAACCAACAGAAACTTGTTCTTTCATAGTTCTGGAGGCCAAAAGTCTGAAATCAATGTGTCAGCAGGGCCATGCTCTCTCTAAAGGCTCTAGGGGAGATTCCTTGCTCACCTCTTCCAGCATCTGGGTCTCCAGATGTTCCTTAGCTTGTGGCAGCTTCCCTTCCATTTCTGCCTACAACTTCACATGGCCTTCTCCTCTGTGTCTTCTCTTAAAAAAGCACTTGTCATTGGATTCAGGACCCATCTGGCTAGCCCAGGATTTAACTCTTTGCAAAGACTTTTTTCCAAATAAGGTAACATTCACAGAGAATGAATATTAAGATGTGGTCCTATCTTTTTTGGAGGCCCCTATTCAACCCTGTAAAATTCTTACTTATAACAATAAACAAAAATAAATATCAATATTTTTGGAAAATCTATAATTTTGAAGAAGCTGCCTAGCAGGGCAGATCGTGTCCCCTCCTTGCATGCTTTCATGAGGGCGTTTCTATCCCATTCCCAGGAGACAGTGTGATTGGAGTTCTTCTGGCCCTCCCTTTACACTTCCTCTCTCACTAATTCTTTTTTATTTTTAAAGATTTTATTTGTTTATTCATGAGAGAGAGAGAGAGAGAGAAGGAGGCAGAGGCAGGGAGAAGCAGGCTCCCTGCAGAGCAGGGAGCCAATGCAGGGCTTGATCCCAGGACTCCAGGATCACAACCTGAGCCAAAGGCAGCCACTTAATCATCTGAGTCATGCAGGCGCCCCTTTCTTTCCTTTATTCTTATGAGAGGGTCACAAACAAATTTTTCTGTGGAGACTGGGGAAGGTATGACATCCTTTGAGCCACCTAGTAAGAATAGATAAGCAGGCAGCATCCCTCCTACCCCCACCAATGATGGGACATTACACAGCTGGCTGGGAACTTGCTAGGAGTGATTGCTGAAAACCCAGCCTCACTTCAGAGAGGTCCAAGGTTAGATTTAGGAATTGTCTGCAAAAACACTCCCTTTGATTTCAGGTCCAAGCTATGTTCTCCAGCATAGTTAATCAAAGACCCTCAGTTTGAAGGGTTTGGCACTGGCCTTGTTCATTAACACATCTGAGGTTTCACTTAATAATCACTTGGTTCTTCATGTCTTTTTTCAATTGGATAAGGGTCCACAGGGTGGGAGGGGGTAGGATTACAATTCTTGAATCTCTAACATGCCACTTCTCCATTTTCTCCAGTTTATGCATCCTTAAACATCACTCAAATATCCAAGGCAGGGTCATCACTACTGTTTACAGGCTCTTAGCTATGGAAACTAAAGATGTACGGTCCAGAAAAGATAATCAACATTTATAGTTCTGGCCTTCTAAACTAAAATTTAGAAAGTGAGAATACTACATAATGCAAGGGGTGAATGGCATAATAAAAGTTCTGAACCTAACAGCCAAATGTCAACATAAAATCTTAAATATTTACTTAGCCATATGTTGACTGTAAAGCCTCAAGTATTCCCTAAAATAAAAGAATAAACAATTGCCTTCATAATAGTGAAAAACAAGAAAATCCCCAAATGTCTATCATTAGAGGATGGTTGAATGAATTTTGGTACCTTCATACCCTGAAGTAGTATATAGCCATTAAGATAAAAGAAGGCACATTTCTTAAAAGCACAAGTTGCAGAATAATACATGGTATAGGGCCCTCATTTTTTATACAAGAAGGGGGAAAAAAAGGCTATAAAAATTTACCCTGAGCTGATCACAGTAGTCACCTCTGGAAAGAGGAAATGGCTTGGAAGCACTGGAGGACAGTGAATGGGGTGGGAGGTAGGGGGTTCACAATTGGAGAATTGTCTTGATTTCTGAGTATTAAAACGTATTTTCTTATTACTTGAACAATTTATTTTTTTATTTTATTTAAAGTTAATTAACATATAATGTATTATTAGTTTCAGAGTTAGAAGTCAGTGATTCATCAGTCTTATATAATACCCAGCGCCCATTACATCACATGCCATCCTTAATGTCTATCACCCAGTTTACCCCATCCTTCCATCCTTCCTCCCCTCCAGAAACCCTCAATTTGTTTCCTATGATTGAGTCTCTTATGGTTTGTTTCCCTCTCCAATTTCATCTTGTTTTAGCTTTTCTTCTCTTCCCCTATGGTCCTCCATTTTTGTTCCTTAAATTCCACATATGAGTGAGATTATATGATAATTCTCTTTTTCTGACTGACTTATTTCACTTAGCATAACACCCTCTCATTCCATGCACATCATTGCAAATGAAACAATTTATTTTTTTAAAGATTTTATTTATTTATTTGAGAGAGAGAGAGTATGCACATGCAAGCAGGGGGAGGGGGAGGGGTGGGGAGAAAGAGAGAACCTTAAGTAGAGCACAGAACCTGACATAGGGGAGCTCCATCCCATGACCCTGAGATCATGACCTGAGCTGAAATCAAGAGTCAGATGCTCAACTGACTAAGCTACACCCCAATACTTCAACAATTTAAATAATCATGTCAATTATTTTATTTTTTAAAAGGCAAGGGGCAATTACTGGATTTTTCAGAGGCTATAAAGGGACAGTTAGATTTTATATTCAGTTAGGACACTGAAAAAATTTAATAACCCAGTTTTCTATCCAACTATCTACACACATATGTATATGTGTATGTATATACACATGAAGTCATATATATATATATTGCATGAATTTATTGACAACTATCTAATTTCATTTTATAGAATATAGGGAGTCAGTAGGTGATTCTTTTTCAGGACCTTCTTTTTTTCTCCTTCTTCTTTCTTTCATTTTTCCATTTTTCCTTTTTTTTTTGCTTCAAAACAAGTACAGTTTGTATTTAACAAAAGAGCAGTTCCTTACTCTCCACCTTTCATTTTGATTTTTCAGGGACATGGGTTGAACTGAGTCAGTCCTGTGCTCTGAGAGGTCATGGCAGCAAGACCTCTTTCATGTGCTTAGTGTAGTTAGAGAAATCTCTGGTTATGACCATGGGATTTAAAGGAAAGGCCACATGACTCCCAGCAAGACTCTGGGAGTCGGATCGACCTGGTTTAGAATACTGGCTCTGCCACCTTATAATTAAATGGCCTGGCAAAATAATTCTGTCCTACTTGTAAAATAAGGGATACAAATAAATACTTTAGAGGTTTAGAGAGAGAATTTAAAGAGGTGGCATGTAGTGAACATCCAGCTAGAACTGGGCCTGGCATGAAATATGACTGAGCAAATGCTCACGCTTGCCGCCGGCTCACAGCCTCTGGAGGGTGGGAGGAAGCTGTCCTGGTCTTTCATGAGTTGACAATAGGCAGCAGAGACCGCCCGAATGGTTTACCTACCAGCTTTATATCCTGTATTCCTTGTCAGGGACAGAGTTGGAGACAAATTCTATAACTGGAAGTTTCCAAGTCCCTGGTAAACACATACAACCTTCATATCTCTCTCTTTCAAGGCTTTTGTTTTTGTGCAATTGCCTCACAACCCACTTAAGCTTGGTCTTTATTTAACCCAATTAAAGTACACTATGTTTCCTCTTCTTTTTGGCCAAGGCCAGTTGTATGAAATTGTTTCTCAAATTCCTTAAAGGAAAATATCACTCTTCCATTCCTATTGGCATTTGACTAGCTTAGAATTATGATCCTTATTAGTGAAGCGCCATCATATTTCTGTTTCCCTCCCCGCCCTCATTGACGTCGTCTTCAACAACTGGTCATACCTTCCTTAGTATGCACAGTTTCTGAATGCTGGGGACAGTGCTCCAAATTTCCCCGGGTGAATCAGATGCTAAAAATAGAGCCACCACCAGTACTATAAAACCCAAACCCTGCCCGCTCTCTCATCTCTATAGCGTGCTCATTCCCTACCAGACCCTGCCAACACCCTTCTTCATTCCTATCCACCCAGTAGACCACAGGCAAAGTCTGTGAAGTGGAAGTGAGCGCTCGAGTGCCAGGCAGATTTTGCTACACTCATACCAGCAAAAATTAGCGATTGAAAGGGTGGGTGAACATTGGCTTGGCTTGCTGTGAGCATTAAATTACACAATGTACTTCAAGTTCCCAAGATAGCACCTGGCACCTATTGGTGGTGGCAACGATGGCAGCATGACCCCCTTCGCTCCCCCCTCCTCCTCTTTTTCTTACTATTTTAACATTAATAGCAGCTATCATTTCTGGAGCTCTTACTAAGTATTGGGCCCTAAAGTAAGGGCTTACCCACACCATTACATTTAATCTTTAAAATAATTGCAAGGTAGACATTATTGAGCACCCCCGGCTGCAGCATACACAATAATTAATAATGAGACACTGCGCTATTGAATTGAACACTAGGGTTCAAATCACCACCTGGCACTTATTAACTATTAGTCTCTGAGCAAATCATTTGTTCTATGGGAGGCTCATCTGTAAAATGGTAAAATAAATACAGTATCCACTATATCAGGTTGCAGAGAGGTTTAAGGTCAGAGTTTAGCATCTGACACATAGTAAGGCTCTCCTTGCAGCTGTGCTCTCTCTCCATCCTGTTCTACTGCTCCTAATTCTATAGAATAAAGCTATCAAATAGAACAACAGACACCTTGGATCTTATATGCAAACCACAAAGGTAAATACACTTTCTAGTGGTCAGATTTTTTAAAAAGGTAAAAAAAAGCAGATGAAATTAACTCTAACAATAAATTTTATCTGACCTAATATATCCAAAACATTATCATTTCAACATGTAATCAATATACAAATCCTTAATGAAATGTTTACATTCTTTTTTTTTAAATACAGAGTGTTTGTCATCCAGGGGGACTTTATACTTGTAGCACAGGACAGTGACAGACAAAGATGGAGATAGATCAGTGAGGCTATGTCAGCTGTCCCAGCCCACACAGCTTGGAAGTGGTACAACCAGGATTCAAACCATGTCTTGTTCCAAAGCCTGCCACGATTTTTGGAAGTCACACAAACAGATAGTGGCTCAAGAGCCTGGTTTTATTTCTTCTAGGTCTCCATGTGAAAGGATTTTCATTCTCTAAGGGTACTGGAAACCCACTCCTTTATACAGCTAGCAGGTTGCCTCCCATCTCTTCTAGCAAGCTTCTGTCACACTAATACAAACACACTTTTATTTGGGGGAGGGGATCTCCGTTTCTTGTTCTATTGAAAAATGAGTAACAGCTGACCTCCTCAGCTCCCTTCCCTCCCAAATAAAGGCATGAAGATAACCTCTTTTCAGAGGTTTGTGTGTCCTTTCTACCTAAGGCCAGACGTTGGCAAGTCTAGTATGTCCTCAGGGAGTGAAATGACTAATTGGTGCTGATCTCTAGGGACAATACACCACTTGCTTATTCACCACAGCAAAGGACACATAAACCTTAGTAATCTCTTCAAATAACCTTAAATTGCTTGGCTCATATCCACACATCTCCATCCCACCCCTCGTGCTCCTGTATCCTTGAGGCATTTTTGAAAACATGCCTGCCAGAGGTGACCTTCGGAAGAGCAGCCGATGGCCTCTCTTTATCCACCCTCTTGGAGGAGGTCACTGGGAGCCCTGAGTTGTTCTGAAAGATGAACAACTCCTGCCCTCTATCTCAACAATTCCCAAGTGCTGTTTGGAGATAAAATATTCACCTGTTCTCAACAAATGAAATGACATTTTCAGTTTCTCCATAGCACTAAGTAAGTTTATTCAATATAGAGGATGGTCTTTTTGATGCTCCAGCCACACTCTCTATAACCATTGTGACCAATACCAGTTAGGAGTAAATGCCCCAGGTACTATGTAGCCTATGTCTCTTGGGTGAAAACTCTTCTATCACATCAGAAGGGAGAATCCTGGAATCGCAGAAGCACATATCTCAAATACTGGCTCTAACCATCCAAATTAAAGAGAAATGAAAACACCCAAACACTGCATATAATTTTAATTTCCCCTATGAAATGGTGGTGAGAGTAGAAGGTGGTATGTATTTGTCTTCGAATGTCCTCACTTGACATGATAAGAAGTCCATAATCCTATCAACTTCTACCTCTAGTTCCCTAGAGGGGAACTCTAGGGGAACTCCCTAGAGTTATATATATGTAAGTACCCATGCCTAATAGTGTATTTAGTCCTTAAAGTTATTTTGCAATGTAGATATTATATAGATCTTAAAAATCTCCATGTCTGGGAACTACAGATCTGATACTTGCCTAATGGCATGAGATCTGGAAACCCCTATAGACTAAAAAAAAATATATACAGATAAACAAGCTGTTTGAAGGGTAGCAACTGAGGGCAATAACTCAGTTCTGCCACTTGCTTGGGCTCATTGAGTGGTTCCTTCTCAACCTGGTTGGCCAGCTTCTTTCTGCCATGACACCATCACTGAAATAGCAGCTAGCATTAATTGTGCTGGGCACTGTCAAAACTGTCTGCACACACTACCAACTTTCATTCTGTAACTCTGATGGACAAGGATAAGTATTCCTGCAATGAGGATAAGGAAATCAGGAGGCAATCTGTCCAGAGTTACAGAGCTAGTGAGTGGCAGGTCTGAGATTCAAACCCAGGTCAGTCTGATTCCAAAGGATGTGTTCATAACTGCTGTGCTATAGTATGTTATATGGCTATATGGAAGCCGATGGAACATGATATACAGTGGTGCAGATTTGTCTTTAACATGGATGGCTAGAGCTGGTGTTTGGGATATATGATTTGAGGATGCCAAGATCTCTAGTTCTTAAATGGCAGAAATTTGTTAGTTTTCACCCATGGGACTCAGACTGTGCCATCCTGGGCATCCCCCCTCCTTCTCCTCCCAGCTGACATGGGCCAGGATGGGAGTCCAGAGAGTATGGCTGGTACAGGGCAAATCCATCTCAACCTCTTGCCTCGGTACTCAAAGAACACATTCCGTCACAGAAGGCAATTCACCATCTCACATTTCCCCATCTCCCTGTGGTTAGCCTGTGGTTCTCCTAGGCATGATGTACAAGGATTTTCCATGTGCTGATTATTTCCATACCAATGTCTCCATATCTCATTCCCATGAGAGGAGTTATAATTACATTAAAAGGTCTAAACGAGTGGAGGTCAAATGGAGCCTAAATTCATCAGAAGCCCTTACTCCTGCTGCCATCCAACCTCTCCACTTCCCCCTACCACCACAAAAGATAAAGCAAGCAGATTTAGAGACCATCCTATGGAAGCTCTGACTGCACTTAGCTATGAACTCATGGTGAGGCACAGTGCACACAGCTCCAATTTAGATAATCACTCAGCTGGCTTTGGGCATGACTTGAGTCCTGCGTTGTAACACAAGAAAATAGACTTGGCTTCTGCCACCCTGGAACCAATCTCAGCCTGCTGTGCATCAAAAGCAAGAGAACCATGTATTCTCATCTGCACAACCTTTCTGGGTATCTATCTATGGTTTGGTTCAGGTCCAGGCACAAACTTGAATTAAAGGTTGAAATTGATGACTCAGAGCTTAGCTAGAAATGCAGCCCAGAAAATGGAGCTGTGAACTAGGAGGAAAATGCATTTGAGGATGAGAAGGAGACATGGAAGAGTTACGTGCTCAGACCCACATCCCACCCGTCTGCCCCAGGAGCTCCCATTAAGCTGCCATGCTGTGGGCAGCAGAGGGCACTATTAATACACTTGGAAGTGAGCAGCACACTTGAAGAAACAGCAAGTTGGGAGTAAGTTTGAGTATGGTATTTGGACAGGAGAAGGTCATACGATTATAGTTATCACCTTTATTCTTTCCTGTTCTCAAAATCAGAGTACTAAAATTCTAAAGTAAAGAGTGGCTACAGAGTGAAATGGACTCCTGCGTGGAACTTCCAAGTTTTTAGGATCTAACACAGAAACCCACACACGCACATGCACGCATCCATGTTAGATGATTCCTATAGTCTAGCTTCGTGGTGCTAAGTGCTGCACATGCATTATCTTACTTAATCTTCAACTCTACCTGAGTATATACTGTTGTTATCTCCATTTATAGATAAGGAAACTGAGGTCAAATAGCCAAGCGACTTGCTTTAACTTCCCAGCTAGTAAGTGACAGACTTGAGATCTGAGCCAACTTCACATGCCAAAGCCCACATTGGTAACCATCATGCTATACCTTGTGGAAGACATCTTTTCCATAATGTGAGAAGACAACACCAACTCCTTATCTACCAATAGGAACTGAAAGTGTTGTGAATTCAGTGTTGCCATACCTAAGCCTCAACAGTTGTGAAAAGGGTACTTAAACCCTGTTGGAGCCTCTCTTCCTCTACCAGCCAGTTCCTGACCTTCTTCCTTCCAACAAAAATCCAAGGTTAAAAAGCAATGGCTCTGTTAAAGGTTAAATCCTGAAAATCTACATAGAGCCCACAGCTTTCAATGCCAACTCTCAAGTAACCCAAATTCTCAGGAAGCCGTAAAGTTAGGAATTGTTCATTCTTTGATCCATCTCTATCTAGAAGCTCTGTTACAGAGCATGGTACAAAGTAAATGCTCAGTAAATGATAACAAATACATATATTAATTAGCCAATATAAACCAATGATTCAATGACAAGCAAATAGAATCAAGAAAAACACAGACCCTATAGATGGCTGACTTTCTAGAAATAATACCAATGCAAATTTATAACCTCATCATCTCTAAAATAGTCCACTTTGAAACTCCTATGACATTTAACTTCTCGATTCTTCCAGAAGCACCACTCTAATATTGCTCATCATTTTCCCATAAAATTAATCTGATAGGGATACAGAAGCTATTCCTCTTAGAATTCTTAGAGTTTGAAGCACATTACAGATCTTCTGGATCAATTTCTTTTCCAGGAATGACATATGCATGGTGTATGCCTCTAACCTCACTACTCTCCATGCCTAGGGCAGACCTTGTTAATGGATCATGATACCCTTCACATTGAGCCCAAATGGCCAGTAACTATCCATCAGATTGAGTTCACAAGGTAAAACCTACTTATTTTTCTGACTCAAAACATTTGGAATCATCACTTCAGCATCACAGCCAAATGATGACTCAGCTCATGTCTAAAGAGCTCCATAGACCAGAAATACATTCTCATATAGACAGCATATTCCACCTTCAGAACTATTAGAAACGTTTCTTAGGGACACTTCTGGGTGAACACAGAGACAGAACACCTGTGCCTGCTATGCCTTCCTCTTTCCAAACTTTTATTAAAATTGTTTGAAGATATGAACAACAGGCTGCAGCTGGTCCTTGCAGAAAAAAAAAATCACAAAAATCCAAGGGGGATTTTTTCTAACTGCAGTGACAATGGGGATTGATGGAAAAGCACATTCTTGGAATACACACCATATGTCCTACCCTTTAATTCATAATAGCATAAATGCCCCCAAAGACAGCAGGAAACACATCAGCCACTTAGTCCATTAAATTTCACTTCATGCCCTTTTATCTACAGTGGCCAGGAAAAAAAAAAATAGAAGGCATTCTATGCCCAGGAGCATCCTTTGGAGATACCTGTAACAGGTCATTGGAGGTCCTTTCTTCTCTCTACATCAATGGCTCTTCTTTATGTCCATTCATTCTGAGACAATAACATTGACATGTGCTTTGGTGAGAATTAGCTTGGATTCTGAGACCCTTGGCTACCTAAGGAAAAACCCTGTTACTAGCAATGTGGTCCCTCCTGTCCACATTATACAGTGAGGTACCACAAACAATGTCAGAGAAACCAGGTTGTGGTAAGAAAGGCTCCTCCCTCCCCGCAGTAGGCCTGCACTCAAGGTTACTTGCCTGCTAAGTGTGAAACATGAGGATAGGCTTGTGCACTGGATCTGATCAGAGAGCGAAAGCAACCCCATGTGGGTCCTAAAGTCAGTCCTTTGACTAGCTACCCCTCACCCTCTAAGGAAGTGCTCAGGAGATTGCAACAGCACCATACCCAACTCAAAGAGGTCACTAAAAAAATAATATGTTGAGCATATGAATAAAAGAATGATGAAATGAATGAAGGATGAAATGAACAGACATGAAGAGACAGGGGCACGGGGAAAGGGAAGAACATGTCTCTAGAAATTATGTTCTTTAAGAAATGGGCAAAGCATGGATTTTTGTGGAGCCAAGCCAGGAGCCACAGGAAAGACCAGATAAAGAGGATGAGAAACCCAGCGCACCAAGAGTGCTCTACTGAGGCTCACTGAGAATTCAGATGTTAAGTAACAGAACCTAGGTCCCCATCAGAGACAATGAAAAGCAGATGCAACAATGTGGAAATTAAACCAGGGATGAGCCTGAGAGAGCCCACAATCTCTAAAGGGAGGAAGAAGCTGGCACTGCTTCTGTAGTGTTCTCTCCTCATCACTCAGGTCATTTTATTGGCAATGCCTTACCTGTGAGCTAAAATAGAGTCTCCCCTTTGCTATATACAAATAGTTGTGCTTTTCTCTACATTTATGTGCATATAAGTTTATTGTCTCTGGGACTGGAAACCTCATGGGGACAGGGTTCTTTATTTGCCCACTGCTGAGCGCTTACCCCCTAAAAGAGTTCTGGGCATGTAGGAGACATTTAATGAGTATTTAATATGTGAACATATAAACAAATCAAGGGAAGAAAAATTTGCTAAAACCAAACATAGTTTACTCTTTTGGAACACGGGTAATTTAGTAATAGGAAACCTATAATAAAATACATCATATCAATAGGTAAATTTCAAAGATAAATTGAAAAGTAAATCAATAAAATATAATACCTAATCATAATTAAAAGTAAAAAAAAATTAGCACAGGAAGAAAAGAAAATTGACTTAACATGACACAAAAACTAAGTTAAATCAACTATCATTATATTTAATGGTGAAAAATTCCTCCCTACCAGGGAATTAGATAAGAGTATACAACATCCAAAATAATTTTAAATATTTTCCAGGCTCTCTAGTCCATTGACTAAGTACTAGGTGGAATAAAGAGTTAAATGTATACAAAGCACATATTTTTAAGTTTTTAAAAAGTGAAAAATTAGCTGCTTTTGCTCGAAGTACCTAAGAATCTATCAAAGCAAGGAAAAAAATATTTGTCTCCACAAAATTAAAGCTTTTTTTTTAACTTTTAAAAGCAACAAAATACAGGGAAAATGTTTTAAAGCCTGCACAAAGTGTGTGAATGCATGTATTTGTGTATAGATTAATTATACCTCAATAAGTTTCAAAAACAAAACAAATAGATAATGCCTCAATACATTGAAAGCACCTAAAAATCTATAACAAAAACTTTTAAGGCAAAAATTTTAAAATTCCAAGTCATGGGACACCTGGGTGGCTCAGTGGTTGAGCATCTGCCTTCAGCTCAGAGGGTGATCCTGGGGTCCAGGATCAAGTCCTGCATCAGGTTCCCTGCGGGGAGCCTGCTTCTCCCTCTGCCTGTGTCTCTGCCTCTCTCTCAATCTCTCTCTCTCTGTCTCTCATGAATAAGTAAATAAATCTTTAAAAAAAATTTTAAGTCACAAAAAGCCAAATTACAAAAGAAACGCAAATGTTCAAATAAACACAAATGATTTGATTTCTCCAATTTAAAAAATTACAAAATAAAACAATAGAATTTTATGTCCAAATTTATGACCATGCTCTGGGCTTTTGAGGTGGGGTGAAGCAGACTCTTTACTTACTAGTAGTAGGAGAATAATTGTTCAAAGTCAAATGTTGAGACCCACTTTTCTCCCACTTCTAATCTGTTCTCTACACTACAGCCAGAGTAATCTCAGGCAAATATGGACAGGCTACTTCCTTATCTAAAACCTTTCAAGGGCTTCCCATTGATTTTAGAATAAAGATGGAAATCATACACAGTCTACATGACTCTCCATGATCTCGCCCCTGTTTCCCCTTCAGATTTATGTCCCAATATCTATCCTACATAAATAAGCAAGAGGCTTCCTCATTTCCTCTCATCCCCTTTACAAGTGCGATCCTTTTCTCTGGAACATTCCTCTCTTTCTCCCAACTTACCTTTATCCTTCCTAGGTCTTAGCTCCATCTTCAATCCCAAGGAAACTTTCCCTGGTTTCCCTGAGTAGAAGAGAGGTTCTTCCAATAAAGCTTCTTTGAACACCTTGGACTGCTCCTTCCTGGCATGTATCATAGTTTTAATATTATATTTATTTTGGAAGGCTGCTTCAGATCTCTCCCCTTCCTTAGACTGTGAGCTTTCAGAAATCAATAGCCAATCTCTTTGTGTTTGCCCTGAGTACCTGGAACACAGGAGATGCTCAATAAATATTTACTGAAAGAAGTAAATTACTCTAGTTCATTTTGACCTCTCCTAAAATAGCAAGACCTAAAGCTTTACACCAGGACAAATAGGTGCAGGACATGCACATTTCTGAATATAGCCCTGTTATAGGGTCGAACAAAAATGAAATTACTATCCTTTGACATGCTGCCATCAGACCATGTAATTTCCAATTTTATTCTTATTTACTCCCATTCCTGGACTCCAAAGTGAGATGCTATGTTTATTCTTACTAAATTTCCTTTTGTAAACTAAGCTCATAATTCAACCCCTTTAAGGCTCTTCCATGGTTAGTTTTCTTCTAAACTATTGATGAAGGTTACATGATTACAACGATGACTACGACGTTATCTGTCATTTCTTAAGCCTTTATTTAAAAGCACCAGACCCCACGGCAGCCTACTTGCGTGCTGACTCCTGTCACCTTCACAACAACATTATGAGGTGGGTATTTCCATCTCAGAGGGTGGTAAATCTGTGGCTCTGAGGATCAGTTAACTTATCTGAGATCTCAAAGCATGTAAATGTAAAAACAAGAATTCGAACTCAGGCATCTCTACCCCCAAACTTCTTTACATGAGGTGGTTTTCAAACTTTTCTCAGCTATAAAGTCTACTGTTTCAGCTAAATCTTATGTGGAAGCTTGCAATATGGCTAAAATCAGAATAGATCTCTGCCTAACACAGCTTCAAAATCATTGCAGCACATCAGGCTAATTTTCACTATAGGAGACCTAAGTTAGAGGCCTGAGTAAACTCTCAGAAACCTGTTAGACTCACAGTATAGTAATTAGTCACTTATTTTAGAATACACTAAAATGTTTTGGAACATTTTAGAATAATCTAGGAAAGTCTACAATTGATGAAAATGTTCTATTCTGTGTTGTCTAAGAAGATAGTCACTAGCCATGTGTACTACTAAACATTAAGCATGTGGCTAGTGTAATTAACTGAACTTTTAAATTAATCTGCACTTAAATAATAATAATAATTAATCTACACTTAAAACTGAACCTTTAATTTAATCTACACTTAAATTTAAATAGCCATACAAATTATGAGTTAATCTTCTACCAGTTTCTATCTCATATTTCTTGTCTTCAAAACACAATAGACTCACGAGGAAACAAATGCATATTACTAAGTGGAAGAGACCAATTTGAAATGTCTACATAGTATATGCTTCCAACTCTATTAAATTCTGGAAAAGACAAAACTATGGAGATAGTAAAGATTGGCGGTTGCCAGGAGTTGATGCAGGAAGGAGATGAATACGCTGAGCACATAAGAACACTTTAGAGTCATGAAAATACTAGGTATGATGACATGATGATGGATATATGTCATTACACAGCTGCCCAAACCCACAGATTATGGGTTATGACACCAAGAGGAAACCATAATGTAAACTATGGACCCTTAGTAATTATGGTATGTCAGTGTTGGTTCATTAATTGTAATGACTGTACCACTCTGGTGGGGTATATGGTTGATGGGGAAGGTACACATGTCAGAGGGCAGAGAAATATGGGAAATCTCTGTACATTCCTCTTAATTTTGCTGAAAACCTAAACTGCTCCCAAAAAATAAAATCTTAAAACCACACACAATAGATTAGAAATAAAAATGTGATCAGGAAAGATTTGGCACAGAATGCTCACCAAGGAGCTGTGTGCTCCTTTGCATTTCCCCACCTTCCCTTGCAGGTAGGTTGGAGCCATGTGACTAGATGTGGCCACAGATTTCTGAGTGGAAGTGACACATGGCTTTAAAGTTGAGGCAATTAAGACTTAATGTGCCTCAATATCCCTCTCTCCCCTAAGAGACCATGTGTCCCAAACAACATAACTAGAAAGATATAAGAAGGCATGTCACGAACGAGAACGAAGTCTTCATTGTTTCAAGCCTCTGCAATTTCAGGGTTAACTGTTACAGCAACATTGCTTTGCTGAGGCTGGCCAAAAATAATAACAAGGTGAGCACTCAGAATTCTCAGCATAAGAACAGCAAAGAAGCAGTAGAAGCAGGATCCAGAGAGATGAGGAACTACACAATACATTCCATTAACTGTAGCACTGATTTTTGTGTCTTACCCTGGTGAAGCCTGGAGGCATTTTTACAATAATTGTCCTCCAGGTTCATAATAGCAGATAATTAGGAATGGTAATCTCCATTCTGTTATCCTACGGTTTGCTTCTAAAGAAAACTTTTCCCACACTAAGCACCATCTTGCTTCTTTCCTTCAGCAACAGTCTTAAGCCAATTACATTGTATAAGTGGAGATTATAAAACCTGCATTAGCAATGATTCCTCTGGCAGCCCCATGTCCCTGGAGCTGTCACTTGGCAATTGCTTAATGGGACATATGTGAACCTTTGGTATTGGGGGTAATACGAGAAATAGACATTTATGGCCACAGCTTATCAAACAGTACTCCCTTTTGCTAAAGATAATTCCGGACTATGATTATTACTAAATCCCACCAGTCCTCTGTTCCTCTCCAGCTTAGAGTCAGTGGCCAGTTAGACACCATTGGCTAAGACCCACTACATATTTTGCTTAAAAGGCACATTTGTTCAAGAAATATTTAAAAACACCTTTCCTCCCAGATATGTGAGCCATTCAGAGATTTCTGTGCAGGAATAGCTCAGCTCTCCAGGACATAGTTCAGATGTCTATTGCTATCTCCCTGCCCCTCAAAGGTGCAGGAAATCGTTAAATGTATTTCCCAATTTCATGGCCTGTTGAAAGTTCCAAAGCCTTCAGGACACACTACAGAGTAGTATTAGGGGGCCATCACGGGGCCAGACAGCGCAGGCATGAATCCTGGTTATGCTATCTGCTAGCACTGTGACTGTGGACAGCTAATTATTCTTGCCACGCTCCTACACAATGGACACTGAAAGAGTGCTGCCTAAATCTCCTTAGATTCCCATAACTACTTTGGTGTCTCCATCTCCCCACTTTGACATGTTTTGTTCCTTTCATCCTATGCCCTTCAGAAGACTACCATGGACTTCTGGAGCCAATTCATGTAAAGGAACCAAGAGAATTAGAAGTGCCTGGGAGCTCACGATGCCTGGGGCAGCTGCAGTCCATGACTGGTGCAGCAGTATCAAATTTGATGACCTGGCCTCTGTATAGAACAATGCTGTGTAATTCACCTCCAGAGCTGCCACAAGGGATCAGGCTGAGGCTAAAATCTAACCCTTGAGTAGCTGTTTCCCTGCCCTATCCTGTTTCTCTTACTCCCATACCAATTTTCCCAGGGAACACTTTCTTTTTTTCTTAAAATAAACTTTTTATTTATTTTTTAAAAATTTTTATTTATTTATGATAGTCACATAGAGAGAGAGAGAGAGAGAGAGAGAGCCACAGGCACAGCGAGAAGCAGGCCCCATGCACTGGGAGCCCGACGTGGGATTCGATCCCGGGTCTCCAGGATCGCGCCCTGGGCCAAAGGCAAGCGCTAAACTGCTGCGCCACCCAGGGATCCCAAAATAAACTTTTTATTTTAAAGTAGCTTTTGATTTACCAAAAACTTGCAGATAGTACAATACGCCATCCTTCCCATATACCTTCCATCAAGTTTAACCTATTATCAATACCTTCCATTAGTATGATACATTTGTCATAACTGAATCAATATTGATAAAGTTATTAACTAATGTCATCCTTTTTATTCATATTTCCTTAGTTTTACCTAATTTCCTTTCTCTTCCAGAATCCCATCCAGGATCCCACATTACATTTAGTGATCAGGTCTCCTTAGGCTTCTCTCTGCTGTAACTGTTTCTCAGATTTCCTTTATTTTTGATGATCTTGGCAGTTTTGAGGAGGACTCTCAAGTGTTTTATAGAATGTCCCTCAATTAGGATTTGTCTGGTATTTGCCCCCACAGATCATGCCAAGGCTAGATTTTACTTAAGACTGAATTCTTGGGATCCCTGGGTGGCGCAGCGGTTTAGCGCCTGCCTTTGGCCCAGGGCGCGATCCTGGAGATCCGGGATCGAATCCCACGTCAGGCTCCTGGTGCATGGAGCCTGCTTCTCCCTCTGCCTGTGTCTCTGCCTCTCTCTCTCTCACTGTGTGACTATCATAAATAAAAAATAAAAAAAAAAAAGACTGAATTCTTGATCAGCCTTTTCCCCTTTCCTATCCTGCTGCCCCTTACTCCTTCACAGGCTCAGTAAATCACACATATATGAAGCCCTGGTAAGACCTGACCTCCAGGAAACCAAACCTAAGGCAGCTGGCAAACAGATCCTGGGAAATTGAGTTTGATGTTCAACTGCTTGCTGGCTGGTGGGCAATGAAGATTCCCATCATTCAAGATCCAAGTTCTATAGAATACCAACTGTCTCTGATGTGTGGGCATAATTAAAATGCAAACAAAGACTTTCACTTGAGATGAACCAGGACAGGCTACAGGTGGAAAGGGACCTGCTACCTCCTGCAATATTTCTGGTGTTTGAGAGGTATGGGGGTGGTGGGAGGGTATAATTATGAGGACTGTTTGAGTTTTGATGCTAAAAACAACACTGATGGATGTTTTTAGGAGAGAAAATGAATTTTCAAATTCCAGGAAAAAATAACCTGGAATGTAAGAGCAGGCATCCCCGGGGTTCCCATCCTGTCCCTTGATGTTCTAGGAACACTCCTTTGATATGCCACCTAAGAGGGTTTCCTCTAAATACCTACTCTGACCTACATAAGTATGATATCAAAATTTCTAGCTACTCAGTCAAACATATTAAAACATAAAATCACTCAAACTGATTATGGACCTATGCAAAGAGGAGACAGTAATCTTAGACTTTACAGGCATGTGAGTTTTGTCAAAGAGATAGTTCCTCTGTCACAAGGCTTACAGCTTTTCCCAATTCAATTAATTGGAATCTCACATAAAAGTAAATGCTGTAAAATAAAAGATTCAAACATCTGGGACCCCCTAGCATAATCCAGTGGAAAGCACTAACATGATACAGTCACAGCTTGTGGATGGGAATTTTAGGAGCTTTTATTTCCAAGAACCACTGCTCAGAAAGAGTGTGGCTTCTTTTTGCAATAGTGCATGAGGTAGGTTTAGGTTAGGTTGGTTTCTCTAAGAATGCAATTTTGTGGGGGAATCTTCAAGGCATTCATTCAGTCAAAATATATTATTTGAGTATCTTTTTGGGGCCAACCATGCTGTTAGGGTATAGTGATGAGCAAAGTAGATGCAGGTCATATCTATCCTTACAGAGTTTAGGGTTCCATTTCAAAAGCTCCTGGTTCAATAGGGGAGAGTCATACAGAAAAGGAGGCCCCTACAAAATATACAACCTTCAGTTGAGGGACACAGTCATATTGAGGCACCTTCACACTTTTTTCTCCCTCTTAGGGCTCTCCACTGACCAACCAAACCAGAAACCCAAAGACCAAGGAGCCCCACTGATGGAGTCCATTCAGATGAGTCGCTGGGGCATTGAGCAGGAGAAGAAAGGAGCAGAGTGCAGAGGACAGTGGAAGATACTCAGCACGTGGTCATGACCCAGTGATGATGATGAACAACTATTATCTCAGCAAACTATCCAGCATACTCTGGCTCACTCCATACTATAAAATATTCAAGCATCTGGGACCCCATGCACAATCCAGTGGAAAGCATTAATATGGTATAGTCACAGCTTGTGGATGAGATACTCTCATGGTGTCATTTGTATATAATTTTTGTCTCATTTAATTCTGAATTTAAAAAAATTCTGAATCAAATAATCGGCTCTAATCTATATGACTCGTTTTGTCTTCCTACATATCTTCTTGATGTATAATACTTGCTCCCCCTCTCCTTCCATGTGACCTATTTCTTTGGAACAAATTATTCCCTTTGAGAACTCTGGAATTCCTCAAAGATCATATTTAGCCTTCTGGTATGAAAATACTGATGGAGATAAAGTCTGTAAAATCCCAATTTGACTGCCAATTTGTGTTCAGAGCCACTTTCAAATGAGAGCTCATGAGGAAGTTAAAGAAAAGGCAATCTGAAAATAGTAAATATGTGCCTAAGGGATAATGATGTATGATCAGAATTGTTACTATTAAACACTCACTCAGTATCACCAAGAAGAAGGGTTTTATAGCAAAGAATGACATTGAAAGCAATGCAGCCTAACACTGAGGAGGATGTTGATAGTAACACAATACCAGTGATACAAAAAATGACAGTAACATTGGTACAAATCCATTTTCAAATGCCTACTAAGTGCCTGACACCATACTCAGCCCTTTATACATGTGAATCTCATTAATACTCTATTGATCTGATTAATTTTAATTTATACACATCTCACTTAATACTCAAATTGGTATTATTACAAGATTTTTATTTATACATTTTATCTCACTCAGTACTTAAAAGGGATAGTATTGTTCCAATATTTTACATACTATTGTTCACAAGGAATACATTCAATCTTATTTGATACTTAGATATTATGTCAGCATTTTTACACATATAATTTTAAGCATTTCTATACCTTTTATCTCACTGAATACTGAGATTGATATTACCATTACAGCTTTACAGCATGGAGTACTGATGCACAGGGAGTGTGGTAGCCCGCATAATTATGAAGCTGGTGAGTGAGACTGAAGTGCAGGCCTGTCTGGCCCCATGCTCTTCCTCTCTCCAATCCAAATCAAGTGCTTCCCCCAACAGTAAGAGCTGACATGCCAAATTGTCGCTGCACACCAGGCTCTGCGCTATTTTTGTATGTACTTTTTGCATTTGATCTTCACGACAACCTCATGAGGTGGGTTCTATTTTCAATGTCTATTTTGCAGAGCTCAAAAATGGCACCCAGACAAGTTATAGTAATTAAGGGAGACTGGTACTCTCCAGACATCTGCTGGGAATCTGGCTAAAAATAGAGGGTCTGGCAAGTCACTGCACTGGGCACTGTTTCATTCTTTCAGTGTCAATGAAGCCATGAGGTGACCTGTGACTGAGGGCTTAGCCTGTGTTAAGGAAGAAAGATGAGTTAGTGATGAGGGAGCAGAAGTCTCAGCAAATAACTCTGTTTTCCTGAGGTTCCTAATCATATAAAAAAAGAAAAACCAGCACTGGCAGGTACAAATCCTGAATGCTTGAAATAGATTTTTTTTTTTTTTAACTTGGTCTATCAGAGTTCTGTGGTTGAAAGTGACAGACAGTGACTCTGGCTATTTGAGCAAACAACAGCTACTACTACAAAGAAAATAAAAGTATGGCTGTCCACTCAACACAGAGAAACATGGGCATGAGTTTTAGAAGCCAAATAGTTACAGGACTTAGAGCAGATGAAAGATTCTAACGAAATGTTGTAAAGCTGAAACACCAAAATGCTGCAGTGAGAGAGAAAAAGGATGAAGCCAGCAAAGTGGCACAGTAGCCTTCTGAAAGCATCGGGTCTTAAAAGGCCCAGGGACAAAGGCAGAGCATGTGGCCAAAGAGAGACAGAGATGTGACACCCACATCAACCTGGACAAATACTTTAGGGAAGGACAAAGCCCAGAATTCATGTAGGCAACAGCCAAGGAAAGAGCAAGCACGCACACAGCACATGTTCCGTGAGTAGTGACAAGAGAACTAACATTTCGCTAACCCTGGCTCTTACAAGTGTAGGCTCTGGAGTCTGATGGAGCTGAGTGGGAATCCCGGGTTGCGCCGTAATCAGACCTAGAGATCTGGAGCATGCCCCTCTTCCAGATGTGCGTGGGGCTAACCTCCTTGTTTCCTGTAAATTCACAGTATCACCTTCTAAATGAGGCTGTCCTTACCACTCTATTTAAATTACACCCCCTTTCTTTTTTTTTTTTTTAAGATTTTATTTATTTATTCATGACAGAGAGAGAGAGAGAGAGGCAGAAACACAGGCAGAAGGAGAAGCAGGCTCCATGCAGGGAGCCTGATGTGGGACTCCATCTCAGGTCTCCAGGATCACACCCGGGGCTGAAGGTGGCGCTAAACCACTAGGCCACCAGGGCTGCCCAAATTGCACCCCTTTCATCCCGTCCCACCACTCCAGCACTTTCAAACTCCCTTTCCCTGTTCCAGCCTTTCTCCTACCACATGACTTACCATCTTTAATCATACTAAACATGTTTGTTATGATGTGCAGTGTATTGTTTATTGTGGATCTCAAACCACTGCATATACCAGGGCAAAGGTGTTTGTTGATCTTGTCCAAAGATGAATCCCAAGCGCCTAGAAATAGTACCTGGCACACTGTAGTGCTTAACAAATAATCTGTTGAATGAATGGAGTATATTCTTTAATCTCACTGTCTTGTCTGTAAAATGGGGACAAAATTCACTAGGCTTAATGAAGATTAAATGGGATGATGCATGTAAAAACATTCAGCACGGGATCCCTGGGTGGCACAGCGGTTTGGCGCCTGCCTTTGGCCCAGGGCGTGATCCTGGAGACCCAGGATCAAATTCCACATCGGGTTCCCGGTGCATGGAGCCTGCTTCTCCCTCTGCCTGTGTCTCTGCCTCTCTCTCTCACTGTGTGCCTATCATAAATAAATAAATTTTTTAAAAAAGTTGTTTAAAAACATTCAGCACCGTGCCTGGTAAAAAGTACTCAACAGATGATGGCAATTTTTTTTTTTTTTATTCATGAGAGACACACACACAGAGAGAGGCAGAGACACAGGCAGAGGGAGAAGCAGGCTCTATGCAGGGAGCCCAATGTGAGACTCGATCCCAGGACTCCAGGATCATGCCCTGGGCTGAAAGCAGGCGCTAAACCACTGAACCACCCAGGGATCCCCCAGATGATGGCAATTATAGTGTTTTTCATATCCATCAATTTTCTCATTTGATCGTCATATTAACTCTGAAAAATACTATCTTCCAGATGAGGAAAATGTGATCCATAGAGATAAAGCCAGTTGTTAGTTTGATCTAGCATCTCAGAGGCTTCATTTGTGGGAATGATATAAGAGAACTAGGCCAGGGGAGAGGCAAAGAGATTCACTCCCCATTCTTTACGAGCTTTTTGTAGCAAAGGATGGTTAGCCCCAAACTCACTACCACAGGGATAGAATTCCAGAAACAGTGATTAGTATATGTTCAGCGAACATTTTATTTCCTAATATGATGATCACTAGAAATTATTTGGTCACCAGGAGGTATATGTACTACATAACTGCACCTCCTTCCTTGATAATGTTGCTGAGACAACAGAGGAAAACTATAGGCAAAGCAAAATGTATCTTGATTTCAACCAGGTACATAACAAGGCTCCCTTTAGACTTCACGACTTCACCCATAAGATGGTAGGTAGGCAGCGGTTTGGCGCCTGCCTTTGGCCCAGGGCGCGATCCTGGAGACCCGGGATCGAATCCCACGTCAGGCTCCCGGTGCATGGAGCCTGCTTCTCCCTCTGCCTGTGTCTCTGCCTCTCTCTCTCTCTGTGACTGTCACAAATAAATAAATAAATACCTTAAAAAAAAAAATTTAAAAAAAAAAAAAAGATGGTGAAATGTGGTTTCACTTGTTGGATTTAATCACCAGGACCAAAGATCAGCAAACTTTTCCTGTAAATGGTCAGGAAGTAAATATTTTAAACTTTGCAGCCATGTGGTGTCTGTCAAACTACTCAATTTTGCCATTGTTATATGAAAGCAGCCATAGACAATATGTAATGAATAAGTGTGGTTGTGTTCCAAAAATTTTTTTTATTTACAAAAAGAAGCTGCAGGCTGAATTTGGCCCATGGGCCACGGTTTCCTAACCCCCAGCCTAGAGTTGAATGACTATACCCCTAAGGGTGCCATGGACTGAATTGGCAGAGTCTCTACTACAGTGATATGAGAATAGGTTGACTACATTTATAAGCGATACACAACTAGGAAAAATCTTCAACATGACGAATGACGAACTCAAGATTTAAAATTAGGCTGAGAAGCTAAAACTATCTGCCCCAATTAACATAAGTTAATGCCTAAAAGTATATTATTCTTTGATTGACAAAACATTATAAACAACAAAGCTAAACTACAACCTACCAACACAATGAAGGAAAAACAGGGTTTGGCAATCACTCAGAAATAATCTATGTTGGCTTCCCTCATTATTTATACTAATTCCTTCCTTCCTTCCTTCCTTCCTTCCTTCCTTCCTTCCTTCCTTCCCTCCTTCCTTCCCTCCTTTCTTCCTTCCTTCCTTCTTTCCTTCCTTCCTTCTTTTCTTCATTCACTTACTTGTTTAGTTTTTAGCAATAATCCCCAACTGTGTACTAGGGCCTATGCACAGTGAAGGAGTGTTTTTTTGTTTTTGTTTTTGTGTTTGATTTTTTAAGGAGTGTTTTTAATGACAGATTAAATAGTCTCAGTCCTGAAGGATACATGATATAATCTATTGAATAAGATATTCCTTTATTCATTCATTCATTTGTTTTTTCAACACCCAAATATTGCAGTCAATGATGTGGCAGGGCCAGATCAGGGTGCAGGAATGACAAAGGCAAATGAGATTTAGTCTTTGCCTTTGAGGAACTCTGAATATAATCTTCAAGACACATATTATGTAAACAAATCAATTACAATACAGCATGGTATATGCTGTTTCAGAAATATGACTCAAATACTGCGAGAGCAGAGAGAATGAAACAGCTAATTCACCCTAGAGGATTCCATGAAACCCTAGCATTTGAGCTGTTTCTAGAAAATGGATTAAGAGTTTCGCTATCAGATGTTGATCTACACTTTAATGTCTGAGGGACTTTGGTGTCTGGTTACAAACAACCACAAATGCTTGTGTTTTGCTTAATATTCCATGTACTAAAACCATCTATTAGGACATAGGCAAATTTTTTTAAGACAAACTCTTTGGGTAATGCAAATGTCATTTACAAATTCAACTAACCTTCTTTAAGGAAATTAAACTGCAATTACAGCTATAGTCTCTTAGTTGGGTTTCCTGCAGAAGCCTCCCTGATTAAGATTTGAATGTGCACAAGACGTTTGAGAACTCTAGGGACACAGAGGTGGAAGTAAGGGGGATTCAACCACTGAAAAGCTTTTTTTTTTTTTTTCCCATTCAGTTAAAATGTGGTTAGATGTTTGGGAGGCAACCTTGCACACACTGACTCAGGAACCAGATTTCTCCCATTTAGTGGTTCTGGAGCTTGAGCATCCTGCTCTGGATCTGCTGCATTTGACCAGCAGCTGAGAGAGAAAGAGAATGGAGGGTTATGCATGGAGAGTTTTGATGGGCTAGCCCTGGTCACCACCATGATGGGTCACCATCATGCCAATCCATTCTGATGCGGCTGGAACCATATAGTCTTTTGTGTTTTTGTGACTGGCTTATTTCATTCGGCCATGTCCTCAAGGTCCATCCATGTTGTAGCATGTGACAAAATTCCCTTCCTTTTTTACGGCTGAATTATATTCCATTGTATGTATATACTGCATTTTGTTTATTCCATTAATTCACTGATGGACATTTGGGTTGCTTCCACTTCTTAAAATATACCTAACACTACTGAACTATGCACTTAAAATGGTTAAGATGGTTTTTACAAAAGTGATGTGGCTGGAGAGCCTCTAGCAATCTATCCCATAGTGATGTGAAACTGAGATGGGATGACTTCCTCAACGGACAGTGGATAGAGATCTGATTCACTCAGGCTCCTTCTTTCTTGCTCCTCTCTTATGGACATTAATAGTTTTTAAAGGCTGCTTCAAAAATGCCCAAAGTCTTATGCGTCTGATGGTTCTCTCCAGCAAAGAGGTCTGCAATATAGCCTAACATGCACTCTGGACCCAGAGTGTAAGTGCCCCAAAATGCTAGCATTCCACCTCTCCCAGGATTTCCATTTCCAACGCTCTACTTTCTTTCTCTGGGACATTTCCCACTTGTGAATATGGAATACAACTTGTGATTATAAGTTCTGGCATTGGGATCAGACAGACCTAGGATTGCAGATTGGCTTCTGCACTTGCAATCTGTGTGTGTTTCAGGAAGTTAATTAGTTTGCTTGAGCCTCAGTTTCCTTGGCAGTGAAATTAGACTAAAGTAAGTTCTCTCTTGTATATTTTCTCCAAATCCACTCTCTATACATCTGCATCCTGCTCTCTGCCTGGGAGACCAACCTATATGGACTATACCAGTGGTTCTCAGCTAGAATAATTTTGTTCCCTCAAGGGACATTTTGAAATATGGAGACATTTTTGGTATCACAGTTAAGGAAATTGCTATTGGCATTTAGTGAATGGAAGCTAGGGATGCTGTTAAACATCCTACAATGCATAGGAGAACTCCTTAAAAAAAAAGAACCATACAACCCTAAATATCAACATTGCAGAGGTAGAGAAACCCTGGACTATCCCAACAGGTTCTCTTGCCTCTCTGGCTTCTAGTTGGAGTTGGCCAATAGGGAGACCTAGCAGGAATCAAGAGAGGGAAGAGTAGGTCAATCTGTCCATTCCCTTTGCTCCTACTCAAAGGGGTTGCCTTAGGTTGGTTGTGTCCCTTTCCAGTAGACTCCTAATCCACTCAAGACAGGCTTTTCTCCTTCCAGGATCCAGAAGTTACTGCCTTTGCTCATCTCTTGGCATAAGGGTGGTAGCAGCCCTGTTGATCCTGGCCCTAGGATAACACACTTGCTCTTGAGGATCCTTTGTACCTTGCTGCACCTTTGTAAATAGACCCCCCTTTCAAATAAACTCTCTTCAAATAATCCTAATTAGATGATGTTTCCTCTTGGGATTCTTTGTGATACCGGTAACAATCTCATAAGGTTGTTAAAAGCTTTCCCTGAGATCATAGATAGAAACACTTAGCACAATGTGAGTCTCGTTGTGAATGTTCAGGGAATCATAGTCTTCTCATGGTGCCACTTTGGGCATGGCTGCTCTCCTGGGTCTTCTGAACAGATGACCCTTCCTTCAAATGAGCCACCTGAAAATTTTCTCCCTTTTTAATTTGTAACATGCTTTGATCTTAAGAGTAGATAAAAAAATTTTTTCAATAGCTATGCTCCAACAACTAGAGATAACTGTTCTGCCACAGAGCTCAAATATGGTGTTAAAATATGTTGTGAGTTGGAAAACCTTTGCAGAAATTCCAGGTCTGTCTCTGCTCTCGGAATGCAAGACATTATTTGTATCCCTGTCATATAAATTTGGAAGCAATGCTGGCCCTTTTCTCTCCAGGGTTCCTGATTCAGTAGGAAGAATGAATAAGGCTGATTTTTATTCTTGGTGGCAAGAGGAGAAAGGGTGGGCTACATTTCTGCAGACATGGTTGGACAAGATTCAGACTAGCATGCTCCTGTGCAAGAGAGCATGGGGCCTCTGGCGGCTTCACCTTGGGTGAACACAAGACCAGAGTCCAGCAATAGAATGTATTTGAGAGTATGCAGGAAACACTGGGGCAACTTATTCATTCATTCATTTATTCACTCTTTCATTCTAATATATACTGATATTTAAGAGCAACTCTGTCTCTTTCATGTAAGTCTATTCCATGTCATTACCTCCAGTCCATAGAACAATGATAATTATGGATAATATTCATGTTTGCAGCCACTGTCTCATACAGATCTTTCAGAAGCTCTGTGAGGTAGGTGTTTCCATTGGCCCATTTTAAGGATGAGGAAACTGAGACTTGAAAGTCATTTGCCCAAGCCACATGGCACTGAACTAGGATTCATATGCAGACAGATGAGCTCTAGAGTCAGAGAGACCAGCTTGAGTACAGGAAAGTTATTTCACTTGGCTGATCCTCTGTCCTCTCTAACAGCAAGACTGTGGTGCCTACCTCACTGCCTGGTCCATGGCCAATGCTAAGGACTAGCAGCTAGCACTACAACTAAGAAGTAAGGAGCTTTGAATCTGGCATTCCTGAGCTCCAATCCTGTTCTCTCTCTAAACAGCTATGTCCCTCAGGCAAATCATTTAACCTATTTGGGCTAAGTTTCCTCATCTACAAAGCAGAAGATAGTAATGTCTGCCTTGTAGGGTCACAGTGAGAACTCCCAACAAATGCAGAGGTCTCCCAAGTGGGGTGTGGGAAGAAAAGTATCAGACTATTTATTTCTAACTTACTTGATTCGTCTCAAAACAAAAAAGGAAATTAAGTTCCACTGATATTTAATGTATGCATAGATGTTTGACACCCATATTTGACACATATGTCAGCTCTTTTCTTTTTCCTACAATGCCAAATGGCTGGTAACACCCCACATTCATTCATTTGCTTTTAGCAAATCGCCTTATGTGGTAATTTATGGGTGCCTGGGTAAATGGATTCAGGCTTCACAATAACCAGTCTTTACATAGACAAACTCACAAAATGGACAAGTGACTTAAAAATATTCCCGCTAAAAATCTGTTTTTAAAAATACTAAGAAGGTAAGTATAAGTGAACAACCAGAAAAATGGCAGAGCATACCTTTATTCCACCTAAGTTAGAGCTCTTCACAAGACACCCCACAAGGTAAACAAAATGATGATATAATCCAAGGTGACCAAGTACTACCCCCTACCCAACCAAATGAAATTATTAGAAGATGGTTTGGAATGTGTCTGCCATACTGTCATTAACGACAATTTTTTCTCTATGTGTAACTGGTGCCTGGAGATATTAGCTACTGATAGTACAAACCTACCAAAATTAGCAAGACATTAAATTTATTTATCCCAAGGTAATTTCACCTTTTAAAATTCTTTGTTTTGTGTATATTTTATAAGGTACTCAAACAGTACCATTTGGCATTGTGTAAGTAACTAATCAAATGTATTATGCTAGTGATATGTGCTTAAAATCATTTTTGTTGGTGGGTATGCAACATAAAAAGCATGGAGACCCCTATGCTAATGTATATAATAAAGCAATTGACTCAAAAACTGCCATGCAGTAGTTGCTCAATAAAAAGCAACTATTGGGGCACCTGAGTAGTTCAGTCAGTTAACCACCTGACTCTTGACTTTGGCTCACGTCATGATCTCAGAGTTGTGAAATCAAGCTGCACATTGGTCTCTGTGCTGGGTGTGAAGTCTACTTAAGTTTCTCTCTCTTCCTCACCTTCTGCCTCTCCCTCACCCTCTCAAAAAAAAAAAAAGCAACTATTGTTACTATCAATTCTCCATTTACTGAGCAATTTCTGCATACAAGTTTTTGCACAAGTCTTCAAATGATTTTATTATGGAAATTTTCAAACACCCAAAATGTAGAGAAAATCATTTGATGCACCCATATATAACTTTTTCCAGCTTCAACAATTATCATTTTGCCAACCTTTTTTTTTAATCTCTTCTCTCACTTATTTTATCAGACCATATTAAAGCAAATTCTACATCATTTCACCTGAAAATAATTTGCATGAACCTCTAACTGACAGGACTATTTGTTTAATGACCTGGCCATTATTGCACCCAAAATATTTAGCAGTAATTCCTTTAATATCATCTACCATGCTACTATTTTTTTAAGATTTTATTTATTTATTCATGAAAGACACAGAGAGAGAGGCAGAGACATAGGCAGAGGGAGAAGCAGGCTCCCTGTGGGGAGCCTGATGTGGGACTCGATTCCAGGACCCCAGGTTCACAACCTGAGCTGAAGGCAGATGCCCAACTGTTGAACCATCCAGGTGCCCTGCTACTATTATTATTACCATTATTACTATCCTTCATGAAATGCAAATATGATTGGGTCCCTCCAGCATCATTCCATCTCCATGACTATGTCCAAACTCCTTGTTAAGACCCCAGTGCACAGCATAACCTGGCCCATTTTCCTCTCCTCACTGCCCACTGCTCTCTCAGGCAGACTCCCTCTGCCAGTTCCCTAAATAGTCACCACAGTCACTCTCTGCTCAGCACACTTGCACCTGCTATTCTCTCTGCCTGGATCACTCACCCCCACCACCAACATTCTCCTCCTCAGTTCCTTCTCACTCTTCAGGTCTCAGCTTTATGGTCACCTCTGTCCTAAGTAGGACCCCAATGGGCTGCTTCATTCTGCCACTAAATCACATTCTTGTGTTTCAGAGCACTCACCACAAAGTTTAGGTTTGTTCCTTCCTTATTGCCTGTCTCCTTCATTTGACTGAGAGGAACCTATCAGTTCTAGTCACCAGCTTCACCCTGGAGTTGAGCTTAGTACTAGAAAGAGAGCATCATCCAACACAGATAGAGAGATTGAAAGGGTGAGCCCTAATCTCGCCCCTGCCTCCTTGGCCATTCCTGTCTTCTCTTCCAGGGTCTGCTCTTTCTGCTCCTTCAACCTGCAAGCCCTCTTCCCTCTCAAGCTGCCCACCTGTCCTTTCATATGATCTTCTACCCATCCTTCAAGTTCATAGAAGGTGTGATCTGGGAAGCCCAGACTGCTGTTGTGCTCATTCCCTGTGCTGACTGCCATCACCAAGCTCATTGTACCATCCATGCATCTTGCCCTCAACACTGTACTCCTTGAGAACTAGAATGGTTAAATTTGTGTGTCAACTGGGCAAGAGGATGGTGGTAAGACATGATTTCTGGATGTGTCTGTAGGAGCGTTTCCAGAAGACATTAGCATTTGAATCAGTACACTGAGTAAAGAAGATCTGCCCTCACCAATGCAGGGATGCATCCTCCAATCCATTGAGGGACTGAATAGAACAAAAACTCAGAGGAATGACAAATTTTCTCTCTTCTTGAGCCAGAACATCCATCTTCTCCTAACTTAGGACAATGGCTCTTCTGGTCCTGACTCCTTTGGGTTTTGATTGGAACTATATCACCTGCTTTCAGATGGCAGACCAATTGTGGGACTTCTCAGCCGCCACAATTGTGAGAGCCAATCCTTCATAATGAACCTCTTTCTGTATGCACAAATTTATCCTATTGATTCTGTTACTCTAGACAACTCTAATACAAGAATCAAGACCCTCTCCTGCTCATCATTGTAGTCCTGCACAGTGCCTAGAGCTTGAACATCTCTGTAAAGGTCGCAGCCCTGGAAAAATGAATCATCCAGAAGTGGGAAGGTAGAGCTAATGCTGAAGGGAGAAATGGAGAGCAAATGACGTAATGGGTATCAGTAGGGCCCAAGGACACAATAGGATGTCATACAAGGAAGGTTTGGATCAGTAGATGAGATCTTAAACACTGAACAAATGAAACAGTCCTGGCTTTCCATTTAAAAAAGTGCCAGGTATGGTCTTAAAATGATGGCAGCCCTTTAACTAAATATAGAATGATCAGAATAAAAGCTTTACTAGGGAAAAGTTCTCTAGGGAAGAAATGTTTCTATCTGTATCATTCACTGATGTACTTACATTGCCAGCACACAATAGGTCCTCAATGAAGATTTCTTGGAGGATTCAATGAATGGATAAATTAACTGGTTGAAGGACTGGTTGAAGAAAAGATAGAGATGTGAACTGTATATGAATAGAGAAAAGTAACTGTTTCCTCACTAACCCCAGAACCACCTAAGGGAAAAGACCCTAACTTGCCAACCTGTGATAATCAGTATCATGCCTATCTCATTTAATCTTGTCTTTCCAGGACCCAGCAGAGCCTGGCATCTAGCAGTGCTCAATAAATCACTGTAGAACAAAATGATTCCTTCTGTGAAATGGAAGCTAATATTACTTAGCTTAAAATGAATTAGGATTCGCAACACTCTTCATGTCTTCAGTGAAAATTCTATATTAGTTCAATCTCTAAGTTTTTTTAGCCTTGTTTTTAAGAGTGTTGAATCAATTCCAACTTATCAATCAAGGTCAGATTTGTCATTGGAGCATCTGCTTGCTAACATGAGTGTGCTTGCACTTTGTTAAGCTTTCTATTTTTACTAGCCTGACATAATAGTACATGCCAGACCATTTCCAGATCACGATATTGTCATAAATGGGGCACCAGAGTCTTGGGAGCTACTAGCAGGGGATCTCTGGGGATTTTGCAAATTCTGCATTAAACAGAAAGTTCTTCAATGCAGGATTGCTCAGAGCCTTTGTTATGCTAATATGAAATTATTATCCCACAAAAGAAGGTGTCAAAAGATGGTAATACCCAAATTCTTTATCGCTTCTTTATTGCTTAAAACCCTATATTTTTATATATTTGATGGAATATCTTTTAACAATCCAGAGCTTGTCTGTTCCAAGAACATAGTTTTAGAAATGCTCTTCTCAAGAATATCGAATCATGAGGATTTTTCTTAACCATTCAGCTTGCTAAAATTAAAATGACCGGTCTACCATAACAGAGAAAGGCACAAGCTCACTCAAACTCCCTCATCTGCTCTTCATAAGAGCAGAAGCACCAGACACTCAAGAGATTGGGCTTTGCTGTGAGCCTTCCTTGGTACAAGTCTGGTCTGCAAATTACTAGAAGTGTAACATTCTGCAGATTAATTATCTCTCAGCCTCAGTCTTCTCATCCACAAAAATAAGAACAACACTGTAGAAGGATTACTTTACCGTGATAGTAGGGGATGTCTTTGAAAAGTCACAGCAAAGTCTGACACATGGTAGGTGATATGTCATTTATGGAGTGTCAGACACTGATGGAGAATCTGCAGATGGAGCTGTAAACAAAACAGACAGAAGTCCTTGCCCTTGAGAGATTCTAGCCCAACAGAGGAAGATAGAAACTTCTATGGAATCCCTTCCCTATGTGGTTCCAGGGAACAGCCAGGGTGGGCACCAGAACTCTAGGGCAAGAGCAGGTGCCATTCATGAGAAGTCTGTTGCCATGTTCCTGGTGAAAGACGGGAAAGCTGTGACTTGTCCTGTTATTGAGAGCCACCTGAATATAGCCTCTGCATTGTGGCTGCAACATACACAACAGGAGACAATGCCCTGACTCTTCCTCCTTCCCATGATGGAAACACACAGCAGCAGAACATCTGTGCAGCCTCACACTGGAATGCCTTCGGACCCTGTATCAAAAAGCCCCTTGGTGAGGGCCTAAGACACAAAATGAGACCAGTCAGGTCAAACCCATCTCCTCACCTGAATTATAAGATGAAGTCTCCATGTGTGATGCTGAAGAACAAAGCCACAGATACATATGGATGACACAGACATCCCCTAGTCAGGAGCCTAGAGCCCTGTTCATTCAAAAAACTCATACAGGGATGCCTGGATGGCTCAGCAGTTGAGCTTCTGCCTTAGGCTCAGGATCTGATCCCAGGATCTGGGATCGAGTCCTGCATTGGGCTCCCTGCTAGGAGCCTGCTTCTTCCTCTGCCTGTGTCTCTGCCTCTCTCTCTCTGTGTGTCTCTCATGAATAAATAAATCTTTAAAAAAAAAAACTCATACAACTTTTTGAAACTGGTGGCAAATGCCTCGATGAGCAGCTGTTCAGTGCCCTGTTTTGCATATGTGTTCCCCAGTCATAGGGCCAAACGGTCTATGGAGTTGCCTGCACCTTCTCCATCACCTGCCTCCCTGGGAAATGGACAAGTTAGTCTCTAATTGTGCTTGCTTTCCTCCCTTTGTTTGCATCCCTCCCACTGTAACTCTCTCTTAGGCATTAGGCATTTAATTGTGCATGCCACAATTCATTATGCTTGAAGCTTAAGCAGGGAATATGGGCTGTAGCTTCTTCACTCTGCAAACTGAGTACACACCAACTCCTGTCCTGCCTGCTTCGTGAATCATAGTTTAACACGTTCTCACAATTATCTCATTTCAGACTAGAGAGGGAAATCCTAGCAAACTCAAGAAGGCAAAATATTTAATTTCTACCAAATAGAATACAACTGTGCACACTTCCTTTGTCTAACAATTAGTAGCATATGGTGAGAGCCAAGCACACTAATAGAGTTATAAAGAAATCTAAGGGTTAGGGAGACTGTCGTTTCTTCAGAGGCTCAGGAAGGAGTGCACGTTGCTAACACTGCAATTTCCCAAACAGATTGTCTGAACACCTGCAGGCATTCAAGGACCCTCCTACTTTCAAGTACTCTCCTTCATGTCTCATTCAAGAAGACCATCTTAATTCAGGGAGAGGTACAGTGTTTGGGTTGGAGAGACTAGATGACAAACAAGCTTTATCTCACATGCCAACCCAGATCAGTTGAGGCTGCCTGGAGTGCTGTGTTGAGAAGGATTCTGAGGCTGTACTTAGGCTTGGTGGGAATGATGACTAGTTAGTGACAATATTTGCCTTGAGGAGGGCATGGGGCTAGGAAGATGTCTGTGCCCAAATTTGACATTTCCACTAGTGAAAAGAGACTTAACTGAGAAAGTGAAGACCTTGTGGTCTTGGGAAAGTCATTCACACTGTCCCCAGCCTCAGTTTCCTGGTCTGTAAAATCAAGATGATGATAACATTTCCTTTGTAGGGTCCTAGTGAAGACCAAATTCAGTGTAAAACTGAACCATAAGGCATTAGATGAATGGGAGATCATGTAATTACAAAAATATCTACATTCAAATAATTGTGTGTGTGTGTATTTTTCTTTTTTCTTTTTTTTTAAGATTTTATTTATTTATCTGAGAGAGAGAGAGCATGAGCAGGGGAAGGGGCAGGGGGAGAAGTAGACTCCCCACTGAGCAGGGAGCCCAACCTGGGATCATGACCTGAGCTAAAGGCAGACACTAACTGACTGAGCCACCCAGGTGCCCCTGGATTTGCTTTTCTAGTGCTCTAGGGAAGGGCTTTTCAATCTCAGCACTGCTGACATTTTACACTGGATTGTTCTTTGTAGTGGGACTGTTTTAGTTAGGCATTATAGGATGCTTAGCGGCATTCTTGGCCTCTACCCACTAGATGCCAGTAGTAAATACCCATAACAATCAAAATATCAATCAAAAATGCCTTCAGATGGGGTTGCATGGGTAACTAAGTCAGTTAAGTATCTGACTCTTGATTTCAGCTCAGGTCATAATCTCAGGGTCCTGAGATTGAGCCCTGCATCAGGCTCTGTGCTCAGCAGGGAGTTTGCTTAAGGATTCTCTCTCTCCCTCTGCCCACCACCCCACCTCATGATCACTCTGTCTCTGTCTCTGTCTCTGTCTCTGTCTCTCTAATAAATAAATAAAATATTTTTTAAAAGAAAATAAAAAAGGTACGCTTGGGTGGTTCAGTGTTTGATCCTAGTCCAGGGATCCTGTTTTTGGCTCAGGGCTTGATCCCAGTCCAGGGATCGAGTCCCCCATTGGGCTCTCCCAAGGAGCCTGCTTCTCCTTCTGCCTATTTCTCTGCCTCTCTCTGTGTGTCTCATGAATAAATAAATAAAATCTTTGAAAGAAAGAAAAAGAAAGAATAAAATAAAATAAAATAAATAAAATAAAATAAAATAAAATAAAATAAAATAAAATAAAATAAAATAAAATAAAATAAAATAAAATAAAATAAAATAAAATTCTGTTGAGCTGAAAAAGAAATACCTCCAGACATTAACAAATGTCTGCTGGGGGCAAAATTGCCCCTGGTTAAGAAAGACTGGTCAAGGTCAACAGTTTTCCCTTCTGGCTGCACATTGGACTCACCTGAGGGGCTTTTTAAACTATAGCAATGCCAGGGCACCTGGGTGGCTCAATGGATTAAGCATGGGACTCTTGATTTTGGCTCAGGTCATGATCTTAGGGTCATAGGGTACGGGTACCCCCCACCCCAGCATCTGTCACCATGCTCATCGGAGAGTCTGCTTCTCTCCTTCTCTCTCCCTCTCCCTTTGTCCTTCTCCCCACTTGTGCTCTCTCTCTCTAAAATAAAATAAGCAAATCTAAAAAACAAGCAAACAAACAAACAAAACCATAGCAATGCCAGATTCCCAGCCCCAACACAGACATTTTTATTTAATTAACCAAGCATGGGTGGAGCACCAGAGTCTATCACCTAGGTGATTCTTAAACACATGCCAGTTCAAAGTCTTTCACAAAGCTGTATGGAATGCTTTCTGAGGGGACACAAGTTCCCCTCTCATTCAAGCCACAGTCTCCATGGGCTCCCAAGGCCTTGGCCATATGCTCTTTTGGGGAAAGACCAAGGGTCCTCCCAGTGGGGAAATCAGGCAGCAGGTTCCCCACACTCCAAGCCAATATGCAATTTCATTCCTCTATCAATCACAAAAATTCCTATTTTTAATGAGTATATGAAACAACTTATCCTTTAACAGATGATTGAGGGAACGCAATGAAGGAGGTAATTAAATGTGATGGATATCCATGCATGTCCATCTTAAAGCAACTTTTCAAAGACAATGAAAGCCCTAAGATCCCTTTGATGAAATGGAGCTAGACAGAAACAGTGCAAGTAACATATGACCGGATACCAATGGTAAAATTAAAGGCAAACATTGTTGATGAGCTCACTAGAGCCTGAAGTATTGAAGCACAATATTAGCCTTGGTGGAAATAACTCCATTGAAATATGTCCTTCCTGCTACACAGCTTTCCTAAGGCTCTGAAAGCCTTCTGCCTCTCGCAGCGTCTCACTCTCTGTCACCAGGCATTTTCAATAGAATGAACAGAGAAGAGAGTTTGGGAATGAAAGTGAAGGATAATTGAAGTGTTGCCTTGATCTATTGTTAAAACTGAATGGGCAGAGAGACAAATACTCAGTCCCTGCACAGACCCTCACAGAAGCCCTTCAGCTACTGGGACTGGCTAGCAGCTACTCAATCAGTATATACTTACCAAACACCCACCATAAATAAGTCACCGTGCTAAGCTCTCTGGGGGATACAAAGATGGATAAGACACAGATCCTGCCCTCTAGGTGTTTGTAGTCTAGTCAGGGACTTATAAAAACATAATCAATAATACTGAATGGTCCAAGTTTAACTTCAAATGAATGTTCCAAAGAGAGATACTGAGCTGGGGGGGTCAGATAAAACTAAGTGGAAATTACATGTGGAGGCTGGGCTTTCCAATCAGTCCCCAGGCATCACTTCTTGTGAAATGACGTGCAGAAGGGCTGTTAGCCTCCTGAATGAAGGAGGAGCGTGCCTGTTAGGGAGGCAGGGGACTGAGAAAGGCATGGCATCATGCCCACCTCCTCCTGGGACTCAGTAATCAGCTGTGCTCTTGCACAAGGCAGAAGTTGAGATGCAGAAGGTCAGAGGGAAGAGCTGTCTCACAACTCTGCATGGAGAACAGCAACTGGATCAGCAGGATCTTGGGGGGCTGTGCAGGGAAGTTCTTGCCCTTTGCCCTGGGACATAAGCAGCTTCCAGGGCAGAGCTCTGTTTTCCAGCAGAAGAAAACAGGTTCTCATTATGGGACAAGGTTGTGACAAGGTTGCCAAGCTCCCAGTTGAGCAGCATGACACCATGCATGTGGGTCACCACGTGGGACATCCTTCAGAAACTTCTGGACACACTGGTCTCTTCATTCGAGCTTGAGGGTTGGAGAGCCCCATAATACTAGTTGGAGAGCAAAAGAAATAGCAACTAAGCAGAAAACATGCAGACTTGAACTTGAAAACAAAAGCCTGCTTTGACTATGTCTAATTCTAAAACTATGTATGAGGTGAGCAATGCTATAAGTACTGAGCACCACATGGGCTGACACCAACATGTCACTGCAGCCAAGAGCCTAAAATCTCTCTTGGCCAAGAAAGTTGTTCTTAAAGTGACATTTAGACCCCAGAGCCCTAAAGATCCCAATCCAGCAGCTTGGGTTCCCAGTGAGCCCACACGAGACACAGAAGGGACTGTAGGATTACTGATGTCAATACATCCCCTAGTCCAAGCCCCTCTCTACACTACCTCCTAACAACTTGGTCTCCTTGTCCCTGGAATACATGCTCCACACAGCAGCAGTGTAAGCTTTTTAAAGCTCCAAAGGACCATGACACTGTCCCACTCAAAAGTCTTCCAATGTCTTCCCTTCTCTATTATGATAAAATCCAAACTTCTCCCATGCCCACTAGCCTCATAGGATCCACCCTCCCTGCCCCCCAGACTCATTCCCCAACTTTATTTGTCTTGCTCACTTCACTTCAGTGACAAAGGCTTTATCCCTGACCCAGAATACCCCTAACTCATTTCATGCCCCAAGGCTGCCAAGATATTATTCTTTGTACTTGTTGCTAAGATATTATTCTCCATATGTTTTCCAGATGTTCCATCTCTACAATCAGGTGTCTACTCAAGTGCTATGTTTCCACAGAGCTCTCTCTGTTCCAAAGTCCCTAAGAGAGCCCCCATCACCTTCTCCCTCCTTAACTCAATATTTCTTCATAGTTCTTATTTCCCAATATCACATATAAATTTGCTTGAGTGTTTGTGTATTATCTCTATCTCACATTAGAATATAAATTCCAGGAGAGCAATCTATCCCTAGTGCTTAGAACTGTACCTGCTATTTAGTGCACAATTAATATGCATTAAGTAAAAGAATGAATAGTTCCTTCCCAAACTATCAGACAAACTACTAAGTCCTCTCTCCCCTCTTTTGAAGACCTGGCTTTTGAAGCCACTAACATGCACTGAGCCTCACAATTACAAAAGTCCCCAGGATTAACTAATGGTCCTCCTCTGTTTGACACCATCTCACCACTTGTCCCCATCCCATTCGAGCATGCATCAACACTGGTGACTTGGTATTTATTCTTGTTTACTTGGTTTTGCTTCTATCTGCCCATATGAATATCATCCTCCTGAGGCAAGCTTTGCAACTGACATTTTATTGCACCCCAGGGCCAGATCTTACATTTACTAAATTTAAACATCACTGTTCTAGATTCAACTACTCTAGCCAATCCACTGAAAGAAATCTTTGTGATCCTGATTCTTTCATTCAGCACAACACTGTTCCTGCCTGCCTGGAGAAGCTTCATAAAGCTGCCACCTACATCATTTCCAAGGCAGATATGGTGGTGGTGGTGGACTATGGGGCAAGCCCCTCCCTCTTCTGGCGTCCTTGCTCTCATTGCAAACCAAGTTGGGAAAATCAAGGCACAGCCTGATCCATCTCCTGTATGTCCCCAACCTTGCCTACCCCCACCCCTCAAAGGAGGAGATACAGAAGAAGCAATGGACTTGGGTACAGGCCAGACCACAATTTGAACCTCACTTTCTCCACTTACTTGCTTTGTACATTTTGCCAATGGGATTGTCTTCACTTTCCTGCAGCTGAGTTTCTTTTTTTCCGATACATAGAAACAATAATTCCTATCTCCAGAGTTGTTGTGAGGATTGGACACAGTGACAAAGCATCCAGTACAATGCCAGGCATTTGATGAATACATCTTCTATGTGCATTTAAAACAAAACAAACAAACAACTCTGACAGGCCAAATTTGGGAGTGAGAGAGGAGAATGAAACCCAGCTATTTCACAGTCTTTTTAAAGCCAATGGGGAAAAAAATCAGTCCATCCACAAATTAATTCCCAGTCAGAGGTCACATAGACAGTTGGGTTCATTGGTTCAATGTTCCCATTAAAGTTCCCATGCATCCATGTCTGAAGACACTGGGCCTCGGGGCTTATACAGGGGGTAGCTGGGATCTGAGCAGGGATGCAGGTACTGGTGTAACCCCTGGGGGCAGACTGGCAGGCCTGTGGCTCCTCACTACCTTCCCCATAGCACTGAGACAACATGCTCATCCAGCTGGCATTTTTGCATCTACCTCATGCTCATTTAAATAATGGCAAAAACTGTAAAGATGGGGAGATAATCATAAAAAGCTCAGGGAAAGTATGCAAATAGAAAACCCTACAAACTCAAAGGAGGTTCGGAGAACAAAGATAATCAGGAGTATTATCAACACGCCCCAGGTGTGCAGGCACTGGGAGCCTGCAGGGAGCCCATGCCGGGAGGGGAGGAGGACAGCCCCCACTGATCCTGGTCTGGTACCTGTTTTTATTTATGAACTTGCTCTCTCTCTTGAGTGCCTGAGAATCTTAACAGATGGAGCTCAAGCACATTAGAGGGTGGAGGAAAGCGGAAGTTAGGTGTTTCCCATAATGTCTAGTGGACCCTGTTCCCTTAAGCTGTTCATCCTGATAGGGCAGCCACAGCATGCATTTAAAATGATGCCAGTATCATCACCCCTCTGCGCAAAACTCTCAGTGGCTTTCACAGTGCTCAGAGTAAAAGCCAAAGCCCCTCCTCCTCAAGGCTTCCAAGGGCGTCCCCAACCCCTCTAACTTAAACCTCATCTCCCTTCCTTGCTCCACCCAGCTATGCTCTGCTCCTTTGTTCACCACCACTAGCTGTCAACCTTGGTTCAATGGCCTCAGTCTCATAGAGACTTTGTGTGTCTGTGCAGACTGCAAACCCTCCTTCCTGACTCTCTCTCTCCCTGCTCTGCCGTTGTTAGCACTTATCACCATCTGAAATAGCTTTATTTTGCTTCTTTCTTTGATTTATAATCTCTTTCTCCTAACTAGAATGCAAGCCCAATGACAACAGGGCTTTTTTTGTCTGACATCTCCCCAGTGTTGTCAACTTTACCTGGCATGTGGCAGGGGCTCCATATATATTTGTTGAATGAACATTTTGTTCTTAACTAAAGCTATATACATGTTTATATTGACTCTTCCTTTGTCTTCCCCTTTTTCTATTTTATACCATTGCCGGGAGGAAGACTAAAAGAGCTAATTCCTGAGGAAAAGTTTACTGCATTGCACTCGGTACATGATATATACCTAATGAAGGTTGAATGCCCTTATTATTGAGCAAATTCAGCTCTGTGTAAAGTGACCACTGGTAGAAGAGTCTTCTTCATTGTGGCATTCAAGAAGAGATGGTATAAAGACAGCAGCACATTTGGTTCTTTTGCATAAGACGGAACTGGAAGCAGGGCCCATTTGTGGGCAGGGCCCTCAGGAACAGGCAGGAAAAGCTAGGATGGCAGAGCTGGAGAAGTCACAGAGGGGCTGGCTCACCTCTGTGCTATAGACCCTCAAACTACACCAACAATGATGCTAGCATATGTATGCATCTCAGTTACAGCTAACTATGGATGACTCTGCCCCTAGCCCCTCAAAGAAAATCATTTCCACATCACCCATTAAATCAAGGCCCAGAGCCAAGTCTGCTTCCTACAGGGTTCCCACTCTAACCAGGTTACCAGGATTGGCATGTCCAATGATATGGGCCATATTTCCCAAAGAGCAGCCAGTTGCAAACGTTAAGAGCTGGGGACAACTGAGGCAGCCAGTGAGTAGACACCAGTCCCACTATCAACACTATATATATCAACACCAATATATATATATATTTTAAGTAAACTCTACCCAACATGGGGTTTGAACTCATGACCCCAAGATCAAGAGTCACATGTTCTACTGACTGAGCCAGCCAGGCACCCCCTAACACCAGCATTATAAATAGAGCTTTCAAGGGGCTACTGGGGCTCTGTATGGACTGGTCCCTGCCCACCTCATAAGCATCACCTTGCACAGTGCTCACCCCATCCTCAGGGATCCCAATGTCTCCAATTCTTTGAGGACCTTCTAATGGACACGTTGTAGGCTATGTGTATGTGTAATATTTTTAAGTAGTTAATTAGAATCTCATTCTCATTAGAATCCCTCTACATCTAAGTCTAACTGAGATACAGCTTCGTACTCCTTGTCCTTCTCTGTCTGGTGAGCATTATCACCTCCACCTTGCTTTCGGAACACCTCCACTTACATCTCCTACTGGCCCTGAGCACATGAGCACATCACTTCCAGACCACGCCCATCTTCTCTCCATACCACTATCCTCAATTACTCATGTTTTCAGGCCCTCGGTCAAGAACAATAGTGAGTTACACCAATCATACCCAAAACTTTGGGAGTTTGCAGTACTGATTTCTGCTGCAGCCTGAGTACCCAATGGCTCCTTCAGAACTCCACTTAAAAGCATCCCTCCAGAAATATCTCTGCTGACCATCAAATCTGTAAAGCATTCCTCCACTTGTCACTCTATCTGTATCCCCATAATCTTGCCAATCCTCAAAGTGCAGTCCCTTCAGATTAGGGACAGCAGCAGCATCTGTTTTAGAAATGTAGAAACTTGGCTTCATCCCAACCTACTTAATCAGAATTTGCATTTTTACAGGGTTCCCCACGTTACCCATGCAGACATGAAAGTTTGAGAAACACTATTTTACACCACTTCTCACAGCCTATAACTGTCTAATTTGCTTACTTAGTAACCACCTATTCACTCTCAACTAAAAAATAAGATTCATGAAGGCAGGGACCTCCATGTCCTGTTCATCATTGTATTTCCAGTGCCTAGCTGCTGGCACATGGTAGGTATCAAATAAATATGAAATATTAAGTAAATGAAAGAAGGAGTAAATTTCAAAAGTTTCTCCAAACTCTGTTTTAGGATCAGTAGTTTTCTCTTTCTAGTTCATTACCTTCTCCCTATTATCGAAGCTGCATTCACCTACCTTCATCAAGCATTTATTCAGAACCTTCTGTGTAGGATATTCTATGCTGAGTCCTGAAAATAGTTAAAAGGCAGTGTCTGCCCACAAAGACTGCATGATTTAAAATGTTCATCCATAAGAAACAACTTCTGTCATTTATCTGATTATATCTGTGGTTTCTAGCCCATCTTCCTGACACTAGCATGAGGTCTATTTTTCTGTCCTTAGTGACCAAAGATCTGTCCACTTTCTTTACCCATGGGCTTATATTTTTCTGAATGTTTTGTTCAAACCTGTCATTGGAGCATTTCCTGCTTCTCCATTACTAATGATCTTTTATCCAGTTCTGGACTTGTGGCATCTTGCTCTGCCTCCAGCAGAAAACATTCCCAGTGACCACTACCCTGGCATATGAAATGGCTATCTTGGGTCCTGAGAACTTTTAGCCTTCACAGCTTGAATGTCTTCATGTGCTTACTTTGTAGGGCAGGTGGCCTGCCTCTCCAATCCTGGAGAGCTTTGTTTTATGTTTAGTTTTAACACAAACTTCCTTGCTTTCCCCTAATAGTTCCTCACCCATGACTTTGTCTGATATGCTCTTTTCTTTCTCACCAATTGGACTCTCTTCATCCTTGGAGACTCCATTTATAGCATAAAAAAAATTTGCACCCACAATGCATTACATCAACAATAAAAGGGGGACATTCTATGATCATATTAATACAGGCCAAAAAGGCATTTGATAAATTTTTGCAGCCATTTCTAATACATTCTGTAAGTAAAATAGAAATAAAAAGGAAATATCTAAATATTATGAATACTTTTTAACAGAAATTAATGACAAATTTTAAAAGAAAAAAATTCCATTAAAATCAGAAACTGGATAGAAATGCCAACCATCACTAATAAATTGGTCATCATGTTCTAAATGGGTCTAGCCAATGCAATAAGGTAAGAATATTAAATAATAGTGTTAATACAAAAGAAGAAGAGGTAAAACTCTCCTTTTTTGGCTGATGGTTTAATTACATATCTAGACCACGTACATATGCTAATTTCCCAAATTATATAATTAATAAGAGTATTTAATAAGTTTCAAAGATATAAGAAGAATTTGAGGAGAAAATACATTCTCTATATGCTAGCAATAAGCACCTAAAATTGGAAATAGTAAAAAAAAACAATTTATGACAGTGAAAAAAAATGTTTAACAAGAAAGCTATAGGACCTATGTGAATTAAACTGTAAAATCTTATTAGATGACATAAAATAGATTTTGAACAAATGGAAAGAGAAACTAGGTTCTTCATTAAGGAGATCTGATATCATAAAAGTGTCAAAATTATACATATAAATATATAAAATTTAATGATACTCCTATTAAAACATGAATAGCATTTTTCTTTCCTTTTCCTTGAAGGTAAAATAATATTCAGTTCATATAAATGAAAAATGTTCAAGAATAGTAAAATTTATATACACACATATAAAAACTAATAATGGGAGATTTGCCTTACCAGACACCAAAATATACTACAAAGCCACTCTAAATAAATCAATATAAAATTAGTATAAGAATAGGAAAGTTAATCAGGAAAGAAAGAATAGAAGATCTAGAAATATCCCAGCCAATATAAGATTTTAAAATATGGCAGAAAAGATATCTCCATTCAATGAGAAAAGAATGATTTATTTAGTAAATGGCCCTGCATGAATGGCTATTGAATTAAAAGAATGAGGAGTTGGACTTTTATCTGATACCATATAAAAAATAAATTTACTGGACTAAAGAAAGGTATAGATATAAAATGTCATAAAAAAAATCCCGTGGGGTATCTGGGTGGCTCAGTCAGTTAAGCCTCTAACTCTTGATTTCAGCTCAGGTCATGATCTGGAGGTTGTGAGATCAAGCCCCACAACAGGCTCTGCCTGGGCGTGAAGCCTGCTTAAAATTCTCTCTCTCTCTCTCCTCTTCCTCTACCCTTCCCCTTCTCCCTTAAAAAAAAAAAATCAAGAATATGTAAATTTATAGCCTAGGGGTAGAACTTCATGTCCAGAAGGGGAACCTTATGTTTTAAAGGAAACACACAGAGGGTATGTTTATTCTATATGAACATTAGCTACAAAGCATATACTATATAACTATAAACCATACACTAAACAAAACTAAAGGTAACAGTTTACCAGTTAACAGAGAACCAAAGACCTGAGAAAATATTTTCAATACAGATGATGTAAAGGCTAATAATATCCACACTATACAACGAGCTCTTAAAAATTGACAAACAGGGGTGCTGAGTGGCTCAGTCAGTTAAGTGTCTGCCTTCACCTCAGATCATGATCCAGGGTCCTAGGATCCAGCCCACATCAGGCTCCCTGTTCAGCTGGGAGTTTGCTTCTCTGTCTCCCCCTGCTCGTGCTCTCTCTCTCCCTCTCTCACTCATTCTCTCTCAAATAAATAAATAAATAATAATAATATATATATTATTATATATATATAATAAATAATGTCTTTTTTTAAAAATGACAAGCAGAAACAATCCCACAGGAAAAATTAACAAAGAATATGAATAGGTAATTCACTGAAGAGCAAACTCAAACTGCCAATAAACATACGAAAAGATATTGAAGGCCACTGATAGAGAAATGCAAATTACAGTAACAATAAGTTTTTACTTTATGGTCATGTCCCAGGCAAAAATTAGAGGGTTAAGACTTCTTGCTGTTGGGTATGATGGAAAAGTTCTCACTTATTGCCAGTAGAAATGTGAAGTGTTTCTGGAAAGCCATCTGGATATATCTATTAAAATTAAAAATATTTACACCCTTCAACCCAGAAACCCCATTCCTATGATTCTGCTCTACAAAAATAAAATCTTCAACATCTAAAGATAGATGTTCAAGGACATTTATTATAGCATTCTTCAAAGAACTAGAAAATATTGAAACTACTAAGTGCCCATTGGTAGGAGATATATATCACATTATAGTACATTCATGCTATGAAATATTATATTATACTATGCAACCAAATAAATGAAGGATGGTATTTAGTACAATTGTTGAGATTAGAACTATTATAGAATGCAGGATGCAGGGTAGTGTGCTTGTAATAATACTATGCTCTAATAAACAAGACATTTTTAAGCCCCATGTGTTACGTTATGTATAGATATCTTGTATATGTTATTCATGTGCTTGCATTTGTTTTTGTTGGTGTAAAGAGAAGGGCATGGAAACCATTACATACCTAAAGTGGGACAGGATGGGAGAACAAAGGGAAGGAAATATTGGTTGGGGAGAGGGGGATGATTGCATTTTATGGATGTACCTGTTCAGGTGTCCCTACTGAATTGCTAAACATTCAGGAATTTTGCAAATCTTACCATTATTAAAAATAAAATTATATGAATGTATAATGAAATAAAATATATTTTAGAAGGTAATAAATATACAATATTCATCACTCCTTATTTTATTATTTTTACTATTATCTATACTCTTAAAGCTATTTATACCTGTAATATCTGTATGGTAGAAATACTGTATAATGGGGTACAACTGCACATCTCTTCCCAACACTATGTTCAGTGACATCACATTGGTAGTTTGAAATCAGCCATGGTGGGAGTGTGCACCACAGAAACAGGTAAACACTACAATCCAAGGCTTGATTTACAGTGTCATTAATTATCTGGATTTAATAAATTGATGGAGAAAATGTTAATAATGCAGATTAAACTGAAAAGTGAGTGTGTCTACAAATGTTTGTGAATAGCACAAAGCACGGACAAAGTATTCTTCAGGTTATCAAATATTATGATCCAATTTAACAACATATGCCTAACATCACTGATGAAGAAGTGAGGTTCTGACATATTTTTGTGGGTTCATTTTTGTATTACATAAAAGTATGACATTATCTTATTTTTTGGTAACATACATGAAAATATTAACCAGCAGAAATCAAAAATGTACTTGTTTGTGAACTACAACTGTAGGTTGGTCAAGATTACAAGAGTTTGTTAAAAATCAGCGAAAGCATTCTGTGAAAAATCAACTTATACATATCCATATACATATACATGGAATTTACAATACAATATACATGACCATATCCGTGGAATTTACAATAATGAATATTGTATACTATATTGTTCTTTGTAGATTGTATGCTACATATTCTTTATATCATAATACTTACAATAAGTGTATGTGTATATGTGCATATTTTTTCCTAGAGAACTGCTTTTCAAGTATTTACCAGCCTATTGGCTACATTGCTTATAATAATTGGCATGTGCATTTTGAAAAACATGATCAAAAGAAAAATATTAAAGAATTCAATGGCACCTCCTCTGGGAAGTCTTCCCTGGTTCTCCTGGTGTGTCTCTGCTCAGTGTTTCCACAGTGTCCTTGATACCCTTCTGTCAGCAGCTGTTGTCACCCTGTGCTGCAAAGCACCCGCTTTCTATGGCTCTTCTCCCACCAGTCTGTATGTTCCCTGCTACAGGCAGAGGGGAGCCTTTCCTCTCATACTGCCACCTTGCACAGAGTAGCTGCCCAACACAGGATTGAATCAATCAGCTAGAGAATCAGAATGAGGAAAGAGCACAGGAAAAAGTCTCAGACCAGGTTTACATGGAGAAATGTGGACAGAGCTTCCTCAAAATGTTTGCTTGGAAGCCCAGGGGAGCAGCAACAATTGAACCTCTGAAGACTTTTAACTGCAATTCTGTAGCTCATCTCTCTTTATGGATTAATTTCATCCTCAAAATTCCCAGCTCTTAGATTGTGAACATGCACAAAGATGTTTGCACTTTCTTTGTTTCTTCTATCTGCTTTCCTTTTTTAACTCTCATTTTCAGGGTCTAAGAGTTACTCCATAAATGAAGATAAAATCTCATATTCTTGACACGAAATGGTCCTGGCCTCTGGTAGGGTTTTCTTATCTCTTGTTGATAGGTAAACTAAAAAACTCAGTAGGAATGCTCATCTTGCCCTCTGAGAGTCTAGATGCACCAGCCAATCTGGGTAACCATGACAAGGAGTAGAGATAGGCTGAGACATGCATCTTTGTAGCCAAAAAATAAACATCCTTGTTTTTCCAAGTGAAGGCATTTCTCCCAGCATGGGGGTACAGCATTGCATGGGGACTCTGAGCATGGGGTTGTCAGACAGATCTGGCATCAACTGCTAGCCCTGCTGCCAATTAGCCCCTGGCCTTGGGCAAGGTCATTGACCTTGATGGACCCTCAGCTTCCTCATCTGCAAAATGGGGATTGTAACAGTACTATGTCATTCATTTGTTGTGAAGATTAAACATGGCCTATGGAATGAAAGCATGTGTGCACACAAAGACTTGTACACAGATGTTCATAACAGCTTTGTGTGTAATAGTCAAATATGGAGACAAGCCAAAAAACTACCAACAAATGAAGGGATAAACAAATTGCGTTATAGTCATAAAATGGAATACTACTCAGCAACAAAAAGGATTGAACTATTAATATATATGTGACAGATTTATCCACTTAGTAATGGTAACATTGAACTGAGGTAAGCCTCTAGACATGAGGGCAGGGACAGGATGCTCTGTGCCTGGAAAAGAATGGAGAAGCTACACTTTTTATGGGCAGCTCACTCACCCCAAAAAAGGGAGGGATCTGCAGCTAAGAAAGTTCTTAAATCACATAGCACATAAGTCTCTCTCACCCCTCTGTGGTGCGGAGGGAACAAAGGAGTAGGAAGAGAGGGGAATAAATATTCGTCCTTTAAAACACTATTTATTTTCATTCATCATTTCATAAACAGAAGTACCAATTTCCTAACTATATCGATCATATCATAATGGCTGAGCACACAAGCACTTCTGCTTATAAGTACTGAAATAACCACTTTGGAAGTCAACCCTGGGAACAGGAACTGCTCAGGGCAGCAGCCCTGTGTGAGGTATTTCTGCCTGTGATCCTTCAAGTCACAGAGCCTACCATATCCCAAACCAGTTCATTTCCCAAATTGCAACAGATAGTATAACTGTTCCGACTTCCAGGTCAGTATAAAGTAGGACCGTGCCATCTTCCTCATGGAATCCCTTCACATCCTGAAGAACATTTAGCTCCATCACCCCTGTATCCTCTTGGATATGGGTTACACATACCCCATTTTTAACCTTTTCTCACATATTGTGAGAATGAACACACAGCTAACACCATGAACACACAGCTGTCAATGACCTTCTTATAATGTGCCACCAGAAAACAAAAGCTACGGATGCAGTTAATTGACCAATCTAGTAATCACTGATGAATAAAACCACATGCCCTGAATGGCACAGCATGTGGGCAGAACCACATACATCCCGCAAAGGAACAGAAGCTCACTTGTGTGTTCTCGGCAGCACCCTCACTCTGTCAACTCCTATTGAGTGTGTGGTCAACAGAAGCTCTAAGATATGCATTCACATCCATTGCTGGCAAGCCAGAGCTTCCCAAACTTCTACTCACACTGCTGGATTTGGGGGTTGGAATTCTACTCCTTTCTCACCCTATCACAACTCCTCTTTCTCTAGAAGTAGCCAAAGTGAGAGGATTAGGAGTACAGGTGGACATCAGGCAGACCTGGGTGCAAGCCTCAGGCACAGTTCTCTGAACTTGTTTCTGTTTTCTCATCTCTACAATGGTAATAATGACACCCATGTCACGAGAATGCTATGAGCATAAAACACAATCATGCACTTAAATGGCTTAGCACAATACCTGACACAAAAAAGCAAATAAATAAGCATTAGCTTCCATTTACTATGTTGAATACATACATACTATTATGAGAGCATATAAGTAAAAAGTGTATGACACTGGGTACAACCATGATTTGAAAGAAATTCATTTTAATCACTTCATAAATTACTTTAGCACTGTGTGTATAAAACCATTAATATTCTGCACTTTTGGTTATTCTAGCTGCATTTTAGGGAGATATTGTATAATCTGCTGTACTTGTCAATTGAGAAATCTGCAGATGTCTTGGGGAGGTATTCCTTTCAAATGTCAAGGGTCAACCATTTAAAAACAACTGCCTTCTCTGGAAGCCTCTTCATTGGATGCCTCACAATCCCTGTCAGCAGTTCTATGGCTAAGTCTTCCAATGAGCTTGGATAGAATCCCCATGGGATGCCAAACTTGTACTCTATAAAGAACTAGCTGCCCTCCCCCCCCCCATTTACTTTGGCCCTGAATTATCTTTTATTCATATTTGTGCTACCGTTTCCTGTCCAGGGCAAAGAAACTCTTTCCAACTAGAGAAAATTGAACTGAAGTAGCAGTGGTGGCTGAGGCACTCCCAAGTCATGAAGCTCCCTTTTCCCTCTTCATCTTTTTCTGAACATTTCTATAAGGTTCTTTCTTGTTCAGATTTAGCTTGATTGTCAAGTCTCAATGCCTGCTGGAGGTTAGCCTTTATATTATATTGATGCATTAACCAATCATAATTAGACACACCTCTTGATTCCCACACCTTTAACTATGTGTATAACTTTGCAGGGCCCTGTTACTCTGGGCAAAGCATTCTCCCTGACTTCTTAACTTCGGGCTCAGCCACATGATACCCTTTGGCTAACAGGATATTAGCAAGCACAATACAAGCACTTGCCACTTCCACAAGCATATTTTCCAGCTAACCCCTGGAGGATGAAACTCATCTTAGTTACACCAGCCAAGACCATACTAGATCAATATACAACCCACCTATACAAGTGAGCAAGCCCAGCCAAGATCAGCAAAGCTAATTAACCACCTGCAGCTAACTCCATTTGCACATGACCCCTAAAACCAGCTGAGTCGAGCCAAGACCAGCTAAATAGTATAGATTTCTAGGTTAAGCAAATGCTATTGCCATATATCAGTGATGCATTATGGCTATTTGTTACTTGGTATTATTGTGGAAACAGCTAACTAATATAGCTTCCCCCACATGAATCTTTGAGGATTGTGTCTAGAAGATTTAAAAATGAAAGAATTAGGAAAGCTTTTCCCCATTCGTATCAGCTATCCCTCATTTAACCCTTAGAAAGTAAAGAAAACTTGGTAAGTGACACTCATGGCTCCTTCTGAATGGCTGACATCATGGTCAAGAGCCCCATGACCTAAATCCCACAAGTGGAAGCTTGATGATTTCCTCGAATGTAAAAATTTATCCAATTCCACCAATAGACATGATCACCAGCCACAGAGTCAACACTCAGTTTGACACTAATACACTCAAAATGGATGGCTTGTCTAGTCTCTGTCACCCAGAACAATTTTACCATCACAAGCCTGCTTTTGAAGTATGAAATCTTGGGAGAGTTACAACTTTCTCTGCAGCTTGAATTATTTTTTTTCTTTTGCAGAGAGCTATTTTCAATGCCCCCAAACTTGTGTGGGAGTGCCAATCGGCCACATTTAATTGGCCAGACTGTGAGCCTTAGCGATGCAACACTCTTAAGAAAATTAAACATAGACATGATTGTTACTTTGCTCTGTTATTGTGGCTACAGAATGGCAAACCAATCTGTTGAAACTGAAAAATCCAGCCGCTCAGTTATCTGTCAGGCCTACACAACTAAACACCCCATAAGTAGATTTTTTTTTCCTACTTAGCTGAAGCATATTTTGATTGAATACATTGCTTGCTTGGCATTGTGTATGACCAAGACTCAAGGTCCTCTTAACAGCCTGTCAGAGCTCCTTAGGAAAGGTTGGTCTCACAAATATATACCATTCATTCATTCATTCACTCACTCACTTAACCTGCAAACATTTATCATGTATCTATTCTGTGCTGGAAACTTGTGTTTGGTGTGGGGAATAAGGAAAAGTTCAATAACAGTTAAACAAACAATTGGTAAGGCAAGAAAAGAAGCTATTCTACTGACTCTAAAGCAATGCTTCTCAACTGAGGGCAATTCTGCCCTCCACAATCAGGGTATATTTGCCAACAGTTAGAGATATTTTTGGTAATCCTAACTGGAGGGGCAGGTTCTACTGGCATCTACTGGGTAAAGGCCAGGCACACTGCTAAGCATTTCATAATGCACACAGTAGCCCTTAAACAAAGGATTATCCAGCCCAAAATGTTAATAATGCAGAGATTGAGAAACTCTCCTCTAAGGCCATGCACTGCACTAATTTATTTGAAAACAAACTTTCCATCTAATCTATCATTGTATCATGTACCTCAGCACATGGCCAGCACAGGTAGGTGCCACACAAATTCTGGATGGATGGATGGATGGATGGATGGATAGATGGATTGATGGATAGATGGATGGATGGATGGGTGGGTGGGTTAGAAAAATCTCACACCTATAGATGGTATCAATAGATGTATATAAAGGCAGTGAGTTGTTTGGCCATTATAAACTTAACAAATGGTTTAATTTTCCAACCTAGAGTTTAGGTGGCTTCAACAAGGGAATCAATCTGGTAATTTTGACATGAATTTCACAGGACATGGTAGACTGTCCTTAGTGATGAATTTGGTGCTCCAGAGAACCCTGCAAGTCTGATCACAGCCTCTTTCCTAGTTCTTACATTAACAGGTAAGACATACTGGGCTGTTTCTCTAAACCCTCCTGGCCTGAAAGATAATCTGTCTTATTTCTTAACCACTGGAAATGAGACTGAATTTGCCATACCCAACATTCTGTAGATTCATTTGGCCAATTATTCTACTTTGGGTCTGAACTCATCCCTAGTAATGTACAATCTGTTTTACATGTTAATTTTTAATGGTGTGATTTTGGCTTGTCCTTCAAACAAGTTGAGTAGAAACACTGATTTATTTTTATCCCTTTCATCAATGCCAGGGAACAAAATAAATTACTCAAGAACACGTTCTCTTGCCTTTGCTTCTCCCCCATAAGAGATTATAAATGTTCAAGAGTTGATCTTCTTTTCAACAGTCTAGCTATGTACCCCAGTCATGAACGTGGTAGTGGGTTAGTGCTGTCAAATGAGACATCCCAAGACAAGTAGGACCCTGTCCTTGCCTTCTGGGAGGCCACACTAAGGAAGGGCTTTGTGGTACAGATGAGATGCTGGCAGTTGCATCTTGTGTCCAAGAGGGAAGCTTGGGTAGGAACCAAAAAATTATTGACATGTATATGTCTCCCACTGGATTATATGATCCTTGGAACAGCAGCCAGAACTTTAGTCAGTGAGCTTCTCCTCCCTACCTTAAATATAGCTGCTCATTCAAATTCCTCCAAGGAGAATCATATATTGGAGCAAGTATTGAGGAAACCCTTCCTCTTAAAGATTTAGATGAAATGTTTAAGTTTTTCTAACATAAGTCTGACCAGCTGGGTTCAGCCACCCAATTGCCTAGCTGGCCCCATAAGACCGTGTGCTATACTTAAATAGTACAGTGTTTGGAAACCTACCAAACAACTGTCATCACAACTGTTCTGATGAGCTAGACAGATTTGGCCAAAGTTAAAAGAGGTGGAAAGAAAGATTCCTTTGTTTTTTCAACAAACACCTACTTCACCAGGCATGATGCCAGGTACACATGACACCAAACACCAAGCATACACATTCACTGATTTCAAGTCTTTTCCAGTCCACTGCAGAAGATAGGTGCATATTTGTTTTGATTTTGAGCCCCTCCTTCCTTTCTATAATTCATTAAAATCTAAAGAGAGATGCAGAACTCTTTGACTATTTTTTCCTTTCTTCTCATTTTGGCTTTTACATTTCCTATCCCTTCTCCAAATTTCTGGTATCATCATTGAGAAGACACAAATAAAGTCTAGAGGCAGAAAGTGGCCAATGTTGGTTCATGGGTCACTTATTAATTAAGGACAGGATTCTATGAGATTCTCTTATTCTTTTTTCTTATGGTCATTGCCTCCTGTTATAAAATGGCTGCAGGAACTCCCGGCATCTTCTCTACAAGACACAGGAAGAAAAGAGAGAGGTAATAACTGATGGTCTTTTCCAACTGAATCTGACTCAGTTAAGAATGGAAAAGCCTTTTTGAATAGTCCAACCAGACAGGTTTTGGCTTGTATCTAATTGTCCAGAACACTGGCACATGGCTACCTCTAGCTAGAAGATGGCATAAAAGGAAGAGTTATGGATAGGGTCAGTCAGCCAAGCAAAAAGGCCTGCTAAATAGTCCATCTGGCGAATATCGCTGAAGAAATGGATACTCATAAAGTCTTTATGAAATTTAGGTGCGGGCAGCCCCGGTGGCTCAGCGGTTTAGTGCCGCCTGCACCCCGGGGCGTGATCCTGGAGACCCTGGATCAAGTCCCACGTCAGGCTCTCTGCATGGAGCCTGCTTCTCCCTCTGCCTGTGTCTCTGCCTCTCATTCTCTCTCTGTGTCTCTATGAATAAATAAATAAAATCTTAAAAAATATATTAAAAACAAAAAAGAAATTTAGGTGCTATAGATTTATAAGAAGGACTTAAAATCAGGATCTGGGGAAACTACAAATGAGTTATACTGCTTTGAATACTTTTCATATATCATCAGAATTAATCATTTCATCAACTCAATGAGATGAATTTAACCCTTAGCGCCATTCCATAGCCACAGAAACATGAGTACAAAGAGGCAAAGTGACTAATCCAAGGCCATGGTAGGACAGAATCAGATCCTTATCCTAGAGTTTTAAAAAAACATCTATTTACCTAGTTCTCTTTTTTTGACTCTGCTCTTGAGCACAAACATGTGTGATAAAATTCACTGAAGCATGAAGTATATATACGCATACCATGCATTGATAAGAAACCATAGTAGACATATTTCCAGAGCAAGTAAGCTTTAAACCAAAAATTCTGGGAAAGTTGAAAGGCCAATTCATCCATTCACTCATTCAAGGATCCATGGATTACTGGACCCATCTCTGGACTGAGGATATAGATGATAAAGACCCAACTCCTTTTTTGCATGTGGCTCCTTGTTCAGTCATGTAAATGGACAGATTGGATGATGCTCTGCAAAAGAGGAATGTAAAAGGTACCATGTGAGCCCCCTGATGCTTCCTTCACCCTGGTCATTTTGCAAGCAGAGCCTAGAACAAGGATCAAAGAAAATATTCTTTGGGATGTGTGGGCTGAGGGGTAAGGGTGAGGAAGGAAAGGAAAATGAAGCAAGGAAAACAGTAATATGAATCAATGCAGGCCAGTTCTACCATGAGCCTCAACCAGTCATCACAGGCTGTGCTCAGCCAAGTAATGGACACCATCCTAATCCCTAGAACCTGAGAATATGTTATCTGACACAGCAAAAGTGATTTTATAAATATTACTAAGTTTCTGATAGGGAGAATGATGGGGATAATGTCATGGTTTATCTAGGTGGGTCCAATGGAATAGACAAAAGTCCTTATGAGAGAGGTAGGAGGGTCTGAGCCAAAGAATGAGATGCAGTAATGGAAGTGCAGAAACCAGAGTGATGTAGGGCCATGAGCTAAGGAATGCTGGCAGCCTCAAGAAACAGAAAAAGGAAAGGAATGGATTATCCTCAGAGCTTCCAAAAACCCCATCAACTCATTTTATACTTATGACCTCCAGGTCTGTTCGGGAATACATTTCTGTTGCTTTTTGAAACTATATTTATGGTAATTTGTTACAGCAGTCATGGGAATCTGATACAGAGGTCTCTTAACAGATGTGTTCACTTGGGACCCAAGAGTTTTCTAGAAGAATTTTATGGAAAGGAGTTCATGGAGTTCAGGAATGTATCTATCCAGTTGCTTCCAAATGTTTCTCATTTCCTACTCATCAGAGTTCACCTCGCATGGGTTGCTAACTCCTCATCCCTCCAGTTTTCACTTTCCAGCCACTTGGCAGCTGCTAGGAATACATAATACCATACCCCCAAAGCAGATCATGCTCATCAATGTAGGCAAGGGGTTGACTAACAGGGAGAAGACCCAAAGAAGTAGCCTAAGGAAGTAGGTTAGGACAAGGTTATGTCCAATACTAACAGTGACTAACTGTTTGGGGAGAAAATCATCCAAATACTTATCCAGCTCCTTTTATAGACTGGTGTCATTTCTTGGGAGCATATTTTACTTCTGCAAGCCTAGCATCCAATCTCCAGTTCTCTGAGTAACTGTATCTACTTCCTTAGCAAACTACCCTTCTTAATCCCATCCATGTCCCAAAGTTGCTGACTCCCCCATTTACTCCAGAAGGAGGCAGGGCCCAGACTTGGCCAATCAGAGCATAGAACTTCCTCACCACAGCAGCTGGCTCTGGAATAGGCATAGTCCCAAGCCTGGCCAGTCAATTTACTGCATGTCACTGACCACTGCAATTGGTTCAGCGAAGTACCCATGGCTGATTCAGTTCAGGGGGCCTATAGTTCTCAAACATGTTAGGACCATTGGGAATACATCATCTTTACACCACTGATCCTGGAATTGAGAGCATGTCACCCTGGAATTTCCAAGGGCCACAATGTGGGCATGAATCCAGCCTTGGGGAAGAAAGGAGTCACTCTAGGACACAGTTGGCCTTTTTGAGCCAACCATGTCTGAAGTTGGATGGAGTTCATATATATGTAATCCAATACATTTCCCTCTTTAATGTAAGTCAGCTTGAGTGGGGGGTGGTTATTTTTTGAAGATTCTGTAGTATATTAATACTTCTTCAGGGATATATTTTCACCTCCTGCCAGCAGGAAGCCCTCCTTTGGACTTAAATGCTCCCAGAGACTGGAATAGTTAGGAAAGCCAGAGGCATACAAGAGAAAGGCAGTGACCCAGAACATACAAGTCCTAAAGGGAAATCCCAGCTGTACCTTAACACAGTATCTGCTGTGACTGGACCCTATGGTACTGAGCGCCCCCCACACTATGGCCCTAGCCATGGCCACCTCAACAGATATCCTTGGGAAGTTGTTCTTTATTCAGTCACACTCCTTCTTACAGAACACAGAAGTAGCATAAAATCCATCTTTTGGGATGTAAACAACTTAACTGCAGATGGGAGGGATGTCTGACTTGTTTGCACTACCCAGCCCCCGTGCAATGATTCTAGTGATTAGATGTGGCCAATTCTAGCCTCTGTGAAACAGGAAATTGCTGCAATTGTTAACAATAGGTCTGGTCCAGGATGAATCCAACAAGCCTACGGTCCCAAGCATGAAGGCATCTTCCAACTCTATGGCCTCTTTTCCAAAACCAGGACACACCTCTCAGGAATGAAGAAAAGGCTATTTTCAAGGCAGTAATTGCATAATGTAAGGAATGTAACAAAAGGGAGACCCTCGAGCTCCATTACTTTGAAGGGTCTGTCAGTGTTTTCATTATAGTCCATTTTCTGCAGTGATTTATCTTCAGCTGTGAAGCTGGGCTGACAGCTGGGGCTTAGCACCCACAGGCCCAGCCCAGGAGAATGGTATGGAGTTTAATTTAGTTGGAATTGTTTGGCCAGCAACATGCTGAGAACTTGAAAACTATGAATTAAGTCCAAGTTTGAGTCCTCTGGCACTTTTTTGACAGTTCTTGTTTGGAGCATCCTCAGTACCTCACCTACAAACTGTGCTTTCTTGACAGGCTGAACTACCCAAGGCTACAACCAAAAGCAGGAGAATCATTTTTTATACCTTCAAGGGGCTATTTGGTGGGGGAAGGTGTACATTTGAAGTCCATAAATATAGTTTATGCTTGTTTTCATGTAAAAAAGGTGTCATTTGAATTCAGATAATTATTTCAAAGTTGTCTTGTATATTCTCTCTGTGTGTGGTCTTCACATGACCCCTGTTTTCAGGGAAGGTGGGTCATGACCTGCAACATAGCCTCAACATAGCCCCTAGACTGTCTCTTAAGACACACAGTCCTAAAGCCTTGGCGCTGGAACAGCAAAGTCAAGTCTTAGAAACAGGCCAGAATGAACTCCAGGAACAGCTTCCAGACTAGCCATTGCCCAGCCTGGAACCTGGTGCTCAGTATATATCTGGATTCTAACACAACATCTAGAATCCAACCCAGAACCCAGAAGTCTCTCTCTAGAGTCAGACAAGGTAGGGGCAGATAGGGAAAATCAGTCTGTAAAGGTCCTTTCTCCATACTTTTCTCCTTGGCCCTCCTGAGCACTAATAGCTAAGCAACACATGAACTTTCTACATAGATTGCCTTCTACAAGCCACAGACCTGTCCACAAGTCACTGTCGTCACCCTCAAATCATTGTCTTTACCCTCACCATCATTCCCAACACCATCAACATCTACTAGTGTCAATTCCACCATCATCAAGCTCATCAAGAATGGTATTAAGAAGTTACCTCAAGTTAGGCCCTGTACCACATGGCACACACGTGGGACTTCAGTTAATCTCCACTATGAGCCTCTGTGTAGGACTTTTTATCCCCATTTTTACAATCAAGGAGACTGAGTCTTGAAGAGGCAATGCAACACACCCATGGTTACCAAGGAAGCAGGATAGACTAACCCAGTGCTCAGGTTCTGGATCAATAAGGAACACTACCTATCAACATGGCATAGGCTCCCCAAGAAAGTGACTTGGTGACAGTGTTTAGAGGTCAGCAAACATATTAGGGAGTGTCTTTGGAATCAACACGTGTGGAAGAGAGAAGCAGGAAGCAGGAGTGAACAGAGGGGAAGCCAGCAATAAGGCTCACCCTACAAGGCACTCTAGAGCTAAAACAGCCTGCCTGTGACATTGCCCTGTCTTGAGCTAGGAAGGCTAGGTCCTTATACACTGTATGAATTTCCTATAGGTCTTATGGGGCTAAAATGAAGGTGTTGGTACGCTGCCTTCCTTCTGGAGGCACTAGGGGAAAATCTATTTCTTTACCTTTTCCGGATTCTAGAGATACCTGCATTCCTTAGCTTATGGCCCTTCCCCATCTTCAAAAGGCATCCTTCTAACCTCTACTCCTGATACCATATCTCTTCATTCTCCATATCTCTTTCTCTGACTCTGATGCTTCTGCCTCCCTCTTACAAGGACCCTTGTGGTTGCATCGAGGGTCCCTCTGAATTATCAAGGATAATATCTCCATCTAAAGTCCTTAATCACATCTGCAAAGTCACTTTTGCCATGTCAGAGAATGGATTTGCAGATTCTGAACATGGATGTCTGGGGGGGGGGGGCATTACTCAGCCTGCCCCACGTCATTACTCACTGTTTATGGGTATTCCAGCTGGAGCAATCCCTGAAGGGGGAATAACAGCTGGAGGCCATCTGCTGACCACACAGCTCAGGCCATAAGTGCTACCTATAGGGGGGTGAGGGAGATCTCTATGTCCCATCACATATCCCCTGAGAAATCAGGTTCAAGCCAGCCCATCCTAGTCTTTTTTTTTTTCTCTATTTTCTTTAAAGACTACATTTCCCCGTTTTGAATCCCAGCTCTAAACTATCTCAGACTCTGCTACCAGGGTCTGCTTTCATCTTCCTCTCCTGTGAATCATAATACTCTGCTTTTATATTTATGACCAACTGTTTAAAGTACCTCTTGAGCGTCTGACCACAGCTCAATTGTCCATTACTGCAATAATCATCTGTCTCTTTGTATTCAGAAAGCAACGCAGATTAGAAAATGTGAAGACTGCTTTTGGCGATGAGCAGTTGTGTTTTGGGGGGTGTTTCTCCCCCTGCTGTAAATGTGTTATACAGAAGCATATTTCTATCCATCTGCAGCCCTGCCATATTGCAGGTAACTGTGAACAAAACAAGCAATAAAACTGCAAAAGGGCTGCTGCCTTTTCCTATCTATCGACTCAGTTACCTGTACTGATGGCATGGGCTCCTCTTTTTAAGTCCATTCCTTACTCCCAAGAAGTATCTCTGACCTAGAGACCCATGGGAAAGCCAAGAAGGGACTTAAGAAACATCTGGGAAGTGCTTTTTAAAAAGTCATAAACTCAGACCATCTCCTTTGATCTAACCTTCTGAATGATCTATTTTCTAGGATGTGCTTCTTCCAGAATGAATGCTAAATACCAATGTCATTACAGTGGATGCTGAAGTGCTAACCCATCACTCTATATGACTCTGGAGGGGGTGTCCTTAGATAGACCCTCACCTCCCCTACCTCAGTTGGGAATATTGACTGCCAGAGTCCTGAGAGTCCGGAAACTGTTGACAGAGCCAACAAAGCATTCTTTCTCTCTCCTTTTCTCTTCCTCCTCCTCCTCCCACCCTCAATTTGCTAAGCTGCCAGGATGTAAGTTTGGGGCATCTGGTGGCCATGATACCTGTCTGCTCAGGAGATGGAAAGGTGCAGAGCCCTAGCACCTTTGTTGAGTTCCTGGATCCATTCATGCCTGAAGGTAGCACCTAATCCTTTCCAGTTATATAAGTCAATATATGCTTCTTTAAACCTAAGTAATTTTTAATGGATTTCTACCCATTTATTATTGAACGTGACTTACTGCCTTTTTTGAATCTTTCTTTAGATGTTCCTTTGTAGCTTCAAATTCAACATGCTCCAAAATAAATTCAGTATAGTTTGCTGTTGCTACACCCACATCTCCTAACTTTGGTATTTTTCCCCCAAATACTTTCATTTTCTGCATTCCCTAGCCCCCAGGTCCATGCATATCCTTGAAACTTCTCTTTCTTCAAGCCACTCACCCTTCTCATTGCCTTCCCTTTATTCTGGTCTAGATGATTCTTCCCATGATACATACTAACTTTCTGTATCTACCCCTGCTCCCTGATGCCTCTTCCCAAATGTTGATGTCATTAGGTTCACCTCATATGCAGGAGCTCCCTATGGTCCCATGGAGTAGAAAATAGTCCCCAAATGTCCTTGCTTGACATCCAAAGTGAGGGTATAGCACATATAAACTTAGATTTTAGCACCAGTTCAAGACTCAAGTCAGCTCTGCCATTCCTTAGCTGTGTGACCTTGATCAAGTTAACTAAACCTCTCTGACCTTAGTATCCCCAACTGTAAAATGAAGAGAATAGTACTTACCCCTTGTGGTTCTGGTGATCTATAAATCAGTTACTATATGTTAAATGCTAAGCACAGACACTAAGGCAGCAACAAAACTTAACAATTAATTCAACAAATATTTATTGAATACCCACTGTGTCAGTTTCTGTTCTTGTGACAACACAGACAGACACACACACACACACACACACACACACACACACACACACAGAAACAAAGTTTTGGCTTCAACCCCCATCTCATAAATGCCTTCATTCCTTCATTCAGCAAACTTAGGCTGGGGCTTCTTGCACACAGCACAATGCCAGGCACTGAGACAGAGAAGTGAACAAAATGTCCTTTGACATTTGACTTCAAAGTACTCTTGTCCAATAGGGGAGACAGGTGACAGATACGTAAATAGACAATTTCAAATGCCATCAGATTTCTGGCACAGCCCATAACTGGAGCTTCTAAGAACCTGTTTCTAAAATTGCATGATATTCTAAAAAGTAAGTTTTCTTCTCTAGATATGGAAACAAGAAACTCTATAAAATAGAATCAGAAGGGATAACTAAATCTCCCATCCATTACTCAAGTCCCACTTTAGACAATACCCTTCCAGCATCCTACCCAATGAGAGAAACTCTAAACCCAACACCCAAGGGTTGATGCATATTGTCACTATGACAATGACTCTACTGGGAGAGAAGCAGAATCTGCAAAACAACTTGTCCTTACAATCCCCTCACTGTCCTCTTCACCAAAACCTGTTCCTTCAAGGCACCAGGGCTTTAATGATACTCACCAAGAAAGTATGGTCAAGACCCTGGCATTCCCAGCCACTTTCAGCACAGCTTCCCCTCTCTAGGCCAACATGGGCCTAGAATGGCTGAGAATTTCTATGGGAAGGTGACCAGAGAGAAGGCTGTAGGAAGTAGGGATCTGGAAGAGGGGAAAAGGAAACATAAGGCAACTCCCAGGAACCTTCTAGAAGCATAAGGAACAAGTATATCTCTAAAGCAGAGTTTCCTGACTTTGGCATAGGACATTTGAAGGTGAATAATTCTTTGCTATGCACCGTAGGATGTTGAGCAGCACCTTGACACACTAGATACTATTGTACCCTCCTGCAGTTTTGACAACCAAAACTGTACCCAATCATTGCCTTGGGGCAAATGTACTCTGGGTGTCAAATTACCCTTGACTGAGAACCACCAGTCTAGAGCCAATGCCTCCTGGAGGGAAAGTAGTAGATTTAACTACAGAAAAGGCTCAATACAGAGACATATGGGAGCAAAATGTGTTCTAAGAATACAAACAGCAATGTGAGAAGAATAAAGACAGATGTAAATCTCAGCTCTAGGTCAAAAGATCTTAGAAACATGGACTTTCCTGAATGGATGGCATGCTCTCTTTAGTGACTCAGTGTGAATCTATAGACAGAGAAGAAATCTCACATATATAGGAACCAAGATTGAAACACCACCCATCCCTTCTGATCCCAGAGATGGTATGTGGTTTTGAGCCAGTCATTTCCTCTCTCTAGCCAGTAGGACTTGTTCTTTGCCAAATGAAGTTCTACTGCTTCTGGGATGGAACACAGTTTTTACATATTACTCCCCTTCCAACTGCTATGCCTGTGACAGACATCACTAATCAATCACTACACTTTACCCTTGAGGGTAAGCAAAATTTCTGAATCCTCCTCCTTCACACAGTGCTTCCTGAAGCTGCTGCCCCTCCACTAATTGTTGCTGCTAAGTTATGTCAGCATTGTTTACTATTCTTAGAGGAGTCAGCGACTTTCAAACTGTTCTGGGGGCTTCTAGAGAGCCCCTCTAGAGCTACCTTGGGGAAAGAGAACACAGCAAGTAAGACTCCAGGTTTCCAAACTCCACTTCAACCAGAGCTTTTGTCTGCTTTACATAATGGACTTCTCATCAAATATTATTTGAACAAAGTAATCCTTCAGCTAACACAGCAAAATTTGCTAGGGTTGCCGTAACAAAGTACCACAAATTGAGTGGCTCAAACAACAGAAATGTATTGTCTCACACTGGAAGTCCAAGATCAAGGTGTTGTCATGGTCAGTTCCTTCTGAGGCTGTGAGGAGAAACCTGTTCCAGCCCTCCCCCAGCTTCTGTTGGTTTTTTGGTGATCTTTGGGATTTTTTGGATTGTAGAAGCATCATCTCAATCTTTACCTTTTCTTTACCTGGCATCCTCCCTGTGTACAGTTTTTCTGTATCCCAATTTCCCCCCTTTTTTAAAAAAAGATTTTATTTACAGAGATTTTATTTAGAGAGAAAGAGAGGAAGAGCAGGAGGAGGAGCAGAGGGAAAGGGAGAGAGAGAATCCTAAGCAGGCTCACACTCAGCAGGGAGCCCAACACAAGGCTCAACCTCACAGCCCTGAGATCATGACCTGAGCCAAAATCAAAAGTGGGACACTCAACTGACCGAGCCACCTGGTGCCCCCCCCCATTTCCCCTTTTTATAAGAATACCAGTCATATTGAATTAGGGCCCATGGGGGGACCCACCATGGAGCCTCACTTTAATTTGATTACCTCTATGAAGATCCTTTCTCCAAGCAAGGTCATACTGTGAGGTATTAGGGGTTAGGTTTTCAACATGTAAATTTAGAAGTGGATACAATCTAATCCATAATACTCTATCCTCTGACTCCCAGAATTCATGTCCTTCTGATATGCAAAATACATTCACCCCATTCCAGTATCCCCAAAATTCTAGATTCATTCCAGTATGAACTTTCTGTCTAAAATCTCATTTAAATCTCATCTAAATTAGGTATGGGTAAGACTCAGAGTATGATTCATCCTGGAGCAAATTCCTCTCCATCTGTGAACCTGTAAAACCAGATAATGAGTTATTTTAAGCATCCAAAACACAATGGTGGGACAGGCATAGGGTAGACAGTGTCCTGGGAAGGGTCAAGTTTTCTCCCTGGAGTCTGGATATCCTGGCATCTGCCTTTATCAAGGCCTTCCTGTGAGTGGCTTCCTGGTGAGACCACACCCTTGTTTGGTGCTCCTTCAAACACCACTCTTCCAGGAAATCCAGGTTCATAGTCTGTTTCCCACAAGCCAGATTAGAGGTCAAAGATTCCTAGTACCCTGGTAACATTAGAAAACCCATGGCCCATGATGAAGCTCAAAATATCATTCTCAATATGCTAGTAACTGGCTCCTAACTCCTTCCTCACTTTCAACTTTCTGTCTAGGAAAAAGTAGCAAAGAAACAAACTCTAAATGTTTTTTTTTTTCCTTCCATGCTGGCTCTATGAGGATCAAATATATGATGCATTCCCATCATATGAAGTAACCTGGAGATGTTCCTATTAGTTATTGTGTTCATGCTGGTCTCCCCATGGATCCAATGACCCCATAATCCATTGTCTTGGAGAACAGTGTGAGGACAAAAGTCCTTGAAGATCAATGCCTTAATGATCAGAGACACAAGAGCCTTTTGCTCCAGTTGGATAATGCACTTAGGATTTTAATCAACCTTAACGTGTGGATTTTATACATTATTCAAGACTTCCATGAGCCCCACATAGATCCTTCTGTTGACAAACACCCCATTAGAAGCCTGGGTTGTCTTGGTGCAGTGCCGGGACCCTGTTGGTATGCACAGCAGCAGTTCCCAGAAGGACTGAAGTCAATGCTTATTTGTGCTCCAGCCAGATCTTTGGAAATTGGACATTTTCTGTTCTAAAGAAAATTCTCCCAGTTGCTCCCTGTGCTTTGGCATTAATATCAGTCTCAATGTAAATGTTGACTTTTACAGTGATCAAGAAGGATGCATATGAGGAGAAATAGCTGGGGGCAGGTGTGAGAAAATGCCCCAGGGGGCCCACTGCTCCCATCACTCTGTGGGACAGGAGCCCAATGAGATGGAGACTGAGTCACAAGTACTGATTTCTGCCTGAGACAGTGGCATCCTAATGAGCTCTAATTGACAGCTGGCTCTCAGCCTCCCTGGGCTCTTTCAGCCCTCCACACTGCAGGGTGCATTTACCGTCAGAGATGGGAGAAAATAGCACAGCCTGTGATGTCCACCAGGGACCAAGTCAGCAAGGCAGAAGACATAGGATTAGGAGGCCAGGCTCTGGCAGACCCAGGGGGTTCTGATTTTATTTTTTTTTAAGATTTTATTTATTTATTCATGAGAGACACAGAGAGAGAAAGAGAGGCAGAGACACAGGCAGAGGGAGAAGCAGGCTCCATGCAGGGAGCCCGATGTGGGACTTGAACCTGGGTCTCCAGGATCACACCCTGGGTCAAAGGCAGGCGCTAAACCACTGAGCCACCCAGGGATCCTGGGTTCTGATTTTAACCACTAGCATCAGTATTATAATGGACAAATCACTTTAACTCCCCCAGCCTCATTTTCTTCGTATGTAAAATGAGGGTGGTAGTTGTACATGTGCCTGGCTTTGGTTTGGAAATCAAATGTGATAGTGTGCCCAAGGCACTCTGCCCTGTGCTGTGTTGTATAGGATATGCCCAATCAATCAGACCTTCCAGGTTTTAGGGAATCTTAGGGTTTAGGTACCTTAAAGAATCGCCTTGATATATGTTGGTATATGCCCCTCGTCTGTAGCAATAAAATCAGCAACTTCAATAGCATATTATAACAGCTTTCAGCAAGCATAGAAATGAATTTCTCAGAAACAGGGCTAATCCTAATGGTAGTAATTATGAGGAAACAGCTAATATGCCTTGATCCAGACTCTATACTAAGCATCTTATAAGCCCTTCCTCATTTAACACTTACACCTAGGTCATTACAGACGAAGAACCTGAGGCTCAGAGAGGTGAAGTAGCATGAGCAAAGTAACAAAGTCAGACCTGGATTCAAATCCAGACCCGTCTGGGGCATCCATGCACCATATTGCACAAGAGAGAAGCCTCACATTATTTAACTTCTCTTCACCTTAGCTTTAATTGGAGGTGATAATTTCTGTTTCAGATGTGATTGTAGATATCAAATTGGTATCGCATTTAAGGAAGATGCTTTGGGCACACAGGTATCCGGCTAGGAAGTTGGGTATTTGTTGCCAAACTCACCACCACAAGCCTTCTGTGTATCCAATGGAGACACTAATACTGCAGCCAAGAAATTCATGGCAGCTATTAGGAGTAGTCCATACTGTAGAGAGGAAGAAAAGAAGCCAGAGGATCCACATTCTAGACTAGCAAGGAAGTGTCGGTCCCAAGCACATCTGGGAGTTTGTACTAACCCAGAAAAATAGTGTGGCAGTTACAATGGCTAGCCAAAGGTATTCACGCCCTTACCTTTTGTGATCGTATTATTGTACATGGCAAAGGGCACTTTGAAGATATGATTAAAGTAAGGATCTCAAGATAGGGAGATTCTCCTGGACTACTTGGGCAGGCCCAATGTCATCACAAGATCCTGTTAAGAGGGAGGGTCCAAGTCAGAGGAGATGATACAATAGAAGCTGAAGTCAGAGAGATGAAGATTTGAAGATGCTGGCTTTGTAGATGGAGAAAGGGGCTGTGAGCCAAGGATTGCAAGTCATCTTTAGAAGCTGCAACGACAAGGAAAAAAGATTTTACCTTAGAATCTCCAGAAGGAACACAGTCCTGCTGGCCCATTTTAGACTTCGGACTTCTGGAACAGTAAGAGGATAAATTTGTGTTTTTCTAAGCCGCCAAGTGCGTGGTAGTTTGTTACAACAGCCATAGGAAACTAATACACTCTGTGTCTCCTACAGAGCTGAACATACTTCAAACAAAGCTCCAGTCAGCACAAGAAGAGAGTAGGACAAATCGCCTTCTACTCTGTGCCATTGTGAGAAATCACTGTACAGCTGGGCTCTAAAACAGATTCTGTTTTGTTCATATCTTGTTGTTAAATATTCAGAAGGAAAAGAAACATGGCCCCATACAGAAAAGAATGTTAGCATTTTGCATTTGCAGAAAGCCAGACTGTAAAACAGAATGATATGAAATCTCTTTGTAAAATGTGAAGTGATAGACACATGTACTGAATTATTATTATCAATATGAATTTTAAAAATGCAGAAGCGAGTTCCCAAAGTGGCACACGCTGCAGGCTCTTCCACCACCCACCCATCTTTGGGAGCGGAAAGAGCAAGGGAAAGCTGGCAGCCAGGGCAGGGAGGGGACCCAGCCTTTCCGAGAACTGGTAATAGTTGGGATTGTCTTGAAACCGGTCACATTGGACGATGAAGCGTGAATCACTGAACAAATGTGCAACAGAGAAAAACCGCAAAATAAGCCTAGAGACAGAATGCTAATAGTCAGGCAAATAAGGGGAGACAAGAATTTGAATATTCATGAGCCTCTAATCAGAAGCTTTGGATGAATACGGAAATGGTCCCATCGGTGATAACATGCTCCATGGAAAGGAGAATCCTGCCTGATGAAGTGCAAAGCAGAAGCATGGACCAGACCTGTCCCACTGCCCAGACTCCCAGGCATTGACCTGAGTCTCCACATCTTGGTCCCACAGTCAGTTGTCTTTCCTCACCTGTCACTCACACTGCACTACTCTTGGTCTTTGCTTGCTGTAGAAGATTTCTACTTTTAAAGCTGGGAAGGGAAAGCTGGGAAGAATACTAATATGTGCAACATCTTCCAAGTTCAAGGCCTGAGCTACATGCTCTGTACATATCTCATATCTCCCTCACAACCACCCTTTCATGGGATGTAAATGTCTAATTTTACAGATGAGGAAACTGAGGGTAAGGGAAACGTCTTACTGCTGATGTGAGAAAGCTAGTCAACAGCAGAGCTTAGATTTGAATAGCTTATCTGTACCATAGCAGAGCCTAATTTGTTCCTCTCCATCACTCATGGTCCCAGACTGTATCCTCATGAAATGTATGTAAGTATCTGGATGTATTTATGCTACATCATAGTATCTGAACAGAGAAGTGGTGGGAGTCTGGGGAACAGGACTCAGCTACACAGAGAAGACTTAGATAGGAACTGAGGTGAAGGATGCCCTCTGCAGTGTGGATGAGGAATGCCTGCTGTCTGGATACAGGCCAATCCCACAAGAAGTCTCTTTAGAATCAATTGGTGTGCCCAGAGTGGTGAGAACAGGGGCCTCAGGCAACCTGACAAGATTGGGACGTCAGTATGAGCTGGGTGTGGTGGTGCTCCTCACACAGTCACACATGCACACATGTGCATTGCACATATGTGTGGACTGAGTCTGTGTTCATGCTTCACACCATTCTGGCACCAGGATCAGCAATAAACAAAACTAACATGCATCTGGTCTCATGGACCCAAGAAGCTACCAGAATAAAATAGGCAAACGAAACAACCAGACAGAACTGAGAACATGTTGTGAAGGAAATGACAGGGACTCCGAGAATGGTGAAGGAGGAAGAAGAGCTCAGCTGAATGGTCAGGAAAGGCTTTTAAGAGGTGGTGACATCTGAACTGAGACCTAAAGATGAGCCAGCCTTGTAAGAACAGATGGAAAAATGCTTCCAGCAAAAACGTAGGGTGAAAAGGTGATACAGACAGTGGTCACTATCCAAGATGCCCAAGGGCATCAAGACCATGGCGAGACATGAGCCAACATCTAAAAGGATAAGCAGGAGCTCAGCAGGATCCCAGCTAACAGGCTGGGGTTTGAAGCAAGAATATGTTCCTGATGGGGACAAGAGAGCTGGACTACTTTAATGGGGAGGTGATCTGAAACCCACAGGTAATACCATCAAGCACCTACTGTGCAGCTACCTTGCATGCTCTATACAAATCATTGCATTTATTTCTCATAATCTTTGAGGTAGGTGTTATTACCTCTGAGCTTGTTTTCTATAGTTATTTTATTACTATAAATTTAGTGACTTAACACATTTCTTACTTCACAATTTCTGTGGGTCAGAAGCTGGGCATGTTTTAACTGGGTCCTCTGATCAGGGTCATACAAAATAAAAATCAAGATATCAGCTGGGCTGTGTTCTCATGTGATGGGTTGGCTAGGGAAAGATTGTTTCCAAGCTCTCTCAGGCTGTAATCAGAATGCATTTCCTTGTGGATGTACAAGTGAGTCCCCAGCATCTTGTTGGCTTGGCTGTGGACTACTCCTAGCAACTAGAAGTAGTTGCCAGGTCCTTGCCATCTGACTCTCTCACATTTTTAGCCTCTCCAGTTTCAGGAAGGGTCTAGTCCCATTTAAGAACTTGCCCAATTAATCCATGCTCACCTAGATAATCTCCTTCTGGGTTAACTCAAAATCATAAGATATCATCATATTTACCTATTCTGACCTCCCTGAAGGAGAAGTGATTATACTAGGTATGCACACTGAGGGGGAATGGATAGTGTGGGCAGTCATCATGGAGCATCATAGAATTCATACTGATAATGTTAATAATAGCCATCATCCTTCTAGCACATGTGCCAGGTATTGTTCAAATGACTTGATATGCAACTATATCATATCCTAAATTGTCACTATTTGGTGACAAATAGTTTGATGATACACAGGTATCATGGAAAAGTGACTGCAATCTATAAAATAGATTCATAAAATCAATGATGCTCCTTGGCAAAAATCTAAGTAGGCAAAAAAATCCAATTTCTCATTTTTATTTTTCAAAGCTTTTATTTAAATAGCAATAACATATAGTATAATATTAGTTTCAGGTGTACAATATAATGATTCAACACTTCCATACAACACCTGGTACTCATGACAACAAATGCACTCCTTAATCTCCATCATGTATTTAACCCATCCTGCATCCAGCTCTCTTTTAGTAACCATCAGTATATTCTCTATAGTTAAGAGTCTTGTCTCTCTTTCCCCCCCGTGTTTGTTTGTTTTGTTTCTTAATTTCTACATACTAGTGAAATCACATGGTATTTGTCTTTCTCTGACTGACTTACTTCACTTAGCATTATACAGTCTAGTCCATTGATGCTATTGCAAATGGTGAGATTTTATTCTTTTTTATGGCTGAGTAATATTCCATTGTGTATATATACCATATCTTCTTTATTAATCCATCAGTGGACACTTGGGCATTTCTGTAATTTTGCTATTATGGATAATGCTGCCATAAACATCATAATCCATGTATCCCTTTGAATTATTTTTGTATCCTTTGGCTAAATACCTCGTAGTATTACATATGGACCATATGTAAAAACAAATCCAAAATGGATTAAAGACCCAAATGTGACACATGAAACCATAAAACTTCTATAGAAGAAGATAGGCAGTAACCTTTTTTACATTGGCCATAGCAACTTTCAAGGTATGTATCCTGAAGCAAGGGAAACAAAAGTAAAAATAAACTATTGGGATTTCATTAAAATAAAAAACTTCAAGGGGTGCCTGGGTGGGTTAGTCAGTTAAGTGTCTGACTCTTGCTATTGGCTCAGGTCACGATATCAGGGTCATGAGATTGAGCCTCGTGTCAGGCTCCACACACTCAGTGGAGAGTTGGCTTTTCTACCTTTCCCTTTGCCCCTCCCCATATTTGCACAGGCTGGTATGCATGACTGTCACCTTGGCTATAAAAAGTCTCCATTTAAAAATGATGATATAAAAGTCAGGGAGATTAATAATAACTTGGCAAAGGGCACATGATCATGGTGAGGAGAAATCAAGATTGAACCCAAATCTGTGTCACTTCAAAGGCCAGCCTACCCCTAGTGACCCCTGTGGCACAAGAGGCTCTCATCCACCAAAGTCTTGTTTCTGTTCAAATAGCTGAGTCTCAGAGGTGTCCAGAGGAATCCCCTCTCAGTTCCCATGAGCCTTGAAAGAGGAGCCCAGAACTACACCAGAAAAGCTGCTTGGAGGTACCAGGAAGTACTTGTTGTACTGGGCCTCACAGACATCACATCATGGCCACACCAGCTTACCCAGAGGATCCCTAGTCAGAGAGAAGCAGGCTCTGGGGTCCAGGCCATCTCTACTAGGACCAGAACACTGCATAGGTCCAGAGTGCACAAAGCAGCATGGGGAAGGCTCCTCCAGCCTAGGAGGGACACCAGTGACATGGGCACCTACCCAGGGCCCCTTGGAACTGACGCTGCACTTCCCAAGCTGGCTGCTCTGTGGCCCTGCCCCCACCACCCCCTGCAGCAGAACCAGAGCAGATGGTTCAGTCACTCCAGTGGAAATTAATGGAGTCAGACTGTCCACACACTTCTTTTCAACCATAGAGAAATATTTTCCATGAGTCAAACACCAGATGTATTTTGTCTATGGGGTAATTTAGCACTTGCAAGGGGTAAGACACTAAAACTAAGGGAGAGTCATGCTGTATTTCAGTCAGAGCCCAAGCACACTCCAGCCACCTGCAGGGAAACTTCAGGGCATCACCTCTGAGATGGAGCCCAGGCCTTGACTCAACCTTTCAGGAGTTCCCAAAGAAAAAACATCACTTCTGTAAGCAACTCCATGTCAGGCCCCTGGGGTCTGCTTCCACACTGGCTGAATTGGCTGGAGCCCTAGAGGTGGGGAAGGGTAAGGAGAAGGAGGGGTGGTGCCACTGAGGAACTAAAAAGTTTCTCCAGGGGTCAAGAAGAGCCAGGAATTAATGAAACTGGCCTTCCCTGGGACCACCTTTAAAAAAAAAAAAAAAAAAAAAAGACAGGGGCACCTCGCTGGCTCAGTGGTTAAGCATGTGCCTTTGGCTCAGGTTGTAAGCCCAGGGTCCTGGGATTGAGTCCCACATCGGCTCCCCACAGGGAGCCTGCTTCTCCCTCTGCCTCTCTCTCTCTCTCTCAATCAATCTAATCAATCAATAAATAATTTTTAATTAAAAATTTATAAAACAGTCACAAAATTCTTTTAATCAGCAATTATCAAAATATCAGCATCAAAGGAGAATTTGCTAGAAATGCAGATTCTTGGGCCTTTCCCCAGACCCATGGAATCAAAACCTCCAGGAGCAGGGCTCAGCAATCTGGGTTTTAACACACTCTCCAGGGGAGTCTGATGCTCACTGGAGCTTAAGAACCTCTGCCCCAAACACCAGAGATATCCTTTCACTTTACATCTAGCTGTAGAGTTTTACATAAATTAATCTCTCTGAGACTCCGCTTTCCCATCTGTAAAATGGAATAATGTTAGTGCTCACTGTATACTACCTAATGTATCATAAAAATTAGATGAGGCAATTGATGTAGAGTACTTAGAACTGGAACTTGTATAGTATACAGCTTCAGCACACAGCTGTCACTATCATTGCTATTATTTGAATTTGTGCTTGAAGCCCACTGTGGTAATAGCTGATAGCATTAACAGCCACCACACTTTGTGCACCTGTTCCGTGACAGGTACTGTTCACATGACTTGATATGCGAAGGTATAATTTCACAGTGACTGTAAAAAAGTCATTTTGCAGCATTCATTCATTCATTCATTCAATCATCCAACAAACATTAACTAAGCCCCCTTACATTGCAGGCACTGCTGGAGCCACAGGAGTCCACAGGCAACAAAGCAGATGAATGAATCAGAGCCCTCGTTCAAATCATATGTGCCCAAGACTCAGTTAACCAAAGTCCCCTTCCAACATGTCCTCAAGTCCAGTTTCTCCGGGGAAGCCCCGGGCCCCACTCAGCTCCTGTCCAGGCTGCTGGTCTCTGCTCACAGCCTGCCTATGCTTCCTGCCTCCTCCAAAGGCCCCATTTACCCTCCACACCCTCTGCTACCTTCACCCCCAGAGCAGCAGAAGTGCTTATTTCATGCTTCGGTCAACAGTACTTACCTCCCTCGTGCTGCTGTGCAGTGCCTCCTTCAGCCCTGAGTTCCCTTCCTGAGGAGTTTGGTTTGACCCCCAGGGAGTAGTAGGACTATTCTGTGATTCCTAAACAATAGTTTTAGCCTCATACATGCCCTGAGGGCGGCCAGGACAAGGCAGATTCAATTAGTCAATGTGCATTCAGGGTGAAGAGATGTTATATTAATAGTTAAGTCAGTAAGGTATGCACGCAACTGGGAAAACTTTAGAACTTCCAGTCTCAGTCACTCGCCCGGGCAACAACATGGTCCTGAGGCCTAGTATCTTGAATGTGCAAGTGTCTGCAGAGACTTGTATTTATTAATTTCTTCAGGTACATTGCGTATTAACACCTGTAACCAACATGTTTCACATATATACGACTTAGGCCATTGGAATCTGCAGATTGAGGTGTTGATCTTATCTCCACTTACCCACTCATGCACAGTGTAGAACAAGGATTTGAAAACCACGACCCACAGGCCAAATACAACCCCCTGACTTTGTTCTTTTAAAATAAAGTTTTATTGGGACACAGTCATACCCATTTATTTACATATTGACTTTGGCTGCTTTTGCAGTTCAGTGGCAAAGTTGAGAAGTTCTAAGATAGACCATCTGTCTCACAGTACCTCAAATAATTACTGTCTGGCCCTTTTAAAGGCAAGTTTGCTAACTCCTGCTCTAAAAGGCAAGGATCATAACAGCCTGCCTTAGAAGAAATCCAGTTTAGCCTTTCTAACTGACCTGGTGAATCAAATTATGAGAAAGCCATCAATCATCCCATGTCCTACCCCTTTAGGCTATGTGGGCTGCAACTCAACACAAATGCTTCAACAGATTATACAGATAAAATTATAACCAGTCAATGTAACAGTTTAATAATTAGCTAATAAGTAAGTCACTTAAAAGCACAACACAACCTCTCTCAATGTTAAACAAATGTAAATCAAAACAACGAGAGTCCATTTTTCACCTGTTTGATGAATGGCTATCAACAAGTTTGTTAACACACAGAGGTAACCACGAGGGTCTTTCCACACTGTGGGTTGAAAGTACACCTAGTACAATCTCTGAGGTGGGCACCTTGCTGTAGTATCTGTCAAAGCTATAAATACACTTGCCTTCCAGTGAAGACTGTATTTCCAGGGCTTCATCCTACAGCTGTGTTCTCAAATGTGTTCAATGCCATATGTCTATGTTAACTATAGTATAGTTTATAATAGCAGAAACTGAGGTGATTTATTCCAACAACAAAGGGAAAATAAAATAGTATGACCATAGAGTGGAGCACGATAGAACCATGAAAAAAGAATAAACTAAACCTAATTTGCATAATGAGATGAATAAAGAATGAGCTAGATCTAATGGAGTTGATAGAGAAAATTCTCTAAGATAACTAATTGAGAGGCACAAAAGGGCATACAGTGTGTGTGTGTGTGTGTGTGTGTGTGTGCATGTTACATTAAGCACCCATTGGTATTAATGAAGGGTATGTAGACACACACACATACACACAAACACATAAATACTTGCAAATGGGTAGAAAAATGTGAAAATCTTAAAAGCAGGAAACTGTGACAACTTCCAAGGCTGCCCCCAGAAGAGGAACCTGGGAGTCTGAACTAAAAGACACACTTTCTATTGACTTTGTACTCTCCTATTCTACTTGGCTTTTTTTTTTTTTAAACACATGCAGACTTCATTAGCCTAATTTGAAACATCTTCTTATAAAACAAAAGTGTCATTCTGTGTCTGAGAACGGTGCTCCCCAAGACCAGGGTCCTGGTGGGAAGGGGGGCTTTGCTGTTAGTATGAAAGACCCTCCCCCAAAGCCCAAGAAGGTAATGATAGTGCCCAGGAGCAATACAGCATGCTGCAACCAACTCCCTAACTTGCAAACTCCCAGGCCACTCTGTACAACAAACCAGTGTTATTAAAAGAGAAGAAAAATCAATAATCCATCACAGAGAGGGCTTTGGAGTCAGATGAGAAGGCTCTGGATTTTGGCATCCCCCCAGCAGCTAAGACACCCCCACACACACACAGAAGTGTAGTAAATATCAAAGCCCACTGAGCCTCTGTCTCCTCACTCATGAGAATGGGGATCATACCGCCCCCACTCACGTTGGGTTTGGGCAGGACTAGCACTTACGCAGCACATTCCCTGGGCCTGACTCTGAGCTAAGCACAGCACAGGCCCTGCTGTATTTAGTTAACTGCCAAACCACTGTGTTCATCCTTCAGAGTAGGAAACTGAGGTGTAGGGAGCCATAAATCAATTGCCCAAAGTCACACAGTTACTAAGTAGCAGGCAGGGTACAAACCCAAGTCTATCTGCCTGGGCTTGCAACAAGTAGTCTCTCGATTAAATGAGGTAAACTGAGATCATCCACCTGAAACTGCCTCATAGAGAGAGCAGTTATTCCACACATGTCCTTCATTCCAAATGCCCCACAGACCTTCAGGGTGCCCGGATGAAAGTGTCCCACATTCAGTACCCAGCTTGGCTTCCACACAGCCCCATGCACTGCCCTCTGCTGGCACAGCTGGCCACAGCAGCTCAGGCCCTCCCCAGCCAAGCTGAGCATTCTCTGCTGAAGAACCCGGACACTGCAGGGTGTTCTGGAGCACCTTCCTGACCTAACAGTTGATCATAGCTTTTCTTTTAGCATGTGGAGGCCTCTGCTTCAGCAACCATGTAAGCTCAGGAAGTACTTCCACTGGGACCCATCCTCTCTGCGTTCAGCTCTGCACTCTGTCTCCCTCTATCTCTCTGTCCACCTCTGTCTCTTTGTGTCTCTCTGTCCCTCCTTCTCTGTCTCTCCCTGTCTCTCTGTGTGTCTCTCTCTGCCTTTGTCTCTCTGTCTCTCTTACACATACACACCAGAATCAGAAAAGAGAGCTCAGTAGCTCAGACACAGTAGCTCTGAACCATACGAACCCCTCCTCTCAATTGGAGAAGTTCAAGCCTGCTCTAGCCTACACAAGAGGCTCCAATCCAGTCTGTTGACAGGTGAGAGTCTTAGAGGCCTCTCTTAGCCCAGGGTCCATTCTCTTTTATTCCCTTGTATATCCAATTATTCACATTGTCCTGAGTCACAGCTGCCTTTCCGTAAGGCAGGGATAATAACATCTATTTCATAGTACAGCTGGAAGGAAAAAGAGGTCATGATCCAAGGCAGATATGAGCAAAGGGAAGCTCCTGGTATTGACTGATGCACAAATCATGAGGGTAGAGATGACATCTGCCTTGTCCCTGATGCTTCAACTGTGCCTAATGCAGATCACAGCAGAGAGCACATGTTCAAAAGAAATTCATGGAGCACATAAAGGAAGGAACTTAAATATATACTAAGCACCTGCCATTAGTTGAGTACTGTACCAAGTGTCAAAAAAAGTGGTCTTTCTGGGCACAGTTGGGCCCAGGTACACACATCAATGCAAAGAAAGCAGAGAGAGAAACCAGAAGAGCAGCAGTGCCTTGACCAAACCCACCCTGTCTGCCAGGAACTCCACACAACACTTTATATGTTTTTTTTTTCATCTATTAATTATAAAAGGCCCATCATACATGTCTTATCAGCCCCATTTTTTCTACCAAGAAGGAAAATGAGTTGAAGAGACATTAGGGGACATGCCCCCAGCAGAACAGTGAGCAGGTGAGGGCAGAGCTGGGCTTCCACCAGGCAGCCAACCATCAAAGCTTAATGGTCCCTCTTTCTGCTCTGCTCTGGAAGGACAGTGGGGCCTCTGGTTGGCTTTGGTCTCTCCCAGCACTGCACTCGTCCAAAGAGACTCGGTCTCCCCTGGCCAGGAGTCCTTTCTGTCTTTCACACAAAAGCTCCAATGTCCTGCCAGTGACCTCTCCCCACCTCATACCCCCAAACAGTCCTCCCTATTGGATCCTTGGCAGAGAGGGCCCACTCTCCAAACTCTCAGACCCTTGGACTTGGTGCCACCCCAAGGGAGGCACTGTTTTCAGCTATGTGCTGCAGGAACACTTTCCTTCTCTGTAAGTGAAACCCAGAAGGGGAAGACTGGGGCCCCAGTGGAGGGCTAGCACTGCCAGGCTATCCATGCATAGAGCCCAAGTTAGGGGCTACACAACAGAAACTGTCAAATGCATGAGGGTCTTGGAGACTTGACAAAAGATGCCAGCGTCCGCTCCTTTGGGAAGATGTACAAACTGTGTTTTACCCTGCAGGAAGCTGGAGGAGAGTTCAGCCCTCCGTACTCCCCTTCCCACCTCCACACCCAGGAATCCTCCAGGGTTCTTCCAGGAGCTCCCTGAGAGTTCAACCAAAAACTTTATATGTGTCCACAGATTTATCCAATTCTTTCTACATCTCCAGCTCAGCCTCAACATGGTCTCATAAACTGATGCTGTCAGTTATTCTAGAAAAGCCTGTTGCTTCTCCTGCCCTTTATGCTCCTACACCTCCTGAAAGAAGATTCTCCCATGTTCATGCTGCGCCTGAACAGGCCATGTGATGCTAACCTTCTGACCACAGCTGTTGGCACCAGGGTGGATGCCTTTCCAGTCCTTACTCAACTCTCAGTAAACTCCTCCTTGGAGGGCACTTATAGTTAGGATGCTCCAGCTGAAAGTAACATAAGCTCAACTCAAACTTATTTTTTAAAATTTTTCTTAGTGGGGCACCCGGGTGGCTCAGTCAGTTAAGCATCTGCCTTTGGTTCAGGTAATGATCTCAGGGTTTTGGGAGTGAACCTGGTGTCGGGCTCCATGCTCAGCGGGAAGTCGGCTTCTCTGTCTCCCTTACTTTTTGTTCGTCCCCCCTGCTCTTGCTCTCTCTCTCAAATAAATAAATAAAATCTTAAAAAAATATTTTTCTTAGTAACATTATTTGAACAAAGTAAAACTTCCCCACCAGTTCTCTCTAGTAGGTGCTTGGCAGAAGTGTCCCCAAGGCTCTCAGAAATTTGGGCTGGGCCCCAGCTCATCCCAAAGTATCTTTCTTCTCAGCTGCCTGCCTTAGGGGGGCTTGCCTTTCTATCATGTGAATTCAGGACGAAAAAAGTTGGGATTTAGAACAGGGGCCCCAAGTCTACTGGGCTTACTAAAAAGAAAAATCTGGGGAGAAGAGGGATGAATGCTCATTGCAATAGAGAAGTCTGGAGGCAACTGCTTCAGGTTAGGCTGGATCTGTGGGCTTACACAATTTCATCAGGATCATTAGGACTTGGTTTCTCTCTACCTTTTGTATATGCTTTCTTCTGTGTTGACTTCATCCTGGCACAACAAAATAAATGCCAGAAGCCCTGGAAACACTGAATCACAACTTAGCCACCCTTTTCCTAAGATTTTCAGTAAAAGTCAAAATTAAATCTCACTGGATCAGTGTGGGTCCCAAGCTCAACCCTAAATGGGTTATTGTGGCTAGAGGATGGAATATGCTATTAGCTGGGCCTGGAGCCAAAAGAAAATGGAGTATAGGGTGGGGGGCTATTGCTAGACAAAGGTGATAGGAATCCTGGCTGGATCAAAATGAGAGATGATCACAAGAGTCACGCAGCATGTAGGCTTGAGGCTGCTGTTGACCCATTCATTCACTTAGCAGATACTTATTTAGCAATTCCTGCATGCCAGGCACCCTGGAGGCTCTGAGGCTGAGTAAACCAGACAGATATAGCACCTACTCTTATGAAGCACATATCCAGTGGAAATGAATAGCACACCAGCAAACACACAGGTAAGTGAGGTAGGTATGGAGAATGAAACATCTGGGAAAGAAAAAAAATGGATGACAACAGGGAATAATGGTGTCAGAGGAGGTCAAGCCAAGTGGCCATTTGGGCATCCACATGTACTGAGAAAGCAGAAAAGATCCAGCTCAAAGTGGAAAATTGGAACAGACGGTTGGGGTAGATGTGCAAAGCCAAGAGACCACATTTCCCCAGAGAAAAAGGGAAAGAAGAAGGAGAAAGATAAGCAGACAGGAAAGGAAAGGACTTAGAGTCAGTTTTCTCCTTATAATCATGAATCTCTTTTACTCAAGTCTGGTCAAATCGCCCTTTTTCATGGAGCTAACTAAAAAATTCAAGACTCCTAACCTTATTAGTTGCCCATAAGATACCATTTCTGGGCTCATCCACTCTTATATGATGTGAGATTCCCAAAACTTTCCTGGGTTGTGGCTAAGAAGTACTCACACTTAAAAAAATAATAATAATATATATATATATATATATATATATATATATATTTAAGTATACATAGTATACTTAAACATACTTAAGGATACATGGAAACTGAGGCAGCCAGTTCAGTTGCTCATTGGAAATCGAATGCACCATTTTTTGAGCTCTCCTTGGTGGATCTATGGGCTTATGAGGGTACAAGAATGATTCAGTGCTGGTCCTAGAAGGTGTTCCTCAAAAATGCCCAAACCAAAGTGTATACACACACACACACACACACACACACACACACACACTCGCATGCACAATAAACATACAGAGTACGCACACAGAGCACATGTAGACATACAGATTATATCCATGCACATACATACATATAAAGAACACAAGCAAAGTGCAAACATACATATACAAAGCACACGTAACACAAAGTATATGTATACACACATGCACACAAACATGCATACAAAAGATACACATATGCACAAAGCACAAACAATAAACACACACAGAGATTATGAAAAGTGCTCAGATTAATTTTTGACTACCATTCAGCAAGACTCTTCTCAATGCCAGGCACTATGATGGTGGAAGGTGTTTTCACACCCACAATAATAGCAACAATGCATAAGTGTTTATCGATCTGCCCAGCACCCCTGGAAGACACAGCTTCATTAATGTTCCACCTCTTGAAAGGAAATGATTTGCACTGAGCCACACCTCTAGGATATGGTGGAGCCAGCTGTGATCTGTTTGTTGGATGGTGCTCCTCTTTGGTAACCCCACACTGCTCTCTAAATGCACATATGTGAGCATCCAGGTCCTGCCACATTCACTGTGTCTACATAAATGTACTCCCTGTGATGCAAATCTCAGCACATCACACATTTCATGGAATAAAACGGTAGTCTCTATACCATAGACCACTAACGCCATTCCAGATTTATTACATTTATTTAAAAACAACAAACATTCTCAATTATTTCCACACTGCTCGGGACCATAATTTACTCAGAGGTATGAGCTATCAAGTTTCTCAGGGATTGCTTCAAAATGTCAGATCTAAAAGATGATTCTTATGTTAGCCAATATGAAACACCCATTTGTATTTTTCATTTTTACTTGGATTTAATTTTCAGACAATTCAACTTTCTCCCCATGCCTGAGTGCCAAAATTCATTTCACTTGTCAAAAGAGACAAATTTTCATAATTACAAAATAAAACATGGTGGCCCTTCTTTGGTGACCACATATTTCACATCTTTTTTTTTTTTTTTCCTGTATGAAAATGCCTTTCCTAGTCTAGTTGGCTTACTTCTAACATATTTTCATTCAGCCTCTGCTTATAACAGACAAGGGTACAGGCTAAACATTCACTAATGTTTTGTTATGTTAATGAACATCTGTAAAAAGAGAGATGAAATTTCCCAACTGAGCCTGCAATGCTCACATCTTCTTTTCTGTAATTTGTGCTGAAAAAAGTCAGAGTTCTGAAATTATAAGCTAGAGCATGAAACATGCCCTGTCCTCTAGTGGTTCCTTCTGCCTTAACTGAAAAGCCTGCAAGTCCTAACACCAGGCTCCATCAGGATGTTCATTTCAGAGAGGTCAGCAGCATTTAGGGCTTTCTTACCATACCTGCCAAGGGCATGCAGAGAATACAGTAAGGGGGTTTTCTTAAAAATACAGAGAGAGGTGCCTGGGTGGCTCAGTCAGTTAAGCAGCTGACTCTTGATTTCTGCTCAGGTTATGATCTCCCAGTCCTGTGATTAAGCCCTACACTGGGCTCCACACTCACAGGGAGTCTGCTTGAGGTTCTCTCTCTCTCTCTCCCTTTGCCCCTCTCCTCATTCCTTCTCTATTTCTCTCTAAAATATACTTTTTTTCATTTACAAAAGTAATACATGTTCTTTGTTTGGAAATTTTGTGGAGGGAGACAGAAAAAGTAACTATCAGAAAAAGATGACCTACAACTCCGCCATCCAAAGCCAAACATTGCCAACATGCTGATGTAACTTCAGATTGTTCTTTTAAAAATAAAATTTACAAAAGAATAAATAAAAATAAAAATAGAAATAAAAATAAAAATAAAATTCACTTTTGACTTGGTTGGGCTTTTGAATATTTGAAAATGGTTTATCATGAGAAACTTGCTCTGTTTAGTTGCAAAGGGGTTAAAGATGGAAATGAGAAGAAAACATTTAATTCTTTGAAACTATCTATCTGAATTGCAAAGTTCTGACTTAGACTGGAAATGCCCAGTGTGGTCACCAGCCCTACTCCCCCACCTTTACTCCTGCCACTGGACATACAGACCCCTCCCAAAAGAAGGTGATATAATTTAAAATCCAGTGGCCAGTAGATCCTGACAAGGATAAGAACAATGAAAAATTGTGTAATGAAGACAATGTATGGGGCAAGGCAGGATATCAGAGGGGGTAGTCATTTTCAGGAGCAGACCTAAAAGAGCAAGGAAAACGTTCTTGATGTATATCCATATACACACCCTTTTGTATAGATATCATGACTATCATAAATTGGGGTCTCTGGGAAGCAGACTCTGAGGAGGACATGTACATACAGTAGGCTTCTTAGGTATTCTTAGGCTTATGGAATTGCCAGCTGTGCCAGGGACAGCATGGAAGCAGGATTAGGTATGGGAAGAAACTGAGCTGAAATGCTCAACAAAGTCCTCTGCTGGCCCCGTGGGGGGCTGTGAAGACAGGATGGCTCTTCACAGTTGTCCCAAGATGGTATGAGAGGCCAGGCCTATATACCTCCTAATATTGGCCAGTCGTTGGACATGGACTGCGCTGGGTGAGGTGATGCTCTTCAGAGGACAGAACTCTTGCAGTTGGCTAATGTCGGGGGCTGTGTGTGAGCTGTGCTCCAGTAGTACTCCAGGGGATCTGGAAGCTAGTTACAGCATCCTCTACACTAGGGTCTCAGTGTAGCAATGCCTCTTTTCCCAAATGAAATGGCATACAGATAACCAGATCCCTCAAGACCTTGCCACTGGGATATACCTAGAAATTAGAGGCAGATATCCATGGTGCTGGAGAAACCTATTCTTTAGGTTTAGTCACAGGTCATTTTAAACACTATCTAATATGCTAATCATCAGAGCAGTATGGACAATGGCAACAGCTTCACCTTGAGGTGCCATGATTAATTTATCAGGAATTCCCATTTTAGTTGCCACCAGAGCTATACACCCAGAACTATGACTGATAACCCCATTTTTTCTACAACAGAATGACTTAAAAAGCAGACCTCTCAACCCCTTCATTTTAGCAGAAGTGTCAGTGCCCTGAGTAGGGTTCACAGCTCCACATGGAGCGCACTGAACTGTCTACCAGAGGTTTAGAGATGCCAGGCCAAGGAAGCACTTTCAGTGGCAGGCTGCACATAGTCCCATGGGATATCCTGCCGAACACCTCTGTGACTCTTCACTTCGATGCCTTCTTACCTGTCAAGGTACACACTATCGTTCCCATTTTACAAACAAGGTAGCAGAGGCCCAACGTCTTGTCCAAGGTCACCTAGAGAACATGTAGCACCAGCATTTGCACCCTATATGGGGGCCCCAGCTTTGGGTTCATTCTATTATGCATGGTTTCTGTGTCTGTTGGCATGACCATTAATGAGGTTATGTTTATACCTCCATTGCCAACAATGATACTTCTCTGTTGTCTGAACTGCAGTCTTATTTTGTTATAGTCATTACTGTCTATTGCAGAGGGGCGTGACTCTCCCTGCTAGTGGTGATTGTAAGTCTATGGCTCCCTACTAGGGAGGATCATCAATCTCTACAGGATGACAATGCACAGCAAGACACAACATCTCACTTCAGCTTCAGTAAGACAAAGCTGAGCATCTTCTCTTTGAGAAAATGATTTTGCTCATCATTTGTCTAGGGTCAAAACTATGGGGAGAGAAAAGTTGTTTTAAACCCCATCTCCTTTGTCTTTTTCAAGCTGAATGTGTCCCATCAAACCTAAAGAATTCATCTTTTGACAGAATACTGAAGCAAAGATAAAATTCACAATAATAAATAATAAATTCATAATAATTTCCAAAAGGAATCCAAAGGAATTCCATTAACCTAGATGTCACTCACCTTACATGGCCAGATATAGACTATAATAGGGTATGATATAATTCATATTTTAATAAGATCAGGAAACATAAGTACTAATTCTCCATCAGGTTACTTCACTAGCCTTGGCTTCAGTTTTCACATCTGCAAAATATAAGTCTAGGGCTAGGTCATCTTTAAGATTCCTCCCAGTTCTACCATTTCCCAGTCAGGATCCACAGATCCTCTATCTTGTTCTGGTTAGCATGGGAAAAAAAAGTGGAAAAGATGTAAAACTACCACTCCCATCACAAGATCACTCCCTAAAACAACAACAAGCTTCCCAGTGGAGTTTGGTGCCCTATCATAGGACACGGAAAATGTTTATGTCATAAGCTGTTTTTTTTTTAAAAATGTTGTTTTACTATGGATGCGGTAGGAGAAACATTAGCAGACAAAGACCCAAAGCAAGCAGCAGTACCCCCCCAAAGCTCATTGCAATGTTTAAGCCATAAATTGAAATTAGAATTACAAAAATGACACTCTGGAAATTATTTTTAAAACTAAAAACATCCTTAAAAAATTGAAATGGCATTCCAACTCAGTGGTTCCATAGGCACCCCCCAAGTGAGAATGTCTCTATTATAGCAACATCACCATAACCCTCTCAACTGAAATTGCATATGAGAGCTGTATGATTTACATTTGCAGTTTATGAAATAAATTAGGCAGAAAAGAATCTCATAATCTCAAACACATTTAGTTTACCCGATTCCACAAAGGTAAATGGACAAAGCATGTCATCCTTAGAGCAGCAAACAATGACATTAATGATTCCTTAAGTTCGTTAGAAGAAATTTGATAAATGAATAGCTATTCTCTTTTAGACAACTCTAGAAACTAGATCAGCAAAACTGCCCAGAACATGCTCCCACCCAAACTCCGACTCCCACCATTAAGTGCATGGCCTTTGATAGGAGGGCTAAGGGAGATTGATGTTGCTTGGGGTTCTGGACCACTATTTGTCAGGGCTGTGCATGCTGGATGAATTGTGAAGTCAGTGCATTATGTTTAGGACCACAGAGAACAGGTATGTGTGGACCACTGCTCCACCTTGGCCCAGCAGTCATCATCTCTTGCCTCAATTACTATAGCGGCTTCCCAGCTGGTCTCCCTGCTGCCACCATTGGCCTACCTTCATCTTTATCTTCCACAGATTAGCCAGAGGGATGCCTTAAAGCTGTAAGTCATTCATACAACCTCTCAGCTCTATTCCGCTTGGACAGAGAGCAAAGCCCTCAAGGTCCTACATGATGGGGACCCATCTTATCTTTCTGACCTCATCTCCTACATCCTCCTCCCTCATTCATCTTGCTCCACCTACACAGGCCTCTTTGCTATTCATGAGATTTTCCAGGCAAGCTCCTACCTCAAGGCTTTTGTGGTTGTGGTTCTCTCTGCTCTTCTTTCATATATCTGCATGGTGATATCCCTCTCCTCTTTGAAAATTTGGCTCACAGGTTACTTACCCTAACCATTTTCCTAATGCCATTACCTGCCCCTTAACCCTGAGCAGTGTCACACCCCATTATCCTGGCTGGCCTTTTCTTTTGTCCACTAAAATTAAAAGAATCCAACATACTAATTAATTTACTTATTTTTAAGTCTTTTACTAAATATCTGTAAGCTCTAAGAGGCCAGGAATCTTTGTTTAGTGATGTTGTATCCCCAGGGCTTAAAACCTGGGAAGAGTAGACATAAAATAAATATGAGAAAGAAGGGAGGAGGGGAGGAAGGAAGAAGGGAAGGAAGGAGGGAGGGAAAGAGTAATGGGGTCAAGGGGGGTGGGGGAGGGGTCAGGAAAGAGGGAGGTGTTAGAGAAGGGCAAGGGAGAAGCGGGGAGGGGGAGAGGAGAAGGGGAGGGAGGGTGAGGGGCATGTATAATAATAAAAAGCTGTTATATTAAAATAGTAGATTTATCATTTTTTCATCCCTAAAGCTATTATTATTAAATTGTACTAGAATTTAATTTCAAAATATCTACATAGCAAATTATTGACATTAGCAGGTGGTATGTCTTGAAAGTGTTTTTTTGTATTCACATTGGTAACTCAACTTGAGTATATCATTAAGAATCATAAAAAAGAATCTTAAATTATACTAAATCTTTTTAAAATACTCACTTTTATAAAAATCAGGAAATTCTGTAAATAGCACACAATCTCAGAGACAAGGGAGGGAGATCTGGGGTGCGTGTATAGGCTTCCATTGTCTTTTCTCTCCTCATCCTTGCTGCTTACTAAGTTTGGGACTGTGGATGAGGACACTCATGGGCCAGCAGCCAGACATGTTAGGAAGAGTCCCACCTGGACCTGCCATCCCTCCATGTTCTTCCACATCAGGTCTAACACCCACTCCATCTTCCTAACCCTGTTTTGAAGACCAGCTGCTTATTAACTGTTCCTTACACTTTTTTTTAAGTATTTCTGTTCGACAGTCTAGTTCCTAGGATCTACATCCTAGAGTTGATTCATGTAAACTGAAATATATGAACTTGACCAAGGAGCAGGGAGAGAAGGGAGAGAGAATGGGGGAAATCAAGGGGGCAAAATGTGGTGGGAGAGAGAGACTCAAGAGGAACCCTGGGTAAAGATGACTTGTGGAAAACATTAAGTGAGCCCCCATTGTGTTCAAAGAAAATGACATGTATAGAACATTATGACAGTTCAAAGGCCTGTCAGGGTAGTCTAGACTCCACATGATGTTTGTTTCATACTCTGAATTTGGATTCTAAGTCTCAAGTTGGATTTGGCTCCATTATCTCTTTTGTTTCCCAAGGCCATCCTTGCCTTGAATTTGCATTTCAGCTTTTACAGGAGACCTACTACCTCACATCAGTGCCCTACACCCAGTCATTGTTACTGAGCACCCAGTCCACTCCACACACACACATACCTGCTCGCCACTGGTCGAAAGTGGGTGAGATGTCATGTATGTTATAAATGGTGAGGAAGAAAGAGGTTTGTGGGGAGGTACCAGCTGCATAGCAATCAGTCAGGAGACCCTCAGTGGACTTAAAATAGAAATATGTAAATAGAACTTATTCAGTGGATAATCCTGAAGAAGAACTAACTCAGTGCCAAAGCTGTTGAATGAGTAGAACCAAAGAGTGACAGATAATAAATGAACAGTCAATGAATATTGAATAAAATGTGTCAAACAAGATGAACTCTACAGCTTTCAAACCAGTTCTAGTTCATTCAAATGAGTTCTAGAACCTCCAGCCTACCACAATGACTTTGGACACCCAACAGCATCTACCAGTATCCTTGGAAAAGCTGACAAGTGAGTGCCTGTGGTTTCCTTGACATTCTGAAAGAATAGTAGCTCATATATTCCTGTATCTACTTGTATTATATTCGGAAAAAAATTATAATTTAAATTCTGACCCATTCAAATCTATTTTGATAATCTGATTTACTCAAAAAATATCAATAGAGCAAACTTGTGCCAGAACTCCTTTTCTATGCACAAATCTAGCAGTTTCTTCTACAGAGATTAATAGTCTGGTGGTAGGCACATCAGAATATGTGAGAATAAATACAAATTCCACTGCACATTTTTGCATTTCTATATTATGTCCTTTCCCCCCTAAAAAAGGAAGAAACATCCTCTTTAGAACAGAAGCATCAAGAGGATACTACCTAAAAACATAAATCCTGTTGTTTCATTATTTTTTTTTATTTATGATAGTCACAGAGAGAGAGAGAGAGAGAGGCAGAGACATAGGCAGAGGGAGAAGCAGGCTCCATGCACCGGGAGCCCGACGTGGGATTCGATCCCCGGTCTCCAGGATCGCGCCCTGGGCCAAAGGCAGGCGCTAAACCGCTGCACCACCCAAGGATCCCCTGTTGTTTCATTATTTATCTTTTTGTCTTCATGTATTTTTTTGGCTTCTATTTATAAGAACATAAATTAAAATTTCAAGGTCAAAATAATATCTGACAGAGATGTGGAAATTCTTAGCTGGTTGTGTGGAGATGGTACTTACAAAATACCCAAAGGACATTGTGTATATTTTTAACTTGCTCTTAAGACCTCTGAATTCAAATGTGAGGGCTTGCATACAGAGGATGAAGACAAATTATATTATATGAAAGAAGAAAGGTTTTTTTTTTTTTCCTTTTGCAATAGATGAAAGATGCTTCCCTCCTCTAATGAGTCATGAATGACTCATCTACTCTTGGGAAAATCTGAAGTGGCCAGTGATTTGATTGCTTTTTCTGCTGTAAACACATCTAAGAAGTGGAGCATAAGAGGTAAACAATAAAGGACCCTGTGAAATTCAAATAATTTTATGTGTTTCTTTCCCAAATGACACCACCCTGAAAACAACTTTTAATGCAATATATGAGTTCTCTTTCATATTGTAATATTTAAGTGTGGCTACTGAACCAACTGATTTTGGCTGAGTACAATTGAGAGGGGGGGTTCCTTCTTATCCTTTAATGGGATTCACCATAATATTGACCCAATTCAATCATTTTATAAATGAAAGCCACAGGATGACTTTCATCTTTTCTTATGTCTTGTCAATAAGACACCATCTATCTTCATTTCTGTTTCTTTTTCTCTCTCCAGACCCTCAAACTATTTTGATAACTTACAAAGCTAAGAAATGTTCAATGTTGAGGAAAAACACCAGAGAACTTTTTGAAATTCACTGTACCCCAAAGGCTGACAGCAAGAATATACTTTCTGGTACATAAGAAAGAAAAATGTATTTGGTATGACTGGCTGTTAATATGTCATCAGGATAAATCATAAGTCTTATTCTTGGGAATCTTAATAAAAGAAGTCACTTGAGACGTGGAAAGTACAAAAATAATCACCAATAGGCTCTAACTTTGACTAGAACCTGGGGAAATTTTGAAAGTGTTCATTCATAGAGACACTTAAAAAGACATTGCCCAAATTTATCATTGTCATAAATTCTTGCTGACTAAAAGTTTCCTTAGAGTAATTTACAATACCTATCATAAAATACTTCATCAAAAGGAAACACTTCAATTTAACACAAAACCGTAAACTCCCAAGGACTCAGGGACAATGGCCTCATCCAGTCTCCAGAGAAGATGGGGTGATCTATGACTTCTATATGCCTCAAGACTTAGTCTAGCTTTCATCTAATGTTCCTACCTTGGGGTTGCCACACAACTTTGATGAGTCTGTTTCCCTCTAGGACTCCAGGAAGAGATGCGCTTTGAAATAACACTCTAGTTCTTCATCATCTTTCCTGGGGCAGGAGGACAGGAAGGATGCTGCCATACACTAATAAGATGATCAGAGGAAGTACTTGAATCCATGTTCTGGCCTCATGGTGCAGGGAGCTATTCCACACTGGACATTTCTTGATGCCTCAATCACTCTATCCCCCCAATTGCTTTCACTTTGTCTTTAGACCAGTAAAGCTGTTAGTTAGCTAATGGGACCCTTGAAAGATAAAAGAAGTCTACACACCAAAGAACAAAACCATCAGCTCTCCATCTTTCTGCTCTTCTTCCCTGTAGACTGTTGAAGCAATTAATCCAAACTCTGGCATCGCATCAGCTTTGATGATGCCCCTGTGCTCCAGCCCAGTTTCCACTGCAGCTGGAATCCTCTATCTAAATGCTCTTGCTGACACTTCTAATTCCTTTCTCTAAAGTAAAAGTCAATGTCTTTCTCCAAAACTGGGTGCTCTGTCAAAGTCTTACCACCCCCCTCTACTTGCAATCAAAACCTCCTTCAATCCCAACATCTAAGTTGTATGCATCTAGCTTTTTGAACACCCTCATACTCTACCCTCTCTCCTACAGAGCAGATTGACAGCAGGGTGAGCCAGCCATCTCACTCTGTGTCTGACAATCTTTAGTCTACTTCTGGTATCTACCTAAAATAAATTTTGCACAACACTTACAAATAAATCTGCCTGAAGCACAGCTCTGCTGATGTCACCCTGACATCAAAACCTTTCAACAGTTTCATGTCTCCTACTACAAGTAGTCTGCACTTCTTATGTAGCTTTCCCCTTCATTGCAATAACCTGCTATCTAGCCTCACTTCCCACTACTTCCTTCAACTACATGTGGATGCATGAAATGTCCCAAAGTTATTCCGAGGCCATTGCTCCTGCTCCTTCGTTTGCCTGGAAGAATCCATCTTCACTGCTATCTGTTGACATCCTACCCTTCCTTCCAGGTCAAGCTAAAGTATCATATTCTCTACCAAATATTCCCTTCCTCATGACTCCCAGTAGTAAAACTATTTTCTTTTTCCATAAAACCTTGATGATATGATATTGATTGCATTTTGATCCAGTCTACAATTTCTATACATGTACTTTATCTCCTGTGTCCGGCTCTGAGTTCATTGAGGGCAGAGATTCACCTTTGCCCTGATTTGTATCACTCAATTAACATTTTATTGGTGGACAGATGAATAGGTGGGTGGATAGAATTTATATTCTATACATATAAAGTTGATATACAAAACCATGGAGCACAGAGGTCTATTATCAAACCTTCAGCTACAGGGAAACCATATCCTCTTTTCCCTTCATGCCCATGAGTCCTGGATAACCTCTTGTAATGTTGCCAGTTAAAAGAGATGCTGTAAAAAGCAGCAGGACTAAGAATAAAGAGACTGAATAAAGCATGATGAGATATGACTATTTTCCACAGAAATATAAAGACTTGGCAATCTTGGAGAAGGGTGTTAAGCAAGGGAATACCTGAACTGTGTGATGAATATAGAAATAAGCCAAAGGAAGACAGGGGAATGGGGATCCCTGGGTGGTGCAGCAGTTTAGCGCCTGCCTTTGGCCCGGGGCGCGATCCTGGAGACCCAGGATTGAATCCCACGTTGGGTTCCGGGTGCATGGAGCCTGCTTCTCCCTCTGCCTGTGTCTCTGCCTCTCTCTCTCTCTCTGTGTATGTGACTATCATAAATAAATAAAAAATTTAAAAAAAAAAGGAAGACAGGGGAATGAAAAGAGGAGATTTACAGACAATGGAAAACAACCTTCATATATGTGCAGAGGTTTTGAACATGAAGTGTTAGGGAAATGCAATTGTTGAAGCATTGAGTACAAGGAACTTGGTGATGAGAAATAAGGATGAAGAGGTGAAGAGAGCCATTCATTAAATATTGACAACATTCTAGAAACTATCTTGAATAAGGTAGAAACTACCTTGAATAAGTTTGCACCTTTTGCCTGAATCTGCATTGTTTCCCCTCAAATATCAGTCATTTGGGGGACTCAGAAGGTCCAGAGTGTTGGCATCAGCAAGAAGTAAGAACAACCAAACTAATCCAAGGACTCAGTGAGCTCATTGGAGCACTGGAGTTGGTGTTGGAATTATAATGGTTGCAAGGTTTTGCTACAATATCACAACTAGAGGTAGGGTGGAGGGGAGATGCTAAATGAGGCTCGGTGAAGGAATAGGTGCGCAGAAGCTACTGTCAGCCAATCAGAATTACTGACTGCAACCTGAGCTTCACTTTTCTCAAAGGAATAAGTATAACTAGTAATAATGACAATCATACAACAGACACTGCTCAGATACCAGGCATGGTGCTAAATGCTTAATATATAATTCTCTCCTCACCACAACTGTATTCAGTCAGTACTGTTTATCAATCTTTTACAGATATGAAAATTGAGGTGTATAAGGATTAAGAAGCTGGTCCAAGGGGTGTCTCGGTGGCTCAGTCAGTTGAGTGGCTGCTTTCAGTTCAGATCATGATCTCAGGGTCCTGGGATCAAGCCCTGTGTGGCATTGGGCTCCCTGCTTAGTGGGGAGTCTGCTTCTCCCTCTACCTCTGCCCTTCCCCCACTTGTGCCCTTCCCCCACTTTCTCAAATAAATAAATAAAATCTTTAGGAAGGAAGGAAGGAAGGAAGGAAGGAAGGAAGGAAGGAAGGAAGGAAGGAAGAAAGTTTTTCTAAGCTCATACAGGCAGCACACATCTGAGCTGGGTTTCAAACCAAAGCAGAGGCATGCCCCAGGGCCCTATACTATGTATGTCCTCCTCCCTCTGTTCATCAGGGCTTTACTCCCAAGTTTACACAAGGCTGGTCTGGGCCAGCACAAGAATTGAAAAATCAGGCTCACTGGGAGAAGAGAAATTAAAAGGCTATTGCTGCCCAGGCCCTAATTATATACAATCAGGGGAAAAGAATCAGCTTGGAAGGCCAGCAAGTTATCCACAGCCCCAGAGTACTGTTTGAAGCTAACAATCAGGAGAGACAGAACCGTAAATAAGCCCTTGCAATGACTACAGTCATTACCCTGTTCTTTAATTATAATAAGAAATCAGTGTATTACAGCAAGGCCAGCAATACAATTCTCTATAATCCTGCAACTCAGAGAGCCCAGGGAGGAACTTCTGGAGCTGCAGGCCCAGAAGCACTGCATCAGGGAGAGGCTGAGAGTCAGACATCAAGGGCCCTTGGAAGAAGAGAATTTTGATATGGTTCTTCAAGGAAGAGGCAAATGTAGCATGGTATAAGGGCCTTGGGGCATTGCACAGAAGGTGTGAAGAGCATGGATGGAATGACAGGAATCTCTGTACATCAGTGATGACCACAGAAATGGCCGACAGCTCAGAGTCAGAGCGGCAGCCCACCTCTCACAAAGGCACAGACCCTCTGCACGGTGATGGACACAAGACCAGAAGCCCAGGTCTCCCTGCAAGGCAGGATTCATTGTTCCAGCCACTGAGAGAAGTGTCAGCAGGGAGCCTTCAGCTGTCAGCCCTCTTAGGAATTACCTCACCCAAAGTCACACATCAATGTCAGATGGAGGCAGGGGGATAAAGGCTGAGCCATTCTGGGGAAAGTAGGACAAGTCTGATAGGCCATAGAGGCTCCAGAGCTCCTGTGTCACAGAGCGGCTTTCCCTCTACCCGTCCTGCCTCCTCCCTCTCCCATCCACAGGTGTTGATCCAAAGTCTCTCCCTAATAAACATGTCACATGTCAGCTTTGTCCCAGAGAACAAATCTCAGGGCAGCCAGCACACCAGAAGCACATGGCCTGTGTTTTAACTGCATCCCTGGATTTCTCCTATTTCCCTATCTTAATTTTACATAAGACCTACACATCCCTCTGTATTAGGCAACCAGATTCAGGGATCTTCTGTGATAAAAGAGAGACTACAGGGGATATGGAGAAGACAGAGAAAGAAGCTAAATGACCTATATTATAAAGGGCTAGGAGGGAAAGACAAATCCTATGCAGACTGGGAGTTGAGAGAAGTTTCTGAGGGTTGATAGATAGGAGTATCTGGGCAAGGAAGGATTGTACTAGTGATAAAACAGATTTTGACAGAAGTCACTAAAATTATGAATTGTATCCCCACTGGTGTTTTTCAAGAGACACAAGTAAATATTAGAATCACTTTTTAATTACTCTGAGTGTTGGATTGTGCATTTAATATGCAAATCCACACAGAGTTTGAGGCCCAGACTTTTATTAGGTGCATTGGTCAGGGTAATTAACACTAGCTGCTTTAACAAACAACCCCAAATCACAGTGGCTTAACATAATACAGGTTTCTTTCTCACTCACATCAAAATCAATGGAGTCTGGGTGGCTCCTTTTGGCAATTCTCCTCCAAGTAGTACATCTTATGATACTGCAATTTTAAACACTGTCACCCAATCTCTGGGTCTCTCTGCCACCCAGATAGCTTTCTATTATATCCTGTCTCAAAAAATCCTTGATCTAATTTTCTCCACCTTGCTTTTAGTCCTCGGAGGCTGATCTATATGGATTGATATAGATTTCCTCTTGAGAGCCTCTGGCTTCCAGTTGAGTTTGGCCAGTGGGTATCCAGGCAATAGATTAAGGAAGGAAGAAACAGAAGGTTTATTTCACCAGCTTCCTCTCATGTAGGGTTACCTTGAGAATGCTGAGTCACCTGACAAAAAGGTCACATCTCTGTCTAGGTGGTTCTCTCTACACCCCTCATTGTCTCCAGGCTCTTTAACCATGCTTGCACTTGCCTCTTCAGGCCTCAGATGAGTAACAGCCCTATTGTCCTGTGTGGCAGAGCACTGTAATATCTCTTGTGGTTTTCTTCCCTCCCCCTTTGAAAATAATCCCAGGACGCTGGGATCATGACCTGAGCCAAAAGCAGACGCTCAACCACTGAGCCACTCAAATGCCTTTTCTTTATATTTAATACTATAATTACACATGAAATTTTTATCCTGATTTATTTACCTATTTTCATTCAGTTCAAAATGTAATTTTGTTTCTCTTGAAACTTCCTCTTTGACCCATTGATTACTTAAAACTGCATTTTTTAGTTTTCACATAATTGGAGGTTTTCCCATTATCTTTCTGTTACTAATTGTAATTTTCCTTCCACGTGGTCAGAGGATACCCATTGTGTGATTTCAATTCTTTTAAATTTCTTGAGGTCTCTTTTGTGTCCCTGGATAGTCTGTCTTGGTGACTGTCCCCTGAGTACTTGAAAAGCAAGTGGATTTTGCTCTCATTGGTCAGAGTGTTCTAAGCTGACTATACCTTGTTGATCGATGGTGCATTCTTCTGTATCCTTGCTGATTTTCTACTTGTTGTATCAGTTGTCAAAGAGAGAGATGCTAAAAATTCCTATTATAATTGTGGATTTGTCTGTTTCTCCTTCTAGTTTTAGCAAGTTTTGTTTTACATGTTTTGCAGCTCTGTTCCTAAGTACATACACATTTAGGATCACTATGCCTTCTTGGTGGACCAACCCTTTTATCATTACACAAGGTCTCTCTCTACTGGTAATGTTCTTCACTCTGAAGTCTCTTTGATCTGATGTCAATATAGACACACCTGCTCTGCTTTCTTTTGATTTACTGGTAAATCATTTTTCCATCCTTTACTTTTCCTGCCTATAGTGTTACATTCGAAGTAAGTTCTTATGGACAGCATGTAGTTGTATTATGTCTTTTTTAACCCACTATCAATCTCTGTATTTTAACTAATGCATTTAGACCGTGAAATTCAATTCATTTATTGATATGTTAGGGTTCAAGTCTGCCATTTTATTTTTTGTTTTCTATTTGTTCCCTCTGTTTTTCATTTGTTTTCTTTCTCTTGCCTTTATCTGGGCTATCTGAACATTTTTGTACACAATTTCTTCTTTTATCATTTCTTCTCTGTTTAGGGAATTCCCTCTAACTATTCTTATAAGGAAGGTCTGCTGGTGATCCAAGGTCTCTGAGTTTTTCTCCTTTTTAGACATCTTGATGATCTCTTTGTCCCTGAGGGATATTTTCACTAGTTACATATTTCTGGGTTGACAAATCTTTTCTTTCTGCATTTGAAAAATATCATGCCATTTCTTTCTGGCCTCTCTGCTACCTAATAAGAAATCTGCTGTCATCCAAATTGGTTTACCCCTCTGGGCATAGTCTGGTCTCTTCCTGGCTATGATCAAAACAGTTTCTTTGTCTTCAGTTTTCAGAAAACTATCATATGTCTTCACATGGATTCTTAGGATTATCCTATTTGGGGTTTGCTCAGCCTCTTGAATCTGAGGTTTATGTCTTTTTTAGCTTTTTTAGGGAAATTTTTAGCTATTATTTTTTTATTTTTTTATTTTATTTTATTTTTTTTTTGCTATTATTTTTTTAAATACTTTTTCTGCTCCACTCTTTCTCCTGCCTTCTGTGACTAATATGATCTTTATTATAATCTCTGGAACGTTGTTCATTTTTAAGTCTATTTTCATTTTGTGATTCAGACGGAGTAATTTTTATTGTTCTGTCTTTGAATTCACAGATTCTTTATTCTGTTCTCTCCATTCTGCTGCTCCAGACTATCCATCAAGGGTTTTTGTTTTAAATTCAATTATTATATATTTCAGTTCTGATATTTCAATTTGATTCTCCTTTATAACTTTTTTTCTTTATGAAACATTCTCTTTCTTTGCAGACTTTCTATTTTTTTTCATTTGCTTTAAAGATGTTCATAATTGTTTACTGAAGTATTGTCGCATTATCTGCTTTAAAATCCACATGATTCCAACCTCTGTGTCATCTAGATGTTGGTAACTGTCAATTGTCTTTTCTCATTTACATTGAGATTTTCATACCTCTTGGTATGATGGGCGATTTTCACTTGTATCTTGAATAGTTTTCTATTATGAGACTCTGGTTCTTCTTTAAGTCTTCTTTTTTAGCAATCTTCCTCTGACTCTGTGCCACCCCATTACCACCAGGTGATGGTGAAAGTCCAGTTCCCTGCTCAGCCTCCATTTGGTGGGGAGAGGTGCCTCATTACTGCTGAAAGGTGGGACTCTAGGCTCCCCATTAGGCCTCCACTGACATCATCATGACTGGTGAGGGAAAGGCATCTCATCTCATTACTGTTCCCCCTTAGTGAATATGGACATCTAGGCCCTCTGCTGGGCCTTTGCTGATGGGGGTGTCGGTAAGGGTCACTGATTTTTCTCATGGTGTTTGGGTGGTCTGTCTTGCTACACTGCTCCTTACCTGATCCTTGGAGAGAGCAGACTTCTCTTAGGGATTTTTTTTTGTTCAAACCAATTAACATTTCCAGGTTTCCTGGCTTCTCCAGACCTAGTCCAGAATATATAAGGCTAAGTGAAAACCCAAGGAATCTGTTGCTGTGTCTTAGGTCTCAAAATCCCTAGCTGGTCTTTCTCCTCTCTATCTTTCAGAGTCTTCTTATGTTTCCTTTATGGATAATGTCCAAAGGTTTGTACTATACCTAGTGGGAGGAATAAATAGAAGTAGGTCCTTCATACACACACATACACACACACATGCACATGTGTGTATATATATGAACTGTACTTATATGTATATATACTGTACATATATGTATATGTGTACATATGTGTATGTTATACACATATATATACACTATACATATATATGTGTGTGTGTATATATGTTCACTTTGCCACCAGGATAATATACCATGCATATTATATAACATAAACACAACAGTAAAAGTATGAAATTTTTAAAAATAATTTAAAATAAAGTTCTATGGATCACTTTGTGTATCATAGTGGAAACTACTGCTTGGACTCCATTTGAAGAGCAGAGAGACAGGGGTCTCCCTTCCACTACTAGCCCTTGAGTTCTGCTGTGTTCCACAGACACCCCTCAAGAGCCTGTCCCCATGCTGTTCAGACATGTGTTCCTTCTTTGTGGCTCCTGACCAGATCATTAAGAGAAGCTGCAGGTATGACCTCTGCCCTGCAGGGTGCTCAAGGAGAGATAGATGAGCTGGCTCTGTTCAGGTTTAATATATACATCCTGGGAAACGAGCCAATTACATTGATAAACAAGACCCTGAAAGGGACACAAATCAATCAGAGAAGACTTTATGTAGTGACTCGTTCTACACAGGTAGCTGTAGTTTAAAGCACTAAAAAAAAAAAAAAAAAAAAAAAAAATCAGAAAATCCATTCCCAAACTGGAGTCCTGCTGAGTCTCTGTGGCCTCCAGCAGCTCAGCTGGTTTTGCAGGGGTGGTACTGATGAAAACTGCCACATTTTACATCTTTAAATGGTCTTAGGCATTAGAGGCTATCACCCATGGGGCAGGATTTCAAGTTGAACTGAAAGACTTAATGGCCTCAAACTGCTGCCCCCAGTCTACTTTGGAGGCCCGAAAAACTTGCCTTCCTTCCCTCCACTTCCCTCCACATTTACTGGTATATAAGTACATACCTGCATTTAGCAACTGTTTACTGAGCTTCTCCTCTATATTAGGCAACATATGAAGCACAGCATTGAGAGACATCACCAAAGCAGACCCAATCCTATTCTGATCTAATGAGAGAGAGATTCTTCTGCTGAAGCTCTACTGCTTTAACTTAAAGGTGGCAAATTATAACACACATACTACCACCCTCCTCACCCACAGTGAACATCACTAATTAATGTCATATGTACCACCGAGTCTGGGTTTGGCCTCAGATACCTTCTCAACACACTTTTCCCTGCAATCATTACCACTCAATGACAGCTGGCCTAAAAGATGAGTGTATTTGCCATCCTCAGATAAAGTCTTTGTTCTCTACTCCAGTTCTATTCTCATTTAGATCCTTTCCATGGTTCATCCAGAATAAAAGGCATCCATATTTCCTAGGTTTGATGCTTATCATCTGGAAATGCTCTGATTGGTAGAAGACTTGGTGTGCAGTTGATTACACTTGGTGTGAATCCTCCTTATAAATTGATATAAACTGATACAGAACATCTGTAATGCAGTGTTATTCCTTCTTCCTCCAAGATATTATCATGAGGTAAACTACAAACTTAAAAACAAAGTTAACATTTAATGAACTCTTTTTAAAAGTCTGACTGGACAGCTGCAGGCCCCCTTGGGCAAGTCTTACTTTTTCCCCAGCTTCCAGATCTCATGGACAACTCAGTGAGTGAAAAATGAGTTAATCACTTGTCTCACACACACTCTCCATCTGTCCTGAGCTGGCTTGTTGTGTCTCACCGTTAGACTACAGAATGTCACCAACCTTCCTAATGCCAATTCCAGCCATAGCTTCTCTGCAGAAAGTATGTCTTTGTGGTCTGCTATATGGAATGAGACTTTGAAACACAAATTTGAAGCAAAAATATGAAATGCATTTCTTTAACTTTTTTTATAAGTACAGTTGATTCTCATTATTCATGGTACTTATGTTCAATAGCATCACAACAAATACTGAACTAGCTAATACTGAGCTCCCAGGGAAATATGAAATTAAGTTCCTCTACGCCCCAACCATGACATTTTCACCAACCAATCAACTCAAAACCTTATTTTATGTGCATTTCTATTTAAAGACACCTATTTAACATATATTATTGATTCATTAACATTGAATGCATGGCCAACAGTACTATAATTCATGCCTGAAGGAAGCTTCTCTAGCACACATATTTTCTGCATATGGCACATCGGAGCTACCTTGCACTTAGGAACACTAGGCAGTAATTTAGCACTTGTGGGCCATTTTAAATAGCAAGATCACCCAAAAAGAGAACAAAAATGCACTAAAGCATGGGACCAAATAGATTGCAAAAAGGAGAGTTGGTTGCAGTATGAAAGCTGAAACAAGAATGTAGACAGTCCCTTCCTTTACCCCAGCTGAAAAAGGTATGCATCAGACAACCTGAATTTTCTACTGCCTTGCCCATGTATGCAAATAACCAGAAACATTTCACAAGTATTGATTTGGGGATTACAAATAAATTTTAGCAAGTAGACAGATTCATAAATACAGAATCTCAAATAATGAGGATCAACTGTATTATGTTACTGCCATGATTCATTTTAAGCTATGTACTATCTGTCACATTAGGTCAAGAGAATCTCTAAGGACTCTGGTATAAGAAACTGTTTTCAAATATCTGCTGCAAATCCAGAAGAAATGTAGAGTTCTACTAATTTAACATGTTGTGGATTTTTGTGTCTCCACAAACTACTCTACCCCCTGTTCCCAATGTATTTCCAAGTTTATAGTGTATTTGTAGCAAATGCCTACTGAGGAATTCTTTATTATTCCTACTTAGGAATTCTTCATGAATTCCTGGAGCTTACTGCCCAAGGCAGATGATATAGCAGTCCCAAGGAGCAGCAGATAGGGACACTTCTATCCTTGAGCTTCTCAGGCACCTGTGCCTGGGGAAAGGATCATATGATATTGCACTCTAAGGACCACTTCTCAAGATGAGGACAGATGGAGGAAGAGAATCTGAAACTGGATTAGGTCCTGCAATAGTCCTGGCCAATACCATTATCCCCTTCATCTGTTGAATATGTCAGCACCTAGAAGAAGATGAAGCAGTGTTATGCCGGAGTATCTCCTGATTTACTCTTCAAGAATGCATCACAACTTGGAGGCTTTGTGCCAGCTACAAATCCTGCAGACAATACCCAAGATCAACTTTTCCATCAAGACGTGGGAATGCCCATGCTGTCTCTCACTAGGAATGTGTCTGGTTCAGCTTCCTACTACCTCAAGATCCACTCCTTGGATGCTAAGGACTGTAAGAATGGAGGGGTTTCATAAAACAGAAACTCAAAAGGAAAAGTTAGATTGAAATACTATGTGTCTGATGTAAAGCTAGGCACATAGTGAATATTCAATATGTGTTTGATCAATTGAAAATATCCCCTGGAAAGAAGGAAGGAAGGAAGGAAGGAAGGAAGGAAGGAAGGAAGGAAGGAAGGAAGGAAGGAAGGAAGGAAGGAAGGAAGGAAAAGAAAAGAAGGGAGAGAGGGAGGGAGGAAAAAAAGGGAGAGACAGCCCCAGCAGCTTGCTATAGATAGATTTCCACTATAAGCAAAATTGGGTAGGGTCAAGACAGTGGCATTAGCACTTCAAACTGTGCAGGTGTGCATGGGCAGATGTTTAGGAAGAAATCCAAGCATGCAGATTCTTTTCCTTTTTTCTTCATCAGCCCCCCCTTGCCATCCTCCTCTCACATGTACTGGACTTCATACACAATGTCGATACACAACTCCAAGATGAAGTATCGGGGTAGAAGAGGAAGCAGGAACTTTGCGTTAAACTCCTACTGGAAATGCATTGTGGGGTTGTTTTCTATGTGAGAAACATTTATACCAAGCTTTTCCCCATTTCTCCTATTGATCTCATCTGGTTAGCAGCCTCTACTTCCAGCTTTGTGTAATTCTCTTTGCCAGCTGCAAAAAAGCAGACTTTTTCCAAAGTCTAATGAACAAATTTGCCTGGCTAAGCTAGAGAGTGTTTTGTTTTTACTTTCTTACTATATCTTTTAGCAATGTAATGCCATATTTATGGTTTTGAAAATGAAAGAAATCCTACTACATCATAAAAGTCCCTTCATGCATAAGATTTCTCCAGTAATGAGGCTTAACCAATGTCCATTAATTAGAGGCTCCATTCTGCATTCTACTTGCATTTGTCTTTATCCTTTCATCATATCACCTGGCACACAAACGGAGTTAGTAGTACAGCATTTGTGTTGCTTTGAGAACTACATATACCATTGACTTGCTGCTATTACAGCTCGCACATGAAACGTCTAGAAGTTACTAGGTGGGAATTATGACAGAATGACCTTGAAAATATAAACCAAGTAAATGGCAACATATGAACGGTCCAACAGCATCAGGTGTGAGTTTTTACCTGGACAGACTCTACAAGGAGATGGATTTATCTGCATTGTATGCATTCTACTAACATTTTCATCACCTAACAACTGTCTGCAAAAACAGCAATTAATTTAAACACTGCCAGAATATTTTCTAGCTAGTTTGTGATTTTTGAAAGTATATTTTGTTTTCATATTTTGTTGTGGTTCTTGTTTTCATTTCTGTGTTAGGAGTAGATATGTACATAAAGTTGCAATAGTTAAAGCTTTGCCTTTTTGGACAAAGAAAGTAAAAACTAAGCTTGTGCATGGCAACTGGTATTTATGAGAGGAGAAACTTAAGTGAAGACGCTTTAAAAGAAAAGTCAGCAGACAGTTGTCAGGCTGTGAGAATTTTTTTTTTCCTATCATGTACAGGATTTGAGTTAGGAAGTATTTCTCCCAAAACTGGGAGGAGACAAAGTAATAAGTTTGCCTTTGTTTTGTATGCTCTTTTAAAAGAAAGGAAAGTACACAATATAACATAAAAGAGAAAAAAAAACTTTTATGAGTTTTAAAAACGGATTTCTTACAGGATGGTTTGTTCTGTAGCTGTGATCTTACCACTTCAAATAGATATAATTTGAATAAATCTTATATGGGAAAGAATCAACAAAAATAATATCTTAAGGAAAAATAAGAAGCCTGAAATCAGGCAGTACAGAGTTGGTATGGAGACTCCCATAGTTATCAGGGGTCCAGCCTCCTTCTATCTTTATGCTCCACCAAGCTACAGCTTCACCTCATGGTCTAACAGTGGCTGTTCAAGTTCCAGCTACCATGTCCACATCTCTAGCAATGGAAAGTTCAAAAGTACTTTCTCCTATGGGGTCATATTCCATCTGACAACTTTCCCACGTGTTTTTATTCAATACTTTATAACCAAGACTGTCTCTCACCTGGCCCCATTTCAGCACAAAAGAAGCTGAGAAATGTGGTTTTTCAACTGGGCATGTTGTTGCTCTGAGAGAATTCAAGGCTCAGTTATTAGGGTAGGACAGATGCATGAATATTGAGAAATAGCTGGAAGTCTAGAATTCTCTGCTACGAGAGAGGAAAAATGAGACCAAACCTCCTGGCTCTTACTGTGCTCACAGGAGACACAAATATTAATGAAAGAACCACACTAATGCAGGTGAAATCACAGCTGGGGTAAATTAGATGAGAGCCTATAGCAAGGGGATTCAGGAACTAAACTGAGAAGTAACTGCAAAGCTGGAAGAGTGGATGATGAGCTAAAGAAAGGGGAAGAAAGTGCTTTACAGCAGCAGAGGGTGGTGTAAATCAGACCATACAGAGGCAGGGCCAACCCTGAAGCCCTGCAGATTAAAATGGGTGGCCTCCTGGCTCCTTTGAGGAGACTGTGGGAAGATATGCCAGAGTGCAGACAGGGATTCCATGCCTAGAGTCCCACTTTGGAAACAGCTGGCTGCTAATGGGATATGGGGAGGGGACTTTCAGGTGGGGTTACTGCAAAAATCCATGGAAGTGGATGATATCCAAAAAGAGTCAGCCTGCCCTAAAATACCCAGGGTACAAAGCAAGAGTTTTCTTTGGGGAAAACCACTCTGTGGGATGTTTCCTTGAGAGAAAAGAAACAATCATTTTCTGATCTGTAGTTCCACCTACCTAATCCTGGGTGGCCAGGCACACTTCTGAGGAAATTGGGCAGCACTTAAAGACATAGGCTCCCTGTGGTCCATAACTTCATCTAATAACGGGTCTGAAGGGGGTCTTGGGAAGGAAACCAGCATGAGTCTACCTGCAGCTTGTGATTTCTTCCTCTATGCATTTTCTTGGCCCCCAGCTGAGTTTCTGATGTGGAAAGGGAGGCTCAGCCAGGTGAGTGCACAGACTGGCAGGGGTATGCTGGGGGCTCTGTGACCAAGACATCTGCAGCTAAGGGGAGGCGAGGGGATAGTAAGGACTGAAATGAGAGGGTACTCACTGTTTTACCCCTAGCTACTGCCTGGCCCAAAGCCCTCGATAGATTTAATATTTATTGAATGGCAGGATGAATACATTGACTGTTCTGTCATCAGACTGGAGAAGTAGTCGGGGACAAAGGGAGGGAGATAATAAGGGACGCTGAGATAGGAGAGAATAAACCAGGAAGAAAAGTGGAAAATTCCAGGAGAAGTTTTGCATAAACTCTGCCCTCGGGGCATCCCCATTCAAGTAAAGAGCTGCTCCTACAGCAGCCTCCTCTTCTGGCTCTTGCTTACCTCCATCTTGGTGGGCACTAGTACGGATGCCTGCAACATCCCCTTTGGCTTCTCCGCTTCCTTGAAGTTCCCACTCACAGCACCTTCTACAAGAAGTCCACCTGCTTCCAACCCAGCTTCTCACATCCATTCTCCAGCTCAGTCCCCCTCCCGAGTCCAGGAAATGCATTTACTGCCAGTTGATGTCTTTTGGTTCAGGCGCTAACAGCAACAACTGAACTTGGGTTCTGGAGTCAAGTGGGCTTGTTTGGGTTTGGATTCCAGCTCAAATGTCTACAGAATTGGAGATCATAGTACCTGGCTTATCTGGTTATAAAAATTTAACAGGAAGTTCCATGGAAAACGCTTAGCACCATCATGCCTACTTCCTAGAGGCCACTCAGTAAGTTAACCATTACAATTACTCTACACAGCCTTGTTGCCTCTCCCTCTCTCCACTACATTCCTTCTAAACTTTGGGGCTGGTAAAATAATAAATAAAATAAAATAAAATAAAATAAAATATAAAATAATAAAATAAAATAAAATAAAAAATAAAAAATAAATAAAATAAAAAAATAAAATAAAATAAAATAAAATAAAATAAAATAAAATAAAATAAAATAAAATATAAATAAACAAACTTCGGGGCTGGTGGCACAATCTTTAGCACAACCTTTAAGCTAGGGTATAAAAACAGTAGATTCATGGTACACAAAGAGCCTTGTGAGAAAAATTTCATTATTAATAGCTTCATTTTACCCATGAAGAAAATTAGGCATAGAGAGGTGAGGTAACTTGCCCCAGGCACAAAGCATGATGAAGGCAAAGCCAAAATTTAAACCAAGATGGTTTGCGTCAAGCCCACACAATTAACCCCTATACCCAGACCAGAAGAAACAGTCATCCTCAGCTCCTGAGAAGAGCATATTATTTTGTCAATTCTCCACTGTAGAATCTGGAAAGCTAAGCCTCACTCCTGCCCCACCTCACCTGGGAAATGTAAAGTTCCATGGTTGCCCTCCCAAAGTGAGGCTTCAATGTCATTGTCCAAGCCTCCAAGTCCATGGAGCAATGGCAGGGATGATTCCCAGGCTCAAAGTCAAGAAGAAAATCAAGAAGGAAGGATGATGGATACAAGATACTCAGGCACCATCCAAAGCAAATATGAGTGTCCTGGAAGGCAACCAGCTAAGAAAAGGAAAGAAATGTTTGCACTGCTGATTCATCCATTCACCTGAATGATTCATTCATTCAGCACGTGAACAAAAGAAAGCTTTTATTCTCACCAAACTTACACTGTGGTGCAGGAAGACAGTGAGTATTCAAATCCGCAAAGTAGAAAATGTATATGTTAGAGGGTAAGAGCCTTGCAGAGAATTCAAATAAGGTGGTGTGATAGGTCTGGTATTCTCTACCTTAACTACATTAGAATCACCTGGGGTGATTTTTTAAATCCAGAGGATTCAGCTGATTGCAAGACCAATTGAATCAGAATCCATGGTGGGTGGTACCTGGGTATTAGTATTTTTTTAAGATTTTATTTATTTATGTGAGAGAGAGTGGGGAGGGAGAGCAGAGGGAGAGGAACAAGCAGGCCCTGTGCTCAGTGAGGAGCTGGATGCGGGCTCCATCCCACAATCCTGAAATCCTGGGATCCTGAGGTCATGACCTGAGGCGAAATCAAGAGTCCAACACTTAACCAACTGAGCCACCTAGGCACCCCAGCTGGGCATTTGTATTTTTAAAGCTCTTAGGTTGGGGGACCTGGGTGGCTCAGTGGTTTAGTGTCCACCTTTGGCTCAGGTGTGATCCTGGGTCCTGGGATTGAGTCCTGCATCAGGCTCCCTGCAGGGAGTCTGCTTCTCCCTCTGCCTATGTCTCTGCCTCTCTCTGTGTGTCCCTCATGAATAAATAAATAAAATCTTTTAAAAAATAAGTAAGCTCTCAGTTCACTCCAATGTATAGCCAAGGCTGCAAACTTCCTTGGTGGAGATGGATAGGGTAGCTGACTTGAGCAGCCTGGTTGTGGGAAATTGTCTCTGAGATGGCAGCACTTAACAATGTGAATGTCCAGGAAGAGCAAGACACATAAAGATCTGATGGAAGACCCCTCCTGGCAGAGGGAAATGCTGGTCCCTAAGCCCTAAATTCCCAACTCCCTGCATGTTTACAATCAGCAGCCACTAAGCTTATTTTCTCCCCGCCAATAAAGTGTTATCTGCCAGAGTTCTGGGTTGCAAGCAACAAAAACCAGATTTTGCTACGTTAAGCAGAGAAGTAATTTAGAGAAGAAAATTGGGGTTCACACAATGGACAGGAAGATGGAAAACCCAACTTAGAAAATGGGCATGAATCAAGTTCTGTCTTAGAGGACCAAGAGGCAGCATCTTTCAGCAAACCAGGCTGACCAGGATGCTACCACCATCTGCAGGTGCCATTGGTGAATTCCAACTATCCCTTTATCTGGCCCCATTCAATCCTGACTGACCAAGTCTTGGGCATATGTCACTCTCTGCTTGCACAGAATCACCCTGCTGTATCTCCCATAGTAGGAATAGGAGGCAGGGGACTCAGTACCACCCATGCTATACAGTGGAGAAGGAGCTGGGTGCAGGACAACCAGGAAATAAGAACCGTCCACCACAGACAACATCAGAATGCCCTTTGCCACCTTGTGGTGCATAGGGTGTGATTATGTCAGTATTAGTCCAGTCCAGAAAGCAAATCTATCACCTTTTGTTTCTTTGTCTTATAATCTTCTTGCTCCATGCCAATTGCATAGTATTTCTCTTTGCAAACTGCACATCCCAAGTAAAGCTTTGTTGAATAAGACTGTTTTCATCTGTCATCTTGCAAATGTGTTCATAGGAAAAATGAAAAAGAAAGTATAGATTGCTTTATGATTCTATTTCTTCCCTTTCTGTCTCCCATTCACCTTCCAGGTTTATCTTTTCAAGGTTTAAGCCAATTGCAGCCCTGAAACCCCTTCCTTCAGTGTCACCATGTCAGCCTCCACTCATAGGCTGGAGTGAAGGTCAGAGGACGGAAGGACTCTCCCTCCAGTTTTCTTCCCAGCTCCAAGATGCAACTGCACCACCCAGCGATTTATCCCCCTTGAGCACAATGCCTGAATAACTTGCCTTTTGAATGGTTCTGATTATAGGATGAAAGAACTACATTCTAAAATTTGCAAATTCATAATATTCTCAAAAAAAAAAAAAAGACATGAGCTTCATGGAGTTAACATTCCATTTAAAAAATATATTCTGAAAGACCTACAAGTTATAAGGCCAACTTTGACAGACAGCTTCTACTGCCTTTGGCATTTCAGTAATGACCCCAGAACTGCTATTGACCTGCCAGCACACTTGGTAAAGTGACAGTCAGCTCAATTTCTTCCCCTATTAAAATGTGGTAGGAGCAAGTGGGAAGGATGCAGGAGAGAAGAAAGAAGGCAGGAAGGGGGGAAATAAGGAAAAAAAAGAAACGAAAGGCATGCTAGCTGGGATAATGGCTCCCAATGATGTCTACATTGGAACTCTCAGAACTTGCGTATATGTTGTGTTACATTCCAAAGGAGAAGCAATGTAATCACAAAGATCCTTAAAAGTACAAGAGAGAGGGCAGCCCAGGTAGCTCAGCGGTTTAGCGCCGCCTTCAGCCCAGGGCGTGATCCTGGGGTCCCCGGATCGAGTCCCACATCGGGCTCCCTGCATGGAGCCTGCTTCTCCCTCTGCCTGTGTCTCTTCCTCTCTCTCTCTCTCTCTCTTTCTGTGTCTCTCTGTCTCTCATGAATAAATAAATAAATAAAATCTTAAAAAAAAGAGTACAAGAGAGAGGTGGGAGAGTCAGAGATGCGACAACAGAAGCAGATTCTGAGAAATGTAACATTGCTGGCTTTAACTATGGAGATAGGGGCTGAGAATCAAGGAATAGGAGTGACTTCTTCCAGAAGGTGGAAAAAGCAAAAAATAAAGAAAGAAAAAAGGATTCTCTCCCTAGAGCCCCTAAAAGGAACACAGCCCTGCTCACACCTTGATTTTAGCCCTTAGAGACATTTCTTGGGTTTCTGACCTAGACAACTGAAAGGGAAAAAATTGTGTTGTTTTAAACCAGCAGGTTTGTGGTAATTTGTGACAGCAGCAATAAGAAATTAAATATATAAGGCAAGGAGAAGGGAGGGGGCATTTCTTGATCTGGGCCAGATACTGGGCTGGGAACTAATGTTAACAACTTCATTGGGCATTTGTGGTACGTTCTGGACATTTGAAATAGATTCTCTCTTCAACAACTTGAGCTTGTGTGGACTTCAAAAAAAAAAAAAAAAAAAAAAGGCCATTCCTGACCAGAAATGTAAAGCCAAAGGTTAAAGTGGATATTCAGATGGTAAAAGAAAATCACGGAAAAAAATATGAAAAATCTTGTTTGTGAGGCAGGAGATGAAATGGAGTGTAGCATGAAATAGCAGATATGGAGAACCCACATGGTGCCTGAGAATTCACCGTGAGCTAGGCACAGGGCGAGATGCAGGGAAATGGTGCCAAAGGAGAAATGGATACTGCCCACATGGAAAATCAAACTTCAAGGGATGCTCAACCCAAAGCAGACCACAGTGACATACCACTTTACACCCACTAAGATAACTATAACCAGAAAGACAGACAACAAAAAGTGTTGACAAAAAAAAAAGTATTGACAAGGATGTGGATGAACTGGAACCCTCCTTCATTGCTGACGGGATTGCAAAATGATGCAGCCACTTTGGAAAACAGTTTGTCAGTTCCTCAGAAAGGTAAACATAGAGTTACCATATGACCTAGTATGTCCATTCCCAGAGAAATGAAAACATGTCTACATAAAAACACATGCAAAAATATTCATAGCAGCATTATTCATAATAACTAAAAGGTAGAAACAACCCAAATGTCCACCAACCAATAAATGGATGGATATAATCTGGTATATCCATAAAATGAAATATTATTCAGCCATAAAAAGGAATGAAGTACCGATAAATGCCGTAACATGGATGAACCTTGAGAACATTTAGCGAAGAGAAAGAAGTCAACAGAAAAGGCCACATATTGTATGATTCCATGTATAAGAAATGTCCAAGTAGGCAAATCTATAGATACAGAAAGTAGATTATTTGTTCCTCAGTGCTGGAGGGAAGAATAAGAGTATTAGGGGGTGATAGCTAAGGGTGAAGTGTTCCTTTTGAGCAGGATGAAAATGATCTAATTAATTGTGGGGATGGTTGTACTATTTTGTGAATAAATCAGAAAAAAATCATTGAATTGTATACTTTAAATTAGCAAATTGCTTAGTATATGAACTATATCTCAATAAAGCTGTTACCAAAAAAAAAAAAAAAATGCAAGCAGAGTCAACATAAAATACCCAAGCCAGGAATACATCTGAGCAGAGGCAAACCCAGGCTGATGATGGATGCCACAGAGATTTGTCTGGGGCAACTCTTGCTACTAGGAGTTGCTGACTTAAAGCCCCTTATCAAGGCTGTTAGCCAAACCCAGTAGGCTGACTTCCATCTTCCTTAATCTGAGGCATCCGAAAACTCCAAAACTGAGTTAATGGCTCAGAGATGTTCATCTGCATGGTGTCTTTGGGGCCCTGGGATTCTGTTAGTTCTGAGACCACAGGAGGTCACTTCCTATTGTGGCTCCAAATGGAACTGCCCAAGTGCATTTGGTGTCATGGTCACCTTACACTTCCCTCATCTGCAATAAGCTTCTCCATCTCTGCTATTCAGGAATTGGAGCTGTGGGGGGCCTTGTTAAATGGGGTTGGGCTTAGAGTGCCAATAGAAAAAGACATTGTAGTAGCCCCTCTCCTTGCTACTTTTGAAAATTCCAATGCTTTTGAACCACAAAAGAAGAAGAAAAAGAAAGAAGGAGAGGGGGAGGGGGGGCACTTGTGGTCACAGTGCATCTGAGGGGTTATTTTGTCACTGTCTGAGGTCACCCAGGACTGGAGCCCCTAGAGGGCAGGCCCTGTGCCCATATGCTCATTGCTCTGTGACAGGTTTCTAGCCCCTAGTACATAATATGCTCTCAATAAACATGGATTGAATAATGCAAGGAGTAAAGAGTGGCAATAATGTAAAATTCCAGTTTTTTTTCTTCTCCTGCTCCCTCTAGTCCTTGTATTGAAGTTTATTTTTCAATCATATGAATTATGACTCCCCCCCCCAAAGGCAAAAGAGGCAACAGACAGTAGAGTTTAAAATTACACGTGTTATTTTGACATTGGTGTCCTTATGAACACTCTGTCCCAAGAAGGGCAGCTGAGAATGAGATGCACTGGGTGTCCTTAGGTTGGGGTATAACCCCTGAAGCCTAGAGAGAGAGCAGGAAGGCCAGTTCAAGACTGGTTCTCTTAGCAACTGAGCTTTGGAGAAGAGAAAGAATGAGAAATTGGGGTATATGTTTGCTGGTGCCAAGGTGTTTTAGTTGGAGTTGCTCTAATTAGTGGTTTTAAAATATGTGTATAGTCCTCCTTTCAAAAAAGAAGACCCTAATTCCCCTCCTTTGAGAGTGTACTGGACCTAGTGACTCATTTCTAACTAATGTGGAGATGACAGCTGAATGATGACCACATCCTAATCCCTAGAACCTGCAAATGTTACCTTAAATGACAAAAGGGATTTTACAGATGTGATTAAGGATCTCAAGATGGGGAGATTATCCTAGATTATTCAAGTGGATCCTAAGTAATCACTGGGTCCTTCTAAGAGGAAGGTAGAAAGGACTTGACTCCAAAGAGAAAAAAGCTGATGTGATGCAGCCATGAGCTGAGGAATGAGGATGATTTCAAGAAGCTAGAAAAGTCAAAGATAATCTCCTTGACCCTCTGGAGGGAACATGGCCCAGCTGACACCTTGTTTTTAGCCCAGGGAAACTGACTTTGGACTTCTGACCTAGAAAATTGAAGAAAATAAATCTGTGCTATTTAAGCCACCAAGTTTTGGCCATTTGCTACAGTAGCCATAGGAAACACAGAGGTTGTAGACATTGCTGCTTATAACCTCCCTCTCTTGGGTCCAAGAGAAAGCCAGCTGCCATGTTGTGAAGACACTCAAGAAGCAAGAAAGGGAATGTTTTCAAGCCAGCTATCCCTGCAGGAAACTGAAGTTATTCCCCTCAGGAAACTCTGGCATTCATTGTGGAACATGTGCCTCAGCCCACTGAGAGCTAAGAAAGCTGAGGAATATACACCAACTCCCATCCATCACTGGGGGAGGACTGTCCCTGGCATGGCAGGTGGGGAGCACATTAATTACTCATGATTGCCAGTCTGGTGGAGTGGGTTCTGGTGGCCAGGGAAATCCAGGTGAAGAAAAAATGCCATTTTTCACGGTTGGAAGTCCAAAGGGCTTCCACTGGGATGGTAAGTGCAAGGGGATGTGGGCAGCGTTCTGGCAGCTTCTGCTACACCAGACAATTAGAAGTACAGAGTAGGCAGAAGAGGAGCTCCCAATCAGAACTTCTGCAGGAGGATGAGAAGATGTCAAGAAACCCAAAGAGGGATGTTTTCTACTATCATGCAACTCCAACTGTGTGCCAGCAGTTAATATGCAGAACCCCTAATTCTTCAACAGCACATGGGGACAGAGGGGTGTCATGTGACTCCCATTTTGCCAATGGAAATGTTGAAGCTCAGAGAGTTTGAGGGGCTTGTTCAAGATCACTCCAGACTAGTGAGCACAAATGGGAAAGTGACTCATCCCTGAGAGCTCTCTCCTGCCACTTTGGCAGCTGCGAGGGAACTGTCTTTAAAGCGGTAACAGTGCTAGTCTGTCTCCAGACACCCTGTGCCCTTTGGACTTCATGCCCCGTGCCCAGCAGTGTCATGCTACATTACTTCCAAATGTCATACACCACTCCATCTGCCCCTAATCATGTGTGCACGTGTGTGTGTGTGTGTGTGTGTGTGTGTACAAAAGCACACACAGTCTGTTGTGTCCCTGACATCACAGAGAGGCCATTCCACGCAGCCGGCCACACGTGGTGCTCCTCTTCAGAAGTTTAACCAGCTTATACAGAAGCAAATATTTGAAGTTTACCAAACATAAACTAAGTTAAACCCAAGTCAATCAAAAGTGACTAAACACTGCTTTAGTCCAAATACATGTTTCTAAAAGGTCACAGCTGGTGTAATTATCCATGCTAGACTTAGCACGCATTCAGCTGTGTGCTTGAGACTGCCAAGAACTGGAATACATTCAGAATCCTTAAATAACAGTCACCTTGTTTTCAGAAAATGTTTGATTAAGTCAGGCTTGGGAGGGGGAAGGTATTGAGGGAAGCCTATTAGAGTTTAATGACACTTTGAGAAAATGTATAAGGAAACTTCTCTGGAAAAGGAATAGAAATACACATCAGAGCCAATTTCTCATAATATGTGGGTTGAACCCTTTTTTCTTCAAAGTAAATAAGTCCTGGCAAGTACAACAACAACAACAAAAGAACACAATGACAAAATGAGCAGCCCAGGGTGTCGGTCAACAGGAGGAAAAATCAATTAAATACAGGCTGAGACAGTGGCCTTGGAAAATGTACCAGGGTAGCAGGGGTGGGGGTAGGGTGGTATACCTAAAGTGCCAATTTCAGTAGACATGTGACTTGTGCAGGTGTGGTTTTTAAACTGTGTCCTGAAGTCTCCTGCCAGACCCTTGGGAATCACCACACAAAATGATGAGCCAGGCAAGGATGGGGAGTTCCCAGCTCTCCTGCCTCACTTACACCAGAGCCCAGCCTCTCTTATCTACTGATCAACTTAGACTTCCACCTATGATTTTGCTTCAAGACGAGGCTGTCCTACTAAGTAGATACCAAATTTGAAAACCTCAGGTTTATATAATGTCTGAAGTTCATGCCTACCTTCATGCTCAGAGAGGAATTTATACCCTGAGTATCCTTCTGGAGAAGTGGAGGCAGGATGAGAAAACCAGGATGTAGGAGGACAACAGGCTGGTGTTTAGACTGCAGAGTACAGAGCTTGGAAAAATCTGATAAACAGCAGGGGAGAGAGAATCAAGGGGAAGTAGGCATATAGCATTCGGAAGGGCAAAGATTTGTTTGGCCTGTCACTCACTGCTGCATCCCCAAGAGCCTAGGAGAATAGCTGGCACAGAGCAGGTGCTCAATAAATGTTAGTAAATGAATGAATGAGGTGCCCAATGGAAGAGACCAGTGAAGAGGCCATATCCAAGCCCAAGGACACGGGGCCAGTAACAATCAGGACTGTGAAATGGAGCCAACCAGTGGGGAGGAATGGATGGGAGTGACTGGGGCTTGGAGAGACCAAACAGAGACTTGGAGAGGGGGACCACTGCATTGTCTAGAACACCTGAGAATGTCTCTGTGGATGAGAAAGGAGGTGTTAAAAATTTAAAACCCAAGTCTGGCCATTTTTCTCTGTGGCCAGAGGAAAAAATGACCAAACTCACAGACATTAACAAGGCAATTCCACAATTAAAGGATCCAAATAAGACTCTAAAAGCATTCCACCTAGAATTCAGCCAACTCCAGGAGAGTTGATACCTGCATAACTGGAAATGAGGTCAGAGACAGGGTACAGACAGGACTTTGAATCTGTAGTGTTTCACCTTTGAAAAAAAAGATAAGAAAGAAAGTTGTAAAATCTCTGGGGGCAGTTTACTGTGGTGGTGAAAGGCACAGATTCTCTCAAAACAGGCTCTCTGAGCTCAGGTCTAGGATCCTGCTTGTTAGCTGTGGGTCCCCATACAAGAGACTGTAAGCCTCTAAGGGCCTTAATCTCTTCCTCTGTAAGAGGGAGACAATCAGAGCCCCTCTCTCAGACAGTTGTGTTACAAGTAAGTAAATTATGGCATGGAAATCACCTATGTAAGCAGCAGCTATTGTGATGGATATGGAACCTGCTAGCATTTGTTAAAAGGGGAGTTGGCACACTGGTGTTCATGATAAGTTTCTTAGGTTTTAAATAATTACAGTTAATAAAAATAAAACTTCCCCCAACCAAAGGCATATTCCTTCTGGTTATATTCTCAACTGACAAGGAATTTAACCCCTATGAAGCCACCAAATAAATAAGTAAGAGAAGAACAGGATAAATACATGTCAGTAATTCTCAAAGTGTGGTCCTGGAGCCTGCAGCACCAGCAGGACCTGGGGAATGTGTTAGGAATGCAAACTCTCAAGCCATGCCCCAGACACACTGAATGAGGAACTGTGGGTCTGAGGCCAGGCAGTTGGTGTTCTGACATGCCCTGCAGGGGATTCTGATGCATGCTAGAGGCCATCACTCAGAACCAAATAAGGAACCATGTGGCTTGAGATCCCAAAGTAACCCAGGCAGCTGAATGTCTGTGATAATGATGCTGCCACTGGCAGGGAGCATCTTTATCAGCCTCGTTGGGTAAGCCACTCTCACTATTAACCCATTAACTACTTACAGGGGAAGTTGGGAGAACTACTTTAGCAATATGCCCAGGAGATACTACAATCTCACGTTTCCTAACCCTACCTGGTGGGGTAGACTGGACTCAACTAAAGTGAGGGGGTCTCTCTTGTGAATTTCTCTTAGGAGGACAGTATCTGACCATAACTCCAGAATAATTCATTGTTCATTCACGGAGATCTTAATCTCTCCAATTCTCTCAGTACCTCTGCACCCCCAAATCCACCACCACCACCACCACCAGAGTATGCTACACAGGTGCCAACAATACCCCTTGTGCCCTAAATGTCTCTTAGGGCAGTAGCATTTGTCCTACATGTCCCACTCCTGGCGTTCTCAGGCAGGGAATTTCCAACAGTGGTTGTTCGAAATATGAGGGAACTATCAAAATGCTATAAAGGTATCTTTGTAAATTGCAAAATAGATAAACTAAAAATGATGGGGTTTGTTCTACTCTAGTATATATGCTGCAAATTTATCATCAAGATAGAAGTTAAAAACAAAGACATACTGTGAGTTTATGTTCCTGGGAAAGGTTGTACAGGGTTAGGAGTAGCCAGAAATGATGACTTGGGATGATTTAGTGCCTTTATCAGTGAATACTGAAGAGATGTCCAATAAATATTTGTTGAATGAATTAATAAAATGGACTATTCACAGTATACACCTATGTCTCATCTTTTTCTCTCTCTTTTTCTCTCTCTCCGTCTTCCTCTCCCTCTCCCCCGCCCCCACCTATATACATACTTTAACAAGGCTCTGCCAATCTATCTATGCCTGAGCATGAAGTCATGACCTTTCCTATGAAAATGCACTTTCTTATATGTTACTCTTATCCCTTCCAACTGTTATAAAAAGTTTAGAAAGAAGAATCCAAAAAATATACATATATATTCAAAGAGAGAAGAGCCAACCTCTTATAAAAGAAGAGGGGGAGGTGGGGAAGGAGCATAAAAACAAAGCAGTGCTCATTGACCAATGATGAAACCTGACTTCCCTCTGATAAAATCCATGATAATAACTTCTGATCTAGAAAACTAGGCTGCTTGTGTCCTATGAAAAGACTCAAGGGGTAGAATCTCAAAGGTCAGCAAAGTTAACTACAAAGAAGGAACTTAAGTGGATCAATCATGGTTGAACTACTAGATAGAAGGATTAAGTGGCTAATAAAAGGGATGTTCTACTGACCTCTAACACAGGAGGGAGGAGATAATGAGATAAGTAAAGCTGGTGAGGATAATAAGACTATAATTATGGCCAAGTTCAAACTAATGAATGTACATTGGAGAAGCCTCTAGATTGTGTGGGGAGAGGAGAATCTGGCCTCCAAACGTTAATGCTGTCTCTAGTGCTTGCAGTGCTCCCAGCTGCATCTCTCTCAGACCAACGTGAAAATGAAACCGTCACAGTGCATGTTTCAAACATAGTACAGTTGCATTTGTAGTTCAATATGCTGAAAGGAGGAGGCAGAAAGAAGTGAAGTCTCATCACCAGGAAATATCAACTGTGCTCAGAGGCAGTGCCATAGCAATTCTTTTAAACAGTAGCTATTGTGTCTGTTGTTCGTGAACACTAAGTGAGTTTCTGCTATGTATATTGTGGTGAGGTTTCTGCTATGTATATTGTGCATTCTGGGATGTTTACAAAACACACAGCTACACATGTGCACATACACTGTCAGTTTCTTTGCTGGAAGATAAAATACAGTAAATTTATAAGTCGATTCTCTTTTTTTCTTAAGATTATTTGAGAGAGAAAGAGAGCATGTGCACATACATGCAAGCGCAGTGGGGAGTGGCAAAGGGAGAGAGAATCTCAAGCAGACTCCCCACTGAGCCCTGAGCCCCCAGCCCCTGCAGGCTTGATGCAGGGCTCCAACTCCGGACTCTGAGATCACGACCCAAGCCAAAACCAAGAGTCTGGCACTCAATGGACTGAAACACCCAGCCCCTTAGTTGATTCCTTTGAGTGTGGGAATTCAGGGTCTGATAACAAAGCAGCAAAATATAAATGTATTAAAGGAAGAGCTTTTGGTTAGGGACAAGCACACAGTCTCCCTTCACATTTAGGGTGTTTAGTTTTTTCCTGCAGAATGCTTTATATAATTGTTCCCTTAATCTCTTGGGTGAAATAAATGTATAGCAGCTTTACTACACTATTGATTCAAATTATTACTGTAATGACAGAGCTATCCAGGGAGCTGTCACTGAGTTTCTTGAAATGTCCTGATGGTTGTCATGTGTATTATTAAGGAGCCCTACAAAAAAAGCCCCTCCTTGCATGTCCTGAGCCAGAATCACTGATGGCACCGCAGGCCTAAATAATGCTCAGGACCCAGGGCTCGGGCCTGGTTATTATGAGCCAAAAGAGAAGCTTCTAATGGGTTTGCAGCTGCAGGATCAAGTGCCCAGTGGAGTGACCATAACGTACTCAGCTTCTGTGTTTTAGATCTGCAGTCCTGAAGATATGACTGGACATTCACAAAGACAGGACGGAAAAAAAAAAAAAAAAAAAAAGACAGGACGGAAGACAGTTTATAAGACAAGGCCCCTCAGGAAACAGAAGACACACTCAGGTCCTGAAAAGAAATTTAAAAAGGGCCTGTTTACAGGTGAGGACAGGGTTAAGGGGACTGACAAGGGATTCTCAGATACCTGAGAGCAGTAGCATCAGGAATCCCTTACCATCTCTAGGACTGAAGGGACATGGGAAGGAAATGATGCTAGAAGAGCCCATTGGGAGCTAGAGCATCGTGGGTGAAGAAAAACTCTCTCTCCTCCTTCCCTCTGACCCCTGCCACTGCCCACCGTAGCTGAACCCCAGTGGGAGCCAGGGTCAGCCTCCTGGGACTAGTACAGAGTAAAAGAGGACAGAGAATGGATCTAGGGCTGGAGCAAAGATGAACAATCTCCAGCCCCCACCGCTCGGAGAGTTCAGATTATAGGGATAGAGGGTTGGGAAGGCATGAAGCACTGACAGATGAACACGAGTGCTACAAGGTCAATCACAGCATCACTGTGATGTCCTGAAGCCAAGCTGAAGGACACTGATGACTCTTCTCATTGTGGGAGAGAGAAGCAGTCAGGAGTCTGGGATTCAGAGGACACCGACCTGGGATTGAGTCCCAATTCAGCCTCATTCTTGCCACGTCACCTTGGGCAAGCTACTTAGCCTTCCCAGGGCCCAGTTTGCACTTCTGGAAAGGAAGCATCATATATAATTGTTTGAGGTCAGATAATGCTTATAAAGAACTTAGCCTGTTCCTGGCTCAGAGTAGATGCTCTAAGGTGGTAGTTATTTATATAAGACAGGAAATCAGAATCCCACTAAAGTTGCTTAGGCCAAGGGGGGCAGGCATGATAAGGATGAGGGATATGCGGTAGAACTCAAGGGTAGGGGAGTAAACCACCTTTAGAAAGAGACCATAGGCAGGACCCCAGATGTATCCATTCTCCATCTCTGGGTTGAACTTCTTCCCGCACATCTCCATCCTCTTTTCCTCTCTGGGCACTGATTGTCTCTGTTTTACTGTCCACACACTGTGGACCACCCACTATAGTTCCTGAATACACTACAATCATAATAATTTCCAGTCACCCAACCTCACTCTCTGGCTGATTCTCAGCCCTGGCTTTAAATTCCTGGGAGAGAGATGTGATTGTGCTGATTGAGGTGAGGAGTCTACACTGGCCCAGTCACCTTCAGCATGCTGGCTCTTTTTTTTTTTTTTTTTTTTTGGCCCCTGCAGATCCTACTGTCAACCTCTGGCTGCCTGCCTCTGCCCTGCGAGAATTGCATTCATGTCCTTCATTGACTTTGGCTTCTGTTTGGGGGTGACCAGTGGGGAGCCACAGCAGGACAGTAAGGGAAAAGAGTAGATGAAGCCAGGACTCCCTCCCTGCACAGTCAGCTTGGGCTGACTTCATCCCTCCACCAAAGGCCACAGCTTCATTCAAAGAGGCCTTCTCTGCAGGATGCACAGGGTTCAGTAACCATTCCCTCTTCTTGTCCCTTCCAGATCAAGGGTTTTAACAGCCTGACTGTTGCCAACGCTTGAGCACTGGCACTATCCCTCTGATCTCTCCATGCCCTGCCCACATATCTGTATATTTTCCCCTTGCTAAATTCTCCTCAAATTAATTTGAATATGCTGTCTGTACCCTGCTGGGATCCTGACCAACACTCCGGTCCAGGGAATGGAGACACTTAGTAAGTGAAGCTTCCTGGTCCTATACACACCAGGGAGCCTTGTGGAGGTAAAGAGACTCCCGGAAGGTGGGAAGCTCAAGGTGTTTTCTACATTGTTATTGCTGCTGTTGTTTTTATTATTACTAATCTTATGAACATCACTAACTGATTCGAACACCTAGCCATTCTCAAAGGTTGGATATTGGATCAGGGTCAGCCTCCATTTCCCACACAATTTAAATGCAGAAGCTCCCCTAGATTGCCACCGCAGGTGTCTTTGTAGCTTGCACACTGTGCTTCTCCCAGCTTTTTACAGGAACCTTCACAGGCCTTTATCTAGATTCTTTGCCTTTGAAAGAAGACAATACTTTGAAAAGCCTTGATGATCCCCAGTTTCTTAGGCCAAGTCGTGACACTGGCACAACTCTGGGGGACTCAGGACTGACCCAGCTTCCCCCCCCAAAAAAAGACACAGATTTGTTTGTGTGCAATAGAACGTCTCTGATCACCAGCAAGGGAGGTTATGTGGCTCTCTCCTCTAGAGTGTGACTTTCAGGATCATTGTCAAATCATGTTAAAAGCCCAGAGCCTCAATCCTGGGCCTCTGCCATTCTAGCTCTTCACACACCCCTCTGTGTTCTTCTTTCCACCTAGATAATATACTCTTTTGTCAGTGATTAAATAAACCCATTAACCTGCTTCCAAGATTAGGAGGAGGTTATTCCTATTTAACTGTTTACAATGCACCAGAAATTGCTAAGGGCACTAGGTACAAAATGCAACCCTTGCTCCCCATTCTCTCCTTCTACTCAGAGATAACATGCCTGCTGTAAGAAGTAGCATGACCCCCAGTACTGGGGTTAAACATGCACATTCTTGATGACAAAATACATCCTTCCACATAGCAGAGGTCATTTTTGTAAAATTAAAAGCAAACATCAAGTAGAATCATTTTTCCTGGCTTATAGGATGAAAATAAAAAGTAGAGAAAATAGGGATTAATTTACTAAGTCAGTCATCTGATTTTTTTTTCTAGCTTGTTTAAATATTTGTAATTCCAGCATGGGGTCCCACTCCCTAAGCTCAATGTTTCCATCCAGTTGATCTTCCACAGTTATCTGCATGATCTGTTTCCATGGAAACAATGGTGAGGTCACATACCCAGTAGAGTGACTTTTTGGTGTCTTTAGGAGAGTTAGATCTGGTTGAAAAATCTAATTCTGTCATTTAATAGCTGTGTGAACTTAGGCACATTAGTGTACCTCCCTGAGCCTCAGTTTCCTTTCCTGAAAATTGGGAATAATAATAATAGCTCTCTCTAAGAGTTTTTGTTTAAGAATCAGATGAGATTATTTGGGTTATGTATGTGATATGTTTCCTGGTACTCCATGTGCTCAATTGATGTTAAGTGCTTCTGTTTTTATTATATATTAAGAAGTTAGATCATGCATTTACTCTTCTCATTCATTTATTTCTCAAATAATTAGTGAGGTTCATTTGTTACAAATACTGTTCTAGATGCTAAAGATAAAATAGTGAACAAAATTGACAAAGTTCTGTCCTCATGGAGCTCACAGTCTAATTTTGGTGATGGAGATAGACCCTGTACAATAAACCATACTGTATTTCATACTCTATCTGAAGTAATAAATACTAGAAAGAAGTTTACAGCTGGGTAAGAGGAGAAAGGGATCAGGTTGCAGAGACAAGAGGAGCTATTTCAAAGAGCATCCTCCCGGGGAGGAGACATTTGAAGAGAAACCAGAAAGGCACATGACAAGATGTACCTTCTGGATGTGTAGGCAAGAACAATGGTAGGAAGTAAGTGGAGCAGCAAGTACGTTAGTGAGACAGGGGCATAGAGAGAAAGGGACAATACTCATGGGTCTTAACATGCATCCCAGACTTGCAAAAGAGATAAAGGAGGTTGTCAGAGTTGTAACAGGACACAATAGAGCATGGTGTTGGAGAGAGAAAGCCCCGGAGTTCTGCTGCCTGCAAGACAATCTCAAGTCGACCACATACCGGCTCTCAGAACTGTCCTCCGACCAGCAGCCTCAGCATCGGCTGGGAGCTTACTAGATGTGTAGAATCTCAGGCCCTATCCCAGCCCTAGAATCTGAATTTCAACCAGATCCCCAGGAGATTCATAAATCCACTACATTCTGAGAAGCACTAGCCCAGGACTTGTTACTTCTCTGGGTCTCAGAAACCTGATCAGCAAAATGGGCATCATAAAAGTAACCCCCTCATAAGGTTATTGTGAATTTTAAATAAGTTTGTGGTGAGAAAATAGGACTTTATGACCTGTTATGGACATCTATTAAATGACGTTGGCAACTTTAAAAGAGTAGCTACAGCCCAGAGGCACTGTAATTGCTCAATAAACCTTATACTTTTACATTTATTCCCTGGTGGGTTAACATGCCAGAAGGCTAGGTCCTGAAGTTTTGAGTTAAAGAGGATGAAATCCCTGCATCCTTTATTAAGCCCCATAAGAACCCAGGATGCTAAAGAAATGTCCCCCTGAGACTCCCAGGAACTGTCATTGTTGCTTGTTGACTATTCTGAACCCCACTTGGACCTCGTACAGGAAGAATGGTACCCAATTCTGCTGCACCTATTCTTGAGACTGCTGACTCCAGAAAGACGCATTTCTTTGGTTATATAATGAAGGTCATCTTCACATGTGAGGAGAGTACTGGAGCGGCTCCTGGGTAGCTCAGTCAGTTGAGTATCTTACTCCTAATTTCCGCTCAAGTCATGATCTCATGGGTCATGGGATCAAGCCCTATGTTGGGCTCCATGCACAGTGGGGAGTCTACTTGAGATTCTCTCCCTCTGTCCCTCCCTCCACTCTCTTTCTCTCTCTCAAACAAATAAATCTCTAAAAAAGAGAGAGAGAGAGAGTACTGGAGCCCTATTATCAGCAGTGCCTAGAGAAGTCAGGTCTCTCTGATAGTGGAAATGGTTTTCAGGGACCTACCCACACTGTCTGACCTGGTTCTCCTGTGACTCATTGTTCTCATCAATGGTTTTCCTCCATGGGAAACTGCCTCACTCCAGAGAGGCTCAAACCTGAATATTGGCCTGGATACCACTGTATTTTCAAGTGCAAGAGAGTGTTTCTCCAGCCAACATGGCAGTTGTCAAAACTACCTCATTCCCAACTGCATTACTATAAATCTCCAAACTATCATTGTGTAGAAAGGAAAAATCTGTATATTGAGTATGAGCTTATAACTTTCTATTAAATGATGTTGGCAACTTTAAAAGAGTAGCTAAGCAGTTGGCTCTGCAGAGAGACTCTGGTCTGGTTTCCAACTCCAGCTCAACCCCATCATGCCCTCACTCCAGTTACTCAACCTGCTTAAAATTTAGTTTCCTCATCTGAGACTTGGGGTGAGGGTGACAAAAGGACCCAATTCACAGGGGCATTGTAAGAAATAAATAAATAAATAAATCAGGACTTTTAAAAGTCCTGAAAGGACACTAACCATTCTAAAAATATTAGCAATCATCATTACTGTTGTTACTGTCTGCGATTCCAGGTGTGTTGCATACTAAGTCAAAGAGGAAACTCTCAGACAGATGGGGCCCATTCTTCGGCTAAGACAATATGAAAGAGCAATGTTCTGCTAGTAGGAACAAAAAAAAAAATTGGTAATACTGGGCTGGGATGATCACAATGAGAATGGAGAGAAGCCAACAATTCAGGAGATATTTTTGTTTTTGTTTTTGTTTTTAAGATTTTATTTATTTATTCATGAGAGGCACAGAGAGAGAGGCAGAGACACAGAGGGAGCCCGATATGCTGGGACCCAGATCATGCCCTGAGCCAAAGGCAGACGCTCAACCACTGAGCTACCCAAGCGTCCCAGGAGATATTTTTGAAATAGGACTTTGTGACCTGTTATGGACATGAGGTGAGGAGAAATAGAGTCAAGTTTTCCAATTGACATTCTTACATGGATGGTAATGGCATTACATTCCAGGGGGGACACAAAGAAAGGTTCATGGAAGAGGACAAAGGTTTTAAAGACAGTTTGTAAACTCTGGGAGAATACATGCTCTGCATAAAAAATGTGTAATTGTTCAGAATGCAGGGTTAAGAAAACACAATAAAATATGCCAAAATCATTCTTCATGGGCAGCCCAGGTGGCTCAGCAGTTTAGCACCACCTTCAGCCCAGGGCCTAATCCTGGAGACCCGGGATGGAGTCCTACATCAGGCTCTCTGCATGGAGCCTACTTCTCCCTCTGCCAGTGTCTCTGCCTCTCTCTTTCTCTGTCTCTCATGAATACATAAATAAAATCTTAGAAAAAAAGCATTCTTCATGAAGGAAATGCAATCACAGTGAGATTAGAATGTTTAAATTCAAAAGGACTGACAATACCAAGTGTTGGTGAAGATGTGCATGGACCGGGACTCTCATTCACCGTGGATTGCAGCGTAAATGGATATCACTTTGGGAAAATGTTTGGTAGTATTTATTAAAGCTAAAATATGCTAGCAATTTCACTCCTGGGCATCTACACAGTCTAAGTGAATGCTGAGTCCACGAAAATACGTGTATGAAAATGTTCTGAGTGGTATTATTCATAATTGACAAAAACTGAAAGCAAGCTAAATGTCCTAAATGTAGAATGAGTAAATAAACTGCAATGTGTTCACACTACGTAATAGTGCACAGCGATGAAGAAACATAAACCACTGAATGTCACAGGCAAAATATTGACTGGAAGTATCCAAATATTTTTAAAATAGCAATGAATAGTGATGTTTATCTAAAATGCAAGAAAAGGAGCACTAGTCTATGAAACTATGTGAGTGGAAATGACAGTTACATTGGTCGGTGGTGGGGTGGGGAGTATTATCTGTGAGCGAGCACAAGGAAGCCAGCCACAAGGGGCGCTGGAAATGTCCGTATCTTGATCAGAGTGGTAGTTTCCTAGATGGACACATATGAAAAAAAAAAAAAATCACTGAGCTTTACATTTTAAATGTATGCAGTCTATTTTGTGAAGGTTTTATCTCAAAAGAATAGATTTCAAAAGGAATACAGGGCTAAAATATTTGAGCATCTCTTGAAATAACACACATTAAGGACAGTCGGAATACACTGGAAATACAGGCTGAGGTGCTTTCATATTCAAAATTAGGTTTTGGCTCTAAAAGGACTATTAAATACTGTTTATGGTCATTCTTGGAATTTTTAGTGGTTTTGGTGTTTGTCAACACGGCCCCAGTGGAATCTGTGATAAGCCTCCAGAGGGAGCCAATTGGGTAGGTCTCAAGGGGAGTGGGTCTCCTAACTGTCCTCATGAACCTCCAAGGAGCTCAGAACAGCTGAGTATATGTCACAGAGCTGCCACTAGAGGACACCTCTGGGAGCCTCTGCTAGGACCTGCCCGTGAGCTGTGGCTCCTATAGGTTTCTAGAGACAACCCTCATCAGCAGCCTTCTCAGTAGCAACCCACAAGCTTATAGTTCCTGATACAAACAGCAGATGGTGTGTCAGCCCAAGGTGGCTGTGCATTCTTCTTTGGGGAAGCTTCTGTCCAGCTGCTTCCTTTCTTGGGCCTCACTTCTAGTCTTATAAATTCCAAGATTTCATGATGCTGTAGCTCAAGGGCTCCTCTATTTGTTATCTGTTCATCCAGTATTTATTGACCACCTACCATGTGGATGGAGGACATGGCTGCAAACAGGACAGAAATGGCTCCTGTCCGTATAAAACTTGACTCTCCAATGAGGAAGACAGACAGGAAACAGGATGTATTCAAATTATAGTTAGCGATATGAAGAAAATGACTATGGATGATATGGAAGATGACAATTTTAGATGGGGTGGTCAGGATTGCCTTTCCTAGGAAGTGGCATTTAAATGGAGGCTTGAATAATGGGAAGAGTGTAACTAGGGGGAGAGAGCCTGGCACAGGGAAGAACAAGTAAGTGCCAAGATCAGAGTAGGCAGTTCTAAGCTGGCATCCCTGCCACCCCAGCATGAACTGCCTGTGGGGGAATAGCAGTTAGAAGTGCCAAGCCCATCTCTCTGCTCCTTTTACTAGGTATCAAGAGGCAGCAGTGTTCTCTGGTTTTCCATCTCCTCATCACAGAGAGGAAACAGCAATTTTCCACCAACAAACACCAGTATTTGGGAACTAAACAACCCAGGAGTTACAACTCAACATGCAAGCAGGGAAACCTATTGGATTTAGAACGCATTTGCTCAGAATAGAGGCAGAGACACATCAGACAGTTCCAACAGGAAATAAACAATGAAATAGTAAGTAAGTGCTGGGTCCCCAGGTGGAATTACATGCACAGAAAAAGGAATGACTCTCAACCCTGCTTGGTCCCCCCATTACCCATGCTTCCTTAGCACCCTGGGGTTACAGAGCCCCGTGGTAATTATCACATTGGATTGCTATTGTTGGCTTGCAGGCCACTCTCTCCTCACCAGGGTATGAGCTACTGGGGGCAGAGACCATGTGGAGATTGTCTTGCCTACTGCAGCTCCTAGTTCATTAGGTGGCACACTCAGCAAATGTTAGAGAAATGAATGTGTGCACAGGTTCATGAGTTAATGCACCAACTCAATTCAACTGATAGTTACTGAGTACTTACAATGTGTAGGTTATTTCTCCTGATGCTGATACTGATACAGCAGTAAGTAGAACAGGAAAAAAAAATCCTAACCTTATGAAGCTTGCCCGCTAGTTGAGGACTGAGCAGGCAGTAAAATCAGTAAGTGAGGAGGCCGGGTGGCTGCTGTGGAGTGAGTGAGGGTGAGAGTACAAAGTAAGAAAGCCAGAGAGCTAACAGGGGGCCCCACAGTGTAAGACCAAGCATAAGCCCTGGAAGGACTTGGCCTTGACTTTGAGAAAGATAAAAAGCCATCAGATAGCTCTGAACAAAGGATGATATAATCCAACTTATATTTTTAAAGGATCAGGAAAAACTCCACTTGGTATTAGAGCTGAGGGCTGCAGTTCCATCCTGTCCAGTTATATAACCACCAAAAGAGATGCCCCTTACCTGGGGCAAGAATAAAAGAAACAGATGTCTGACGCTCTCTCTGGGAGTCACATAAAGAAAAAGCAATTTGAACAACACTCTAAAAGGACTGGCTTCAGAGTTTAGCTACCACAGCACCAATGATACCATCTGTCTCCTTGCACATTTTCCCCCAGTTTTATTGGGATGTAGTTGACATATAACACTGTACTGGTTTAAGGTGGACAACATAATTATTTGATATGTATATATACTGCAAAATGATCACCACGATAACTTAGTTAACATCCATCACCTCATCACTCCATGTAGTTATAAACTTTTTCTCTTGTGATAGGAACTCCTAAGATCTACTCTCTTAGCAACTTTTAAATATACAATACAGTATTGTTAACCATAGTCATAGTCATTTGCAAAAATAAATGCCCAGGGTGATGAGTGGCAGCCTAGAAGGTGAGCATTGTCCAATTTAGCACCAATCTGAGGGTCATTTCAGAGGCCAGAGCTCCCTGTCAGGGTTTCCAGGAATTTAGAGTGAAGACTTATAGGGCAGACAGAGCTTGTCTGGGGTGTGAAGATTGCTCCGTAAAATCCCTTTTCAGCAGCCAGGGCCCACCATGCAGGAGCTTGGAGCAAGGGGATGCCATCAGCTAGGATATATCCAAAAGGATCACTCTTACTGCCATCTCTCTGCCATCCAACAAGCAAGTGGCCCTCCGTCCATATAATGAAATCAAAATCCTAAGAAGCCTCTTACCCTTTGATAGAGATCTCTTGACCTCCTCTTCTTGTCACACCTTCCTATCACAATTTCAGTAAGTCCTTGGATCCACCCCATGACTGCCACCTATAATTGATTTCTTTTAGGAGCTTTGTGGTTTTTAACAGTCACTGTTGGTCAGAGAGAACCCTTCATTTCTATCTCTCTGGGTTTTCCTTAAAACCAGCAAGAGTCCATATCTCAGTGCATATGCCTCACATCCTGTCCCCAGCACTTACAGTTTTTGCCTATCCAGCTGGATTTCACTTTGGGAAGCACCATCACCCCCAGACACCCACCCACCCCCCATGAGTCCCTGAGGTTGATTCCCTGGCTCCTTGTGAGAGGGTCAGTGGCTTAAACCAATCAGAATCAGGGTGTTGAATTCAGATACAAGCCAGGCCCATGCATGTCGTCCTTGGAATATTTGCTGATATTATTTGGAAAAGCATGTTCTTTGCCCTACCAGGATTGCTAAAATGGCAAAGTTGAAGCCTTTGGCTACTGATTGGCCACAACTCAGAGAAAGTCTGCCTGTGAACAAGGCCATCACAGAAGAAAACAGAGCTAAAGTACAAATGGCCACCCCAATAGAGCACCTGGACCTAGCCATGCCTGAAGCCAATGCTTCCCTGGACTTTTTAGATACAGGAGTTGTGCTAGTTTCCTATGGCTACTGTCACAGATTACCACAAATTTGGTGACTGAAGACACATATTTATTTATTCTTTTGCACTTCTAAAGGTCAAAAGTCTAAAATCAAGACATCAGCAAGGCTGTGTTCCTTCTGGAGGCTTCAGGGGAGAATCCATTTTCTTGCCGTTTCTAGCTCCTGGAGGCGACCTGAATTCCTTGGCTTTGGCTGCTTCCTCATAGAACTCCACCCTTTCGCTTCCATCCTCATATCTCCTACTTCTACAGTTAAACCTCTATCTTTTCCTTAGAAGGACCCATGGGATTATTTTGCAAACTCCTCCTCCCATGATCCAAAATAATCTCCTTATCTCAAAATCTTTATTTAATCAGGACTGCAAAGCTCCTTTTTGCCATTTAAGATGACATGTTCATGGGTTCTGAGGATTCAGGTGTGGACACTTTGGGGTGCCACTACACAGCCTACTACAGGAGTCAATGTATTCTTTTTGTTTGTTTATTTGATCCATTTTAAGCTGGAATTATCACTTACAATGGGAAGAGTCCAGGTACATATTCCTAAATCCACAACATCATTTTACTTCTGGGGAACACACAAACCTGTTTAATTCAGTTAACCCAATCAGAGTTCTAATTTCTTTGTATCACTTCAGTATTTTTAATTTCAGGTGACAGAGTAGAGGTTAGGAATGCAGATTTGGGATTCAGTTTGTGTCTACATCCTGCCCTTTACACTCACCCAGTTAAGCCTTTTGAAACTACAATTCTTTTGACCTAACAAATGGAGATAATAAAAGCACCTGCTTCGGATGGCGATTGTAAAAATTAAATGAGATAATGAATGTACTGTGCTCAAAGTACAGTATCAATGCTCCCTAAACAATACTCTTTCCACTAGGATTGCAGACGTGACTCCTTCCATCTGGCATTACGCTAATTTTACATACAATGTGTCTCAATTAATTACTACATTTTATTTAGTTCCTTGAGAAATGGCTCCAGACTCAGAGGATGAACCTCAGCAGATCTTCACGCCAACACCCTTGTTTTAAAGGTGATGTTATCAAGTACTTTCACAGAACAGAAAATTGAACCAAATTTTTGCAAGTTGGCCATGCCTCCCTCCTTGATCTTCTCCCTTTATTGCTAATATCACTCTGCCTCCAGAGTAACCCTATCCTATCTATGAGATCTATATCTTTCAGCCACTCTAGGCAAATACTCTTCTTCATATGCATATAATTTTGTTCTTTCCTCCAGCTTATCTGATAACCATGATTTTTCATGTTCTTACAGAAAATGTGATCGTTACTCCCTTCTGTCAAATTCCACTCAACACTTAATGTTCTAGTTTAACTCAACAGAAATTTTATCAGTCTGGCATTCCCTAGGCATCACATGTGTTTGCAGGACACCTCCCTGGATGGAGTCATGGGTTTTTGGAAGTTGGTGATCCACATTTCAACATAACAGGGAACAATAGGCAATAACCTTCCTGAGTGGTTTGGCTTTAGTGGACTGCAACTCAGCAAGGGGCAGTCATCTGTGACAACTGACAGTTACACTGTGTGAATCATGGAGGCTGAAGTTTCCATGTATTTTATACCTCAGATACAGGCTAACTAGAGGAAACATGACAGGGATTTCCTAGAGAAAGGGCAATTGATGCTGAAATTTTACCTGGATACCTACCCATCCCAGCATCCTCCCACCCACCCACTCTCTCGTCTTCTTCTCTCCCCTATGAAGAATCTTTGACATTTATCCCTACACATTTAAGAATAATTTTTAGTTTGTTCATACAATTAATTAAAATATACTTATGGAAGAAATTTTCATTTCCATCTATTCAGCTAGTGATCCCTATATTATGGAAGAGAGCACAAATTGCATCTCATGAAAGGCATTAGGCCACTTCTGAGCTTCAGGTTGATCTAAACTACTATGGCAATTCTTTCTCTCCTTGCCAGTAATTGTCCTACATGTGGGCATGTAACCACATTCTGTCTAATGAGACATCAGAAGTCTGCTGGGAAAGCTTCTCTTTGCTGATGAGGCAATAGAGCCTCAAGAGGAAAAAGTCCTTTTGTTTTCTTTCCTTTCTGCTTGGATTGGAGAGACTGGTGCTTAGAGCGGTGGCAACCATTTTTTCCCCATGAAGTAAAGGCCAAAAATAATCTTAGAAACACTGACCCCTACTCTGATCTCACTGAGCTGCTAAAACATCCCATTATGTGATATATGTAGATATCTTTATTATTTAAGCCACAATACACAGGATATTTTGTCACCTGCAGCTGAATGGATTCTAAGTGATACACCATCTAATTCTTTGTTTTCTAGGTGGACTGTTAAATAAAACTTAACCCTCCCTATGCCTGCCTTAAAAATTACATGCATAGAGATGGCAGCAGCACCTTCTTATTGAACAACTTTTAAAGTGGAGTCAAGTGTTAACAAGTCCCCAAATGGTAGGTATGTATCTCAGGATGCTCAGTTCCCCCACTGAGTCTACTGAACAAGGTCCTTAGCTCCCCTAAGCAGTCAATTGAGTCATTTCTGGGTTCACAACACCCAAATATTGTAGAACTTGATCTCTGAATTCTCAGCTATGAAGGAAGGCGAAAGCCCCAGTATAAAGCTGATTCCAAGAAAAAAAGTGAGAGAATAGACTCAAGAGCCATATTTCCCATGGATATCGCTAATTATAAATGGCAACTTAATCACACAGTTTCCAGTTTAGACTGTAACTAACATAAGACTTTCTTTTTTTACTGTAGCTTTGCATCTGATAAGGAAATTAGATATCTCAATATAAAGTTATCAAGGGACAAATTAAAAATATTACATAGGGGTCACTGAGTCAGAGGAAGTTATTAACCTAAGGCCTAAACATTTTAGAGCTTCCTGGAACTCCTGGGTGGTTCAGTTGGTTGGACATCCAATTCTTGATTTCAGCTCAGGTCATGATCTCAGGGTCCTGGGATTGAGCCCCATCTCAGACTCTGTGCCTAGCGTGGAGTCTGCTTGGGATTCTCTCTCTGCCTCACCCTCTGCCCCTTCCCCTGCTTGCTCACTTTCTCTCTTTCCCTAAAATGAATGAAACTTTAAAAAATTTTTAATTTAAAAATAAGCATCTTAGAGCTTTCCCAAGGCACATCTACAAAAAGTATTACACACCTGATGATACTTGAGACTAAGACCTAAAACAGTTAAATAAGCACTAGCTCACAAGTAAGGGAGTCCAGTAGGGCTGCAGATGGAAATCAGACATTCCACACAGAAGAAACTTCTAAAAACATTACCACAGCCTCCCAAATGAAGATGCGGGTCAACCACCAAAAAACAGGCCAGTAGTTTATGTCTCAAAAGGCCTCACAAAGTAGAATTCATTCCCTTGGTAAATTTACTAGTCTCCAAGGGCTGACCCCTCAGTATTAGAAGCTCAGAAAGCTGACTTTCCTAGCACAAAAAGATCAGTTCCTTCTTCAGATATGGAATCATATTACTAAAGCTCATGAGACTTGTTATAAAACTGAAATGTCAACTTATTAATGCAAAATGATAAATGACTGACATAGGAACTTTTAAAAGTTGTCTCAATTAATCCAGTCTCTTCATAGAGCCCAATGTACAAGGAGGGGGCACATCTATTTTATCTTAAAGTTTAATGGAATCAAAAGGCACTGAGTTCATAGAAACATCACATGAGATAACCTGATACAGCCTATGCACTCTGAAAATGGCCTTGCCAATGAACCAAAGTCCACTGACTACTTCCTTCAACTATCTCTATAAGGAATGCCCTTGCCAATGGGACTAGAATCCTCCAAGTTTGTTGATAACGCCCTTGTCCTCTGGACAGAGTCTAGATGTCCATTACCAAAAATTGCCTCCAAGATTATCCTTTTTCTCAACTTTGGTGGACACATTAAAATCCCTTTGACCAACATGGTTTTTATTAGACATGTTCATTCATTCAGTCAGATTGCTAAGAATTCTTGTAGCCTAGAAACCATCTCTTTTCCAGTTGTTCAGAACCATTATATGTTGCTATTAGGGTTTAAATCTCAGAATACAATCCTGAGGGCATCTGGTTGGTTCATTAGTTGAGCGTCTGCCTTTGGCTCAGATCATGATCCTGGGGTCCTGGGATCAAGTCCTGCATCAGGCTCCCCACAGGAAGTCTGCTTCTCCCTTTGCCTATGTCTCTGCCTCACTCTCTGTGTCTCTCATGAATAAATAAATAAATAAATAAATAAATAAATAAATAAATAAATATTTTTTTAAAAGAATACAATCTTGAATAATGTCCCACAAGAGTGTCCAAGTGGTGTCTACAAAGCCCACATTGGACCTGGAATTCCATGTTGGATCAGTAACACATGACCATCATGGTTCCCTTCCGATCTGTTCATTCACTCCTTCCTTCCTTCCTTTAATCAATAGATATTCATTGGGTAACTGGTACACAGCAAGAAACAAAACAAACAAAAGCTCCTGTCCTCATGGAGTTCATGTTCTATCAGGAGGAGATAGTACACAAATACACATATTACGTCAGATGCTAAAAAGTGGAATGAAGAAACATAAAACATGTTCTCGTCCCTCTGGCCCATGTAAACAATTGGGCTTTCTGGTTCTTTAAAGATTATATTAAACAAACTTAAGGCAGTGTCCCTACATTCATTCAATCAATATTGCTCAGCTCCTACCTTGGGCTAGACCAGGATGATACCATAATGGAAAAGAGTTTGTAGTCTAATGGGGCAGACAGACCTCAAGCGAGTAACTACTTGATCTCTAATGAGATAAGGGCTCTTCCAAGAAGGAGACTATTGGATACCTCAAGAAATATAGTCTAGTCTGGGAAGTCAAGAGAAGATTTTTTAGGAGAGCAGACATTTAAGTAAAGACTCAAAGATGAGAAGTTTATTGGGGAAAGGAAGAAAAGCAGCAAAGAAAGGAAACTATACTAAAAAGATGAAAGTAAGGTAAGGGAAGACTTGACACAGTCATTGAAACAGAAAGAATAGTATGGATGGAGGGAGATGAGCGAAAGGAAGAGTGGCAGTGAATTGGGCTACACAAGTCAGTGGGAGCCAGATACACAGGTGAGGGCAGAACACTGAGTTTGGATTTCCTCCCAGCACAGTGGGAAGGCACGAAAAGTTTGGGATCATCCGTCCATTCCTTCAGCAGATATTTTTTTAAGGCCCACTAGGCACCAGATGTTGTCCTCGGCTCCAGAATGTTGCCCTATGTCACTCACAGACCAACAAGGAAGGCAGGAAGTAGCATAAACCAAGCAGCTATGGAATATCCACAGTCTTACAGCTCTGGAGACACTTAAATGGCTCTAAGTCTGAGATTTTATACTACCTACCACATTTACCTGTTTATAAAGTCTTTTAAGAAGTGTTTGTTTTCTCCATTTTATAGCTGATAAAACTAAGATACAGAGAGGCTTAAGGAATTTACAAAAACACACAGTATGTGATGGATTTAGGATTTGTGGCAGATTATGTTTTCCAAACCTGACCAGGACAATTCTTCCTATCCTACACACTCTTTTTGCTAGATGACCTTCACATCCCTCCCATTGAATGGCAGAGACTAAATGCCCTTCTCTTGAATGTGGGTGGGCCTGTGACTGTGGTGGAAAGGATAGTATGTGATTGCAGTTGTGAAAAAACACACCTCCTGTGGGTTTTCCCTTTACTACTCACACAGAGTATTTCACTTCTGACACTTCTGGTCATCAAATGTGTAGCGTTCCCGCCACCCAAGCAATTCTCTGGGACATCAGTCGAGTGTCCTACAATTCAATTCAATTCTGACATTATCTACCTGGACTTGGCACCAGACTCCACAGGTGAAGGGCTCAGTCCCACAAGACTGCCCCCCTCCATACACACACTTCAGATGGCAATCTCAAGTCCCAGCTTGTCATCTATACATCTGACTGGGTATAAATCAATGTTCCCACAACCCTCTCCTTGGGTTCCATAATTTACTAGAATGGCTCACAGAACTCAGGGAAATCTGCTCACCAGTTTATTATAAAAGAATATGATAAAGGATACAGATGAGCATCCAGATGGAAGAGATACATAGGGCAAAGTATGTGGGAAGGGGCACAGAGCTTCTAAGCTCTCTCAAAGAGCACCACTCTCCCAGCATCTCCACCTGTTCAATAACCCAGAAGCTCCCCAAATCCTCATGCTTTTGGAATTTTTATGGAGGCCTCATCACATAAGCTTGACTGATCAGTAACTCAATTTCCAGCCCTTCTCCCCTTCCTCAAGAGTAGAGTCTGAAATTTCCAAGCTCCTAATTATGGCTTGGTCTTTCTACTGACAGCCCTAACCAAGGAGCCCACCCATCATTGCCTCATTAGAATAAAAGACCCTCCTATCACTCAGAAAATTCCAAGAAATTTAGGATCTCTGTGTTAGGAACCTGTGTGAAAGACCAAGCATTAGAACAAAAAATATTCTTAGTACTCTTACTTACTACCTAGGAAATTACAAAGGTTTTAGGAGCTCTGTGCTAGGAACCAGGACAGAGACCTATATGTATATTTTATTATTTCCACAAGGATTGGTCACAAATGTGAAATGGTTTCCATCTGCTCCTGAGAAGCTTGGTTCTGGAATCAGCCATCAGGTTGTGAGCAAGCCCCCCTGGATCGTGAAGAATGACCACATGTAGTGGTCATGCAAGGTGTCCCAACTGAGAGCCATAGGCCCAGCCAGAAGCCAGCATCAACTCCAGACATGTGTGTGAGTGTGCCTTCAGATAATCCCAGCTGTGCAGTCACCTCTGGTTTTCAAGCCTTCCCTGGTAAGGCCCCAGATACAGTGGGGCAGAGAAGAACCAGCCTTGCTGAGCCTATTCCAGATTCCTGCTCCACAGAATGTACGAGCCTAATAAGCCAGTGGTGTTTTTACACTCCTTAGATTGGAGGGGTCTGGTGTACAGCCATGGGAATCAGAACAGGATCAAGTTCCTATTTCCTCAATCCTCTTGAAACAGGACTTTGCCTCCATTTTAACCTCAAACTTGCTTATTGGGTTCTTCCTTCCAGCTTGTCTCTTGGCCCAGGAGGAAGACCGTGTGGGCAAAGTCTCCCCTGATTGGAGCTGAAACTACTTCCTCAAGCGATATGGACTACCCTGAGCCAGGAATACCCCGCTAGTGATCGACTCTAAGACAATGATCAATTTGACTTCCACTGCCTATCTGCATGTACTCACCCAGCTTTGCCCCATGTTTTCCTTATATAAACCTGGAAGTATTTTTGGCACTTTGGGACAGTCTTTGAAACACTAGTCTACTGTCTTCGCAGGGTTGGCCTCATTGAAACTTATCCTTTTCTTGTTTTACCACCACTAGTCTCTCTGCCTTTGATTTGGTCAGTGACAAGTGGCCAGACAAGGTTTGGGAACCCTGGAGCCAGGTGCTCCTATCCTTGACTATAATACTTGTTTTCTGAAGCACTCTACAATCTTCATGCTGTGCCTTCTCCCATATTGCAACAAATCAAGAAACCTATTTTTGTTTGACTACACATGTGTTCCTGGTGGCCTTCCACTGCAGAGCATCAACAACATGAATTGGTACAACTGCTCTGAAAACTGTTTGGCAATATCTGCCAAAGTTGAAAATAGATATGCCCAGCGACCCCCGAACTTTAATCCTAGATATAAACTCAACATAAGTGAATACCTATGTGCACAAAAAATAAATGTACAAAAATACTCATAATGGCATTATTCATAATAGGTTAAAAAAACTGGGAACTACCCAAAGTCCATCAATAGGAGAATAAATAAGTAAATTATGGTATATTCCTACAAAAGAATTCTATATAATAAAAGGAAATGAATTATTGTTATACTTAACTATATATATAAATTTCCCAAAAAAATGATATGGAGTTAAAAAAATGCCAGACATGAAAAAAATATATTATATGATTTCAATTATATTAGGTTAAAAAAAAGACACAATTGATGTACGAAGTAGAAGTCAAAATAGTGGTCATCTGGAAGAGATAAGTAGGGGGCTATCAGGAAGCTAGTAATGAGTTATTTTTTTTATCTCAGTGGTGATTATAAAAGTGTGTTTAATCTGTGATAATCCATCAAGAGTATATTTATATATTATACAATTGTCTGGACATATGTTAACTTCGATTAATAAAGTTAGTTTAAAATTTATTCATACCTTGTTTGGTACTCTTTATAACTTGAAATAAACTGAATTATTACATAACATATTCACTTAACTGACTTTATTGAGTACCTTCTATGTGACAGGCACCACAGAGATACAAGAGCTAATGTGCAGTACATGGCCATCCCTTCATGGGCCTCTCCTTTACAGTCAAATGGGGGAGAGTCTATAAAAATAAATGCATAATAAATGAAGCATGGAGGGGAAAAGAAAACAAAAGGAAAAGAGAGAAATAATAGAAATTCTTAGAGGCAGCCTCACCATCCTGTGGGTTCATGTATATTGCATGTGAAAAGAAATATTAAAATGATATATTTGACTATCACAAACAGATATGCTGAAACACATTGCACCGATAACAAATAAATTGCAGTGTGCTTCATAAAATGTTGATGTGGTTATACGTAATATATTCTCATTTCAAAATTTATTGCTAAATTATTTAACAATTCAAAACTGTGTGTATAGATCACAATTTTGTTAATGTTGCAGAATATGATTCTATTAAAAAAATTAATTTCTTTGGATAATTTTTTTTTCTTGGTTTTTAGAATATTAAACTATAACTACCTGAGGGGGGTGGGTTGAGCATGGGGGGGGGATTTATTATCCTCCACACTTTTATTTTAACTTTATCACTCATCCACTTAGAGACCTCCTCCATCTACTCTCCTTCTGCAGCTCACTTGCTCCTGCGCTGGAGTCCAGCCAACCTAGACTCACATTACAACTCCACCACAGTTTCATGCTAAGCTAGGCAGAGAATTAGGAAAGAAAAATAGCCAGGGATTTTTTTGTTCAACAGTCAAGAGCTCAAGCCCTAGAAACCAAGAGTCTGATTTTAAATTTCAACTCTGCCACCTATTGTATGGCTTCAGGCAAGTTCTTGACTGGTCCTCCAGTTTCCTCTTCTGCAAAATGGGGATAATAATTTAAAAAAAGCACTATCCTTATAGGGTTATGAGAGTAAATGGGGAAAAAAATGAAAAGCATAACGTAGCATAGTGCTTGGCACATTGTAAGTTCTTTCCTTCTTCCACACAACCCTCTGCTGTCTGAAATCACACCTCCTCTTCTCATTCCCAAGCCTCAGCCTACGCCATTTGGAGGCAAGCAAATCCTTCTGTCCGACATCATGATGGAAACATTGAGCATGTTAGTCAAGTTTCATATGGTTGCAATTAACAGAATCCTAACTTGAGATAGTTTAAGCAAAAAGAGTATTTTAGTGGCTCTTGTAACTGTAAAGTCTAGGGGGAAAGGGTAGGATCAAGGTACTCAACATGCCAGTAGGATACTATCTATTTCTGTGTGTTTCTGTCTATCTCTTTATTTGTGTCTACCTCTGGTCAGCATCATTTTCTTTTTTTCTTTTTTTTTATACTTTTATTTTTTATTGGTGTTCAATTTGCCAACATATAGAATAACACCCAGTGCTCATCCCATCAAGTGCCCCCCTCAGTGCCCATCACCCAGTCACCCCCACCCCCCGCCCACCTCCCCTTCCACCACCCCTAGTTCATTTCCCAGAGTTAGCAGTCTCTCATGTTCTGCCTCCCTTTCTGATATTTCCCACTCATTTTTCCCTCCTTTCCCCTTTATTCCCTTTCACTATTTTTTATATTCCCCAAATGAATGAGACCATATAATATTTGTCTTTCTCCGATTGACTTATTTCACTCTTGCATAATACCCTCCAGTTCCATCCACGTCGAAGCAAATGGTGGGTATTTATCTTTTCTAATGGCTGAGTGATATTCCGTTGTATACATAAACAACATCTTCTTTATCCATTCATCTTTCGATGGACACCGAGGCTCCTTCCACAGTTTGGCTATTGTGGCCATTGCTGCTATAAACATCGGGGTGCAGGTGTCCCGGCGTTTCATTGCATCTGTATCTTTGGGGTAAATCCTCAGCAATGCAATTGCTGGGTCGTAGGGCAGATCTATTTTTAACTCTTTGAGGAACCTCCACACAGTTTTCCAGAGTGGCTGCACCAGTTCACATTCCCACCAACAGTGCAAGAGTGTTCCTCTTTCTCCACATCTTCTCCAACATTTGTGGTTTCCTGCCTTGTTAATTTTCCTCATTCTCACTGGTGTGAGGTGGGATCTCATTGTGGTTTTGATTTGTATTTCCCTGATGGCAAGTGATGCAGAGCATTTTCTCATGTGCTTATTGGCCATGTCTATATCTTCCTCTGTGAGATTTCTGTTCATGTTTTTGTCAGCATCATTTTCTTGAAAGCTATGTCCATGTTGTCTCAAAGAGGGCCATCGCCAACTCCAAGTTTATCTGTTTATTGGTGCCAGAGGAAAGAGACTATCTCTTTACTAATTATCCCATCAAAATTTTCAGGAGTGTCTTTCATTGGATCATAGTCAGTCACATGTCTATGCTTGAACCATTTAGTGTAGTAAGAGGCATGGAATAAACCTCGCAGCTGAGTGGGGAGTTTAACTGCACCCAATAATATGAATAAAAATCAGAGCAGGAGTGGTTCCCCAAAGGAAACTGAAATGATCCCACTCCCTACAGCAAGTGGGTTTTCCCAAGAAACAATTAACATTCTCTGGCCCATTCCACAAAGTCTTTTCTATAAGAGGGAGGTTTTGAAGAATAGTTAACACTAATTAAGTAGAGTCACAGAATATACATCAGTAGAGCTGGGAAGTCATCATGTGCAACCCCGTCATCTGAGAGATGACAAAATTGTGTCTCAAAAAGGAAAGGGGGCTCACCAGAGACAACATCATGGATTAGTGACAGAAGCAGGAGAAACCTCAAATTTCTGAGTACCTGACTCAGTGTATTTTTTTACCAGTTTTATTTGTCCCCCTATTCAAGTGTATGTGGCTAATATTTGCCAGCATCATCCCCTTTGAAAGAGTCTATCCTGATATGAGCAGAAAGTACGGGGGATGCTCAACAGAAACATATAGTTTAATAACCCTCTCACACCCTCTACCAAGGATGAAGAACATCCCATATAGAATTTAATACATACTCCTCAATTCCTAGTGTAAACCACTCATAGATTTCACTGAAGATTGTGACAAGGGAACAATGAGGCTCCAATGAAAAATCCCAACGGAGGAGCAAATAATCTGCCTTTGTGAGCATTGTGAGAGTAGCAAAGGGTGGTTTTATGAACTTTTAATTCTCAACCCTACCTGGCCAATGGTATCATAAAAGCCCCTGAAACAGAAAGGGACTTCAGTTTCTTATGTGGCTAGGCTTAGGATAGGATGACTTCAGGCAACCTTGGATTTAGAGCTTATTTGTGTTTAACTTATATGAATTCAACCATATGCACCCAATACAGAGAGAGAGTGCAAAATTAAGCAATGTGGATTATCCTGCAGTTTTTCACTGAGTAAATGTCTGCTCCAGATTGACTGTGAGAGGAAAAGTATAAATCTGTAAGCAATGCCTTTATTGCGAGCTCAACCCAAAACAACACAGTTGGATTTAGTGCTGACAAGAAAACTGGCTGGATTGACTTATCAAGAAATATAATGGCCAGTCTCCAGAGGAATTTGGAGGTAATTTGGGCTATACAAGGTATTCACCGTAAGTGCTGACTTTGAAAGTTCCAAATAAAATATGATGGGCCTGTATAAAACAGACAGCATAGAAAATGTCACAAGCAGCATAATTAGCTGAGAGTAACAACAGCTAACACCACAGCACTGTTCTAAGAATTTTTACCTCTGTTCATTCATTCAATTCTCAAAAAAAAAAAACCTAAGAAGTAGGAAGGCAGATTTTTTTATAATCGCCAGTTTACGGATGAGAAAAATAAGACCTGTCCAAGGTCACATAGCTAACAAGTGACAGGAACCAAAATATAAAGATATAAAGGTGTGTTTTGTTCTCCTCACTGCAGATTAGTTTTCTCTTGCAAGCTCAGAAATGTAGCTCTTTCTTTCTATAATGTTTCTTGGGTATGCTCTTGTAGGCCAGAGGGGGGGAGAAAACAAACCTACCAGGCAGAAAAGATAATGTCCTTCCTAGTTATTTTTTCCAAAAGCCTTGCCTCTCTGAGAAATGTTATGGTAGGTTATACTATACAGACAGATGAGAAAGTTGCTTGGAATTTTCAGATAACTTGATTTGAAGAGAGGTAAATACTTTATTCAACAAGACAACAAGGAAAAGTCCTTTGCATTTCCCACACAGACTGGTCCATGCCTGGTGACTGTCAGTGTCTGGGGTGGTGATTGCACAGTTAGAGCTCTAGCCCCAAGAACTGCAATGCCATGCCCAACATTGGCACAGAAGCCTCAGGATTTTCCCTTCAAGCCTGTAAGTGGTAACTCATGTGGGCCAAAGCAGGTGGACCCTTCCCCAGAAATGCTGCCCTGCAAGGACTGCCTGAGCCTCTGTTTGACTATATGGGGTAGGTTTGGAAGTAGAAGAATCTCAGGTTAGGACAAAGATTGAAATTTTTGCTACTACAGATTAAACTTGATTTTAAGAACTATGAGAACATGACATGTCTTGCCCCATGGTGTTGTGGAATAAAATGCATCCCTGCTATATAGATAAGGAGTGAATTCCTGAGACAGGGGACTAGAGTTGACCTTGGTAAGAAAGCAGTAGAGTGAAGGTCTTGGGGAGTGCAGGAGGTGATGAAACAAATTAGGCCTCCATACAGATAACATTCCTGAACAAGGCAAGATAAGCAAACAAAGGCATATCTTTGGCTGACTAAAGATAGGGAAACAAAGAAGAGATTACTATGGGTGGCCTCCAGAGAGAGTGATGGGCAAGGAGGGAGGAGGGGAGCTGCATGATGGGACGGAGGAGAGGAGGAACTTGCAGGAAAAGTGCTTAAGCTTGTATAATCAATGTGCTGCTTTACACTGGCCTGCTTGGTGTGGTTTTCCCCCAACCGGTGGACAGCGAGAAGAGACAGGACTGAATATAAACAGAGTTCACTTTCATGAGTCTGTTCAACACTGAGGTGGTCTTATGTCTCTGTACACTACTATAGGTGACAAAACTTTCTATGAGATATAGTTGTTGCCATAATGTGTATGATGCATGCTGGGGGAATAGGACAACAGAGAGACAGGTAGACAGGATGAGCGAGGCAGAGCTGGCTAGCCAGGAAGCCAGTGGGTTCAAGGGAACCAGTAGCACCCCCAAGAATAGACCCAAAACCCAATAAGCACAGCACATCCTGCAGGATGTGCTATGGTTGGATCAGAATTCAGCAGGGGATCTCAATTTTGAGGTCGGAGAAGAGGAGCAAGGAGACTCTAGGCTGAGTCCCAGTCAGTCCTCGGGTTAACTGGCAGGAGAAATAGGATGTAAGAGGTGAGGGGGGACAGAGCTCAGACCTTCCATGAAATCAATAAAGAAGGAAGCAAAAAAGGAACTGGATGGACCTCAGAGACCTCCCAGTGCCCAGGGCAGATACAAAGTCTACTAGAAACTGGGTCTGGTGGGTAATATCACCTAATTTTAAGCCTGTATGTTAACAGTAGTGACAGTGACAAGCACCAAAAGGCCTGGGCTTGGCAGCAGTGTTCCTGAATTCAAATCCCTGATCCACCACTTACAACTTGCCCATGAAATCTTAGTTAACTCCCACCTACCCCATGTACCTCATCTGTGAATGAAGCTAATACCACCTACACAAAAAGTTACTGTTTAAACTAATTGAACTAATTTAGGTTAGGTGTTTAATACAGAGTAACCATACATCCCAGTTTGTCTGAGATAGCCAAGTTTATGTTTACCACCAGATATAATTGTTAGCAGAACTTCCTTTTACTGAATAGAGTCCTGGTTTGATTTCTGCTTCTGGCCATAATGGAGTAACATGGAGTTACCCACCCGCCTGAAACAACTTTAAAAAATGAACAATACACTTGCAGTGAGTGTAGCATAACATATAGACTTGTCAAAACACTGTGTTATACACCTGAAACTAATGTAACACTGTATGTCAACTATACTTCAATTTTTAAAAATGAACAATATATAAAATAGTGTTTCTCAAGCTATTAGACATCAGAGAACAAAACAATGATCCCTGAGATAGGAGTCCACTGATTTCCCCAGCTTACTGCCTGGAGAAGGTTTCCATGTGACAGAGGAGGAAAGGGAGATAGAGCTGAGAGTTCCCCCAGCTAAAGTTCTCAGAGCCAAGAGTCAGAGAAAAGGATGCACAGAGAACTCAGGAGGCCTACAAAGAATCCACCTCAAGTACTGATAAAGAAATTAATGAGAAAACTTCCCTAAGTTCAGGGGAAAAAACACCACCAAAATTGGAACAATATCTATTAGTGGTTTTTCCCAATAACCAGAATGAAAATCTCATAATTCAGAGAACATTGGTTAGATTGCTAAGAAGGATCTCACTTCAGTTGCAGAGAAAAATTAATCCTGAATTAAATGCTGTTCCAGTCCCATCTAACAAAGTTTAAAAGCAAGATCTACATGAATTAAACTGTTTCCTAGTAATTTACTACATTTCAAAAAAAAAAAAAAAAAACTCTCAAGAATATTTAGTCTAGACTGTTAATCTAGACTTTACCCAGCAAAAATCTTTCAAAAACAAAAGCCACTTAGGTTGCTTCCATATCTTGGCTATTCTTTACATATTTTGTATATTAGCCTCTTATTGGATCTATCATTTGCAAGTATCTTCTTCCATTAAGTAGGTTGCCTTTTGGTTTTGTTGATGGTTTCCCTCACTGTGCTAAAGCTCTTATTTTGATGTAATCCCAATAGTTTATTTTTGTTTTGTTTCCCTTGCCTTAGGAGACACACCTAGAAAAATGTTGCTATGGCCAATGTCAGAGAAATTACTGCCTATTTTCTTTTCTAGGATTTTTATGGAAGAAATCTAAGTGTCCATAAATAAAGAAATGGTAAAGAAGATATGGTACATACATACATACAGTAGAATATTATGCAGCCATAAAAAAGAATGGAATTATGCCATTTGAAACAACATAGGTAGGTCTAGAAAGTATTATGCTAAATGAAATGAATCAGAGTGGGAAAGACAAATACCAACTGATTTCACTTATATGAGAAATCTAAAAAAATGAATAAAAGAATAAAAAGCAGGATCAGATCTATAAATAGAATAAACTAATGGCTGCCATAGGGAAGGGCACTAGAAGGATGGATAAAATGGGTTAAGAGAAGTAGGAAATACAGGTTTCCAGTTATGGAATGAATAAGTCACAGAAATAAAAGGCACAGCGTAAAAAATATAGTCAATGATATTGTAATAGCACTATACAGTGACAGTAGCTATACTTGCAGTAAGCATAGCATAAAGTACAAACCTGTTGATTCACTGTTGTACACCTGAAACTAATGTAACATTGTGTCACTACAATCAAATTTAAAAAATTTTCAGACATACAAAAATCTGAAAGAATTTATAACCAGCAGACTTATAATTCAAGAAATATTAAAGCAAGTCCTTTAAGCAGAAAGAAAACTATTCCAGGTATAACCTAGGATTCAGAAATTTTAACTGCCTGCTTGAGTAAATGCAATATTTTTTCTTTTTTTAAAATTTTATCCATTTATTTGAGAGAGAAAGAGAGAGAGAGCACAGGTGGGGAAGAGGGGCAGAGAGAGGAGAATCAGACTCCTTGCTAAGCAGGGAACCTGACGGGGGATCAGTCCCAGGATCCCAGGATCATGACCTGAGCCAAAGGCAGACATTTAACTGACTGAGCCACATAAGTACCTGTATTTTTTTTTAAAGATTTATTTATCTATTTTAGAGAGAGCACACAGCAGGGGAGAAGGAAGTGAGAGGAGAGAATCTCAAGCAGACTCCCCACTGAGCATGGAGCCTGATGCAGGGTTTGATCTTACAACTCTGGAATCATGACCTGAGTCAAAACTCAAGAGTCAGTCACTCAACCATCTAAGCCACCCAGGTGCCCCAATATTTTTTTTCTTATCACTTAGTTTTATAACTTAAATCTTTATAGAAAACATCAACTGTGGGGCATTTACTTCCTCTCTCTCTCTCTAAAATAAATAGATAAATCTTTTAAAAAAGAAATAATCAACTGCTCAAAGTATACACACACATAAACATACATAGATAACCATATATATGTAAAATTATAAACTGATAAAATTACAAGCCCTAAAGCAACCACAAAATAACACAATGAAGAGTTATAAATAACAGACCAACAAAGGAGAAAAATGGATTCAGAAAAATTAGTCCAAAACAAAGTAGAAAAATAGTAAAAAAAATTTAAGAGAAGACAATAGAAAATGAATTAAAGAATATGAAATATGTATGAAAGAATATGTATGAAAGCCCAAGAACAATACTCAAATTAAATGTAAATAGCCTAAATCCCCCAATTAAAAACCAAATTGTCAGACTGGACTTTAAAAAAGTAATACCCAATTACATGCTGCCTATAAGAAACTCATATTAAATATAAAACTTAAAGGTATATACCATGCTAATACTAATCAAAATTTAAATGAAGAGGCTATATTAATATCAAAGTTAAATTTCAGAGAAAAAACTTTACCAAAAGTTAAAGATAGTCACTTCATAATGATAGAGGTCAATTCATCAGGAATAAATACCAATTCTAAATATTTATACACCTAAACAAGTAAATACCAAAGTGTTGGGACTGCAATGAGAAATAGGAAAAGTGTCATTTTGTCAGATTTCATTACTCCTCCCTCAGTAATGGATAAACTGCTTAGGCAGAAAATCAGTAAAAAGAAAGAAAACTTGAACAACATTATCAACCAACTTAAGTGACATTACTATAACACTTATCAACAATAAACATTCTTTTCAAGTGTACATGAAACATATATCAAATTAGGTCAATTATAGGTCATAAAACAAATCTCAATGAATTTATAAGGATTCAAGTCATACCAAGTATGTTGCCTGACCACAATGGGATTAAATTACAAATCAATAATGAAAAAATATCTCAAAAAACTTTTAAATATTTGGAAACCAAATAATATACTCCTAAATAACCCAATGAGTCAAAGAAGAAATCAAAAGAGTATTTTCAATTCAATGAAAATTTTAAAACAATTTATTCAAAATTTGATGAATAAAGCTAGAGCAGTACTTATAGGGAATTTTTTTTAAATAAATTTATTTTTTATTGGTGTTCAATTTGCCAACATATAGAATAACACCCAGTGCTCATCCCATCAAGTGCCCCCCTCAGTGCCCGTCACCCAGTCACCCCCAACCACCGCCCACCTCCCTTTCCACCACCCCTGGTTTGTTTCCCAGAGTTAGGAGTCTCTCATGTTCTGCCTCCCTTTCTGATATTTCCCACTCATTTTTTCTCCTTTCCCCTTTATTCTCTTTCACTATTTTTTATATTCCCCAAATGAATGAGACCATATAACGTTTGTCCTTCTCCGACTGACTTATTTCACTCAGCATAATACCCTCCAGTTCCATCCATGTCGAAGCAAATGATGGGTATTTGTCGTTTCTAATGGCTGAGTAATATTCCGTTGTATACATAGACCACATCTTCTTTATCCATTCATCTTTCGATGGACACCGAGGCTCCTTCCACAGTTTGGCTATTGTGGCCATTGCTGCTATAAACATCGGGGTGCAGGTGTCCCTGCGTTTCATTGCATCTGTATCTTTGGGGTAAATCCCCAGCAGTGCAATTGCTGGGTCGTAGGGCAGATCTATTTTTAATTCTTTAAGGAACCTCCACATGGTTTTCCAGAGTGGCTGCACCAGTTCACATTCCCACCAACAGCGCAAGAGCGTTCACTTACAGGGAAATTAATAGCACTAAAATACTCATATGAGAAAAACAGGTTGCAAATCAGTGATCTCAACTTCTACCATAAGAAACTAAAAAAAGAAGAGAAAACAAAACTCAAAGTAAGCAAAAAAAAAAAAAAAAAAAAAAAGAAAGAAAGAAAATAAACATCAGTATGGAAATCAGTGAATTAGAAAACAGAAAACACATACTAAAACGATAAAACCAAAACTTGATTCCTTTAGCAGCTCAATAAATTAACATCTAGCCATCAGGAAAAAAAGAAAGACACAAATTTCCAATATTGGAAGTAAAATGGATGACATTACTAAAGATTCTACAAATAGTAAAGAATAATAAGGAAATATTGTGAACAAATTTATGCTAATAAATTTGACCACCTAGATGAGATAGACCAGTGACTCAAAAGACACAGACTTTTCAAGTTTATTCAAGAAGAGCTAGATTACCAGAATAGCAATACAACAAATTAGTTATTTAAAACTCCAACAAAGAAAACTCCAGGATTAAGTGGCTTCAAGGGAACTACTACCAAACATTTAAGAGAATAAAAATACCAATTCTAGGCAAAATTTTCCAAAGAATTGAAGAGAAGGAAATATTTCTGAACTCATTCTATGCAGCCCTTTACTTTGCTTTAAAAAATAAGAAGCAGTACAAGAAGAAGGAGGAGGAGGAGGAGAAGAAGAAGACCACAAACTAATGTCTCTCATGAATATAGATGAAAAAAATATTAACAAAATGTGAGCACATTAAATCCGACAATGTATAAAGAATAATATGTCATAACCAAGTGAGGATTATCTCAGGAACAGAAGTTTGCTTTAACATTTGAAAATCAAAGTAATTAATGACAGATAATTTTAAAAGAGAATCATGTAATCATTTCAATTGATGCAGAAAAAGCATTCAACAAAATCCATCATTTATTTCTGATTTTTAAAAAATCTCAGCAAAGTAAAAATAGAACTCCTCAATCAGATAATTATATCTATAAAAAGTATAGCAAACATAATTATTAATGGTGAAAAACTAAATACTTTATCCCTAAAATCAAAAATAAGCAATAATGTGCAGTCTCACCATTTCCATTAAACATTGTCCTGGAGTTCCAGCTAGCAAAGTAAGTCTAAATAAACAAATAAATACATATATTCAGATTGAAGTAATGCTATCTTTTTTCACCACTGACATGATTATCTATGTAAAAATAAAAATTCCCATATTACCTACAAAAAAGTTTCTGAAACTAATGCAAGAGTTCAAGACAATATATGATATATGATCAATATATTTAAAATTGTACAGAAATACAAATACATACTAGCAACAAATAATAAGAGCTTAAAATTAAACACCAGTACCATTTACAATACCATCAAAAATTATGAAATACATAGAGATAAACTGACCAAAATGTGTAAGACATGTATGCTGAAAACTACAAAACATTACTGAGAAATGCTAAGGCCTAAGTACATGGAGAGATATACCATGCTCATGAACCAAAAGACTCAATACTGTTAACATGCAAAATCTTCTCAAATTGATATGTAGATTCACATCATTCCTAATAAAAATCCCAGCAGACTTTTTTTTTTCTTTTTTAGAAATTAACTATCTAGGACAGCCCAGGTGGCTCAGCGTCTTAGCACTGCCTTCAGCCCAGGGCATGATCCTGGAGTCCTGGGATTGAGTCCCACCTCAGGCTCCCTGCATGGAGCCTGCTTCTTCCTCTGCCTCTGCCTCTCTCTCTGTGTCTCTCATGAAGAAATAAGTAAAATCTTTTTTAAAATAAAATAAATAAAAACCTTAGTTATTAAAAAAATAAATTAACTAGTTTTAAAATTCATTTAGAAATGCAAAAGACTAAGAAAAAAACAAAATAGCTGTGAATGGGAAGAAAAATTGGAGGATTTACACTATCTAACTGGAAGACTACTTGTAGTAAAGAATCAAGACAATATGGTATTAGTGAAAAGTTAGACAAAAAGATCAATGGAAGAGAGTAGAGGGCCCAGAAATACACATGAATGGACAACTAATTTTTTACAAGGATTCAAAGGTGACTTAATTGAGAAAGAATAGTTTTTCTTTTTTTGAAAGAGTAGTCTTTTCAATAAATTGATGTTGGAGTAATCATATAAATATACATATATTCACATATACATATATATGTACATACATATACATAGATTTGTATATGCACATACACACACATATATATAAATATATCTCAACCCATATCTAGCTCCAAACACAAAAGTTAAAGCAAAATTAAAAGAAAGTACCAAACTCAAATGGGTTTACTGGTAAATTCTACCAAACATTTAAAGAAGAAATTATACAAAGTGTCTATAATCCCTTACAGAAGATAGAAGCAGAAGGAATACCTCCTAACACATTCTATGAGGCCAGCATTACCCTATGCTAAAACCAGACAAAGTAATAAATTATAGGAAAAAATAAGGAGATCAGTATCTCTCATAAACAAAGATACAAAAATCCTTAACAAAATATTAGCAAATCAAATCCACAATGTATGAAAATAATAATATGATCAAGTGAAATTTATCCCAGGTTTGCAAGGCTCGTTCAACATTTGAATGTCAGTTAATGTAATCCATCACATCAAGAGAAAAACACATCTTCCCATCAATACACCAAAAAAGCATTTAACAAAATCTAACACCTTTTTATGATAAAAACTCTCAGCAAACTAGGAATAAAGGGGAACTTCCTCAACTTGACAGAGAAGAGCCACAAAAATTCTACAATTAATGTCGTATGTAATGATGAGAAACTCAAAGCTTTCTAACTAAGATCCAGTAAAGGTAAGAATGTCCTCTCTTGGAACTCCTTTTCAACATTATTCTAGAAGTTCTACCTAATGCAATAAGACAAGAAAAAGAAATTAAAAGTATATGGATTAAGAAGAAAGAAATAAAACTGTCTTTGTTCTCAGATGGCATGATCACCTTTACAGAAAATCCAAAATTTTTTAAAAATCCAAAATAATTCACAAAGAATCTTGGAACTAATTAGTGATTACAGTGAGGTTGCTGGGGAAAAAGGTTAATATACAAATGACAATTGCTTTCCTATATGCCAACAATGAACAAGTAGAATCTGAAATTAAAAACAGTATCAAAATGTATATTAGCACCCAAAAAATGAAATATGTAGGTATAAACTGAACAAAAGATGTATAAGGTCTATATGAAGAAAATGACAAAATTATGATGAAGTAAATAATGAACTAAAGAAACAGAAAGATACCCCATGTTCATGGATAGGAGCATCAAAATTGTCAAGATGTCAGTTCTTCCCAACTTGATCCACAGATTTAAAGCACTCCCAATCAAAATCCTAGCAAGTAATTTTGTAGATGTTGATAAACTGTTTCTAAAGTTTATGGAGAGGCAAAAGACTCAGAACAGCCAACATGATATTGAGGAAGAAGAAAGTTGCAGGAGTGACAATATCAGATTTCAAGACTTACTATAAAGCTAGATTCATCAAGACAGTGTGGTATTGGTGAAAGAATAGATTAATCAGAACAGAATAGAGGACCAAAGGAGCAAAAGCAATTCAACGGAGGAAAGATATTCTCTTCAGCAAATCATGCTGAAACAAATGGTCATCCCCATGTGGAAAAATGAATCTAGACACAGACCTTATAACCTTCACAAACATTAACCTAAAATGTATCACAGACCTAAATGTAAATCAGAAAAAATAAACTCCTAGAAGATAACATAGGAGAAAATCTAGAAGACCTTAGGTAGAATGATGACTTTTTATATACATGCTCATTCCATGAAATAAATATTCAGTAAGCTGGACTTCACTAAAATTAAAAACTTCTGCTCTATAAGACAGTGTTAAGAGAATGAGAAGACAAGATACAGACTGGGGGAAAATATTTCAAAAACACACATCTGGTAAATGACTCATTCAAAATACACAAAGAGCTCTTAAAACTCAATGGTAAAAAAACAAACAACCCAATTAAAAAATGGACCAAGGATCTCAACAGACATTATTCTAAAGAAAATATATAGATACCAATAAGCATATGAAAAGGTGCTCCACATTATATGTCATCAGGGAAATGTAAATTAAAACAACAATAAGATATCACTATATATCTATTAAAATGTCCCAAATCCAGAACACTGACAACACCAAATGTTGGCAAGAATGTGGAGCAACAGGAATTCTCATTTTTTGCTGTGGAGAATGCAAGATGGTATAGCCACTTAGAAGACAGTTTGGTGGTTTCTTACAAAACTAAACATACTCTTACCATGAAATCCAGCAATTGTGCTCCTTGGTATTTACTCAAAAAAGTTGTAAACTTATGTCCAAACAAAAATCTGTACATGGATGTTTGCAGCAACTTTCTTTATAACTCTCAAAATTTGAAAGCAGCAAAATGTCCTTTAGTAAGTGAATGGATAAACTGTGGTCCATTCAGACAATGGAATATAATTCAACACTAAAAAGAAATGCATTATTAAGCCATAAAAAGACAAAAAGGAACCTTAAATACATATTACTAAGTGAAAGAAGCCAATCTATATGAGGCTACACACTTATGATTCCAACTGTATTACATTATGGAAAAGATAAAACTGTGGAGACATTAAAAAGATCAGTGGTTGTCAGAGATTAGGGGAGAGGGAGAGATGATTGAGGCAGTAAAACTATTCTGTATGACAATCTATCATAAGAATAGATATATGGTGTTATACATTTGTCCAGACCCACAGAATGTGCACCAGCAAGAGTGTACTGTAATGTAAACTATAGACTTTGGGTGATTATGTTGGGTCAATGTAGGCTTATCAATTGTGACCAATCTTATGGGGGATATTGATAATGGGAGAAGCTATACATGTTTGGGGGCAGGGTGTATATGGAAAATCTCTGTACTTTCCCTTCAATTTTGCTGTGAACCTAAAACTCTAAAAAACAACAACAACTAAAGTATTGATTAAAAAGAAGAAAGAAATTTTAGTATTAGTATAATCTTACCTGTCATGGTCATATAGGCCCATAAAAAGAATGAAACTAGATCTGATCTGAAGATCAGACAGTAGATCTAGGAGTAGAGAGTTGGGAACTACAGACTAAGAGCTCAAACGTTGGGGAGTGGATAGAACTAGGTTAAAACCCTAACTCTGCCATTTACTGGCCATGTGACCTTGAGCAAGGTCAAACCTTCTTTGAGTTCTCAGATTTCTCCTTTATAAAAACAGTGGTAGAAAGCAGCAGATACAAGGGCAGTGGTAGGATAAATAGTAGTAGCCTTGCAGGGTGGCTGGGGGGAATCAAATGAGATGATGCAGGGAATAAGTGAAGAATCACATCCTGTATATAGTAACCACAAAACAGCTTTTTAAGAAGAAAAAAATATAGCAAAGCTCTCAGCAAGAAAGGGATGCTAAGTATAGATGCCTGGTCACTGGAAGTGAAAGTGAACCCCTAAGGCGGTCTGCGCTGCAGTGTGACCCTTGAGTACAAGGCTCTCTGCCAAACTCTGAAAGTATTAACAGGCTTGGTTCTGTTTTCAAAATAAAATCATAACAGGAAAAAGTGTAAAGATTTTTTTTAATAATCTAGCTAAATGTGTTACTCTTCCTAAGTGAGTTGCTAATGGAACTATTCCACTGGCCACAGCATGTCCTTATCAGAACTGTCACAAATGTTTAGAAACAAGGCTATCCCTCTGTCGATGAGGATGTCCCATCCTCAAAAAGTAGAGCTTCTTAGGGACAAAGAGTGAGGCTACAGGGACAGTAAGTAATCTGGTCACAGCAAGGGAGAGACAAACAGAAAGCCAGAGAGATCTGTTGAAAGCAGCAGATGCAAGGCTGAGCTGACCTTTGAAGGTCATGTGCATTGCAAAGTCCTTTTTCTTAAGGGCTGTCAGGCTGTCAAAGTATAATTTTCAAAAAGTTAAAAATATGATTCTCATATAAACAATGGGCATATGCCAAAGCTTTATTTAACTAATCAGTGAGAGAACCAACAGGATGACAAAGCTGGCTACAGAAATCGATACATACAGGAGGGGGATTACTGGATGAAGTTTGCTAAATCAGATTCTAAACTACTAGTGTCCTACAAGGCAATAAAAGCATAACCACTGGGGTTATTTTTCTATTGCACATAAATCATTTGCATCTCTACCAGACAAAAACAATGTGTTTCTTGTCAGTTATTAGTAAATAGTAAGTCAAACAAAATTACACTCCCCTAGAGAAGGAGGTCAACAAACTAAGGCATATGGGCCATTCGGGTCTGCCTCATGTTTCTGTAAATAAAGTTTTATTGAAATATAATCACACACATTTGTTTGCATACTATCTGTGGCTGCTTCCAACACAAAAGCAAAGTTGATTAATTGTGACAGACCATATGGCTTGAAGAGCCTAAAATATTTGTAATCTGGCTTTTAGTAGAAAATGTTTGCCAGCCTCTGCCCTAATTGGTCAAATAACCTTTAGGTGGGCTTGTTACTCAGGACTCTAACGTGACATTGGAAGGATATGCAAGTATCAAATCATCACAGTGTACACTTTAAATATCTTACAATTTTGTCAATCGTATCTCAATAAAGCTGAAAAAAGTAAAATAAAATTGTGCACCAGGAAAAAAAAAAAGGACATGCTAGGATCTTTGGGCTTTATTTCCAAATTTCAGCTAGAAAGACATACCAATTGACAGATAAATAGATGATTGATAGATTAATAGGTGATAGAGAGATAGATAGATAGATAGATAGATAGATAGATAGATAGATAGATAGATACATACATACATACATACATACATATAAGAAGAGTTTTGGAGTTTTTTTTTTAAACAGGGCTAACTGCCCTTCACGGTAAATGCAACTTCCAACTCCAATAACTATGGCTAACAAAGTCCACCACTTTCCTAGGAAAAAGATTATGTAGATGGCCACCATTATTAATACAGAATTAACAGAAAGAGAAGATGCTCAGTAAAAACAGTAAAATGTCCTGAAGACTCTTCTTGGCCCATGGCTTCATCTGTTTGGTTCACTTTTTCTGTTGGTTGGACCCTGCCCGCACAGCACTAAGATTTGGATTTGACCCATTTTTATCTGGGATGGCAGCTATTCCCTGAAAGACCTGAAGGCTGCTTGGAGACCATGTTTGAGAGTGTCTTAAAAGAATGCAGAGAAGAAAACGGGGAGAACTATAAAGATGTCCATTGCAGAATTCTTTAATGGCAACAAAGTAGAAATTATCTGAATTTTCAATGATAGGGCATGCTGAAATCAAAAATGGCTTAAATTGGGGGATCCCTGGGTGGCTCAGTGGTTTAGCGCCTGCCTTTAGCCCAGGGCATGATCCTGGGATCCCAGGATCGAGTCCCACATCGGGCTCCCTGCATGGAGCCTGTTCTCCCTCTGCCTGTGTCTCTGCCTCTCTCTCTCTCTCTCTGTCTCTTATGAATAAATAAATAAAATCTTTTCAAAATGGCTTAAATTAAGCCACACAGTAAATACTCTGAAGTCCTCAGAAACAGAGATAAATCTGCATATTTGTCAATAAAAAAAGACATCCATTATATATTGTTGAAAGAGTAAGGTTGGTCCCAAAGAGCATGTACAACATGATTTATTGTTTTAAAAGATACAAAGCATGAAAAAAATTTGGAAAGACAAACATCAACTTGATAATAGTTATTACTACTGGATAGTAAATTTAAAAAAAAAATTTATTCATGATAGACAGAGAGAGAGAGAGAGGCAGAGACACAGGCAGAGGGAGAAGCAGGCTCCATGCCAGGAGCCCTACTCGGGACTCGATCCTAGGACTCCAGGATCGCGCCCTGGGCCAAAGGCAGGCGCCAAACCGCTGAGTCACCCAGGGATCCCCTGGATAGTAAATTTTTATTTTCTTCCTTGTGATCATGTGGTTTTCTTTATCCTAATTGTTCTATGGTGGATATGAAATTACTGTATCATAAATAAATATTAAAAAGTATTTTAAAAGGCTTTCCTTATCTGGAGCTGTGTTGTATCAGTTGTTAAGAGAACATAACATGATTTTTATCTCACAACATATACATCTATGTCAACTTAAGACTTTTTATTAAAAGGATGCAGTATAAATACTTAACCCCAAATAATCTAATGCATTCATGTCATTATAAACCATATATGAAAAGTAACCTTCCCAAAGAGGACAGGTTATCACAGAGGAGCCAAAGAGAAAGAGAAAGAGCAAGAGTGGCTGTGTATGCTATGATAATTACTGACCAGTCAAATTAGCTCTCTTTTTCAGAACAATGTTAATCCAATTAAGATTAAGATTAATTGAGATTCTAATCATTCAATACAAATATAACTAATATAAACCAGCATTTCACATGATAGCATGTAAAACTAACTCATACGACCTTTCTACCTAAAGAATATGCCATATAATATGGTGACTTTTTAGGGCCAACAAATATTAAGAATGCAGCAACATTCTTCCTTCTTTTCTCCCTCCCTTTCTTTTTTTCCAAGCCACATCCTTGGCCAGCTCCTGTCATTCTGTATATTGCAATATGCCAGGCACTCTTAGGGTAAAAAGATCCTGGATATCAATCCAACAGCCCATTCCAATCTGTTTAGATCTGTTGGCCACATGCAATCTGTTCTTGAGGTCAAACTGTTCCACTGAAATCTGAACAACAATTTTTCTAAGAGTTTTCTGTTTTTACAAAACAACAAAATATAAAATGACATGACTATCACAAGATATGTATCTAACACATTTGTTCAACAGCATGGATTGTGAATTTTACATATGGTACATTAGTGTCTGGGTTCTAAGTGAATGATACCTCAAAACCCCTTCTTTGTCTAAAATAATAAAGAAGTATAGGTGACAATGCCCACTGTCTTTTTTCTTTTCAGGGTAAAAGTACATGCAACAAAAAAGGATTACAGAAAGAAGAAGTATGGGAGAAGCCTTAAACAAATTTTATTAAGAAATGAATACTGACACCTTTCTCATTTTTCCTATGAGAAGCAGCACTGGATCAGACACACATAGGACAAATATGCTTGTGTTGGACAAAAGTTCATGGGAAAGAATCTTATTGGATTCTGATCTGTTAGATAAATTTGTAGGGCAACGTCCCTAAATCAAGAGACTATAGTATTTAGACAAAGAAGAAAGAGCTAAATGCATGCACAATTAAAGGAAGTTTAGACAATTTATATTTTTAAATGCTAGTTGATTTATTCATGTTGCTATGCTAATGCATTTAAAATGAGATTTGACAAGGCAATTGGGAATGTGCCCTAAGGAATCTTTCCACAGTGGAAATTTGTGACCAAAGAGGCCTTTTTTTCAAACTGACATTAGTTTTTCAATGAATTAATTGCAAATTTCAAGAATTATGAGATTTCCTAAGTTATTTGTATTAGGAAATGAGCAGGAAAATGTAATTATTTTTCCTCTCAAATAATATTTGAGGTCTGAAAAGAAGCTATGAACTATGTCATATTTCTTGTATCTTTCTGACAGTTTGTAATTACTTTTAATGCTGCTGTTCTCTAAATTATTAATGCTAATCTGTCATGACAGAGGCTGAAGAGAACCAGTGATTATATGCCTTTTTACTAGCAAGACTGGTTTTAAATAAATGTCTTAATCACAAGAAAATAGAAGAGTAGTTACTTTAAAGGAAATAGACTTGTACCTTCTTCAGGGTTTCCTCCCATGCCTTAAAATAAAGTAAGTGTACACTGACAACAGTTTGGGCAGGATGACAATTTATGCAATAATTTCTGAAAGTGACATTGTGTGATGACACCCAGTGATTCACAGACTCACAGAGTTGTAAGGTGTCTTAAAAGCTCATTGACTGCACAACTTGCCTTCCAATGCCCGAACCATCCCTATTAATCATGGCCAATGGCTACCTGTTCTCTGTTTATCTTCAAAATGACAGGGAACTACCTCCCTCCAAAGGCATCCATTCCTCCCTTATTTTGAGTCAAGATTTTGTTTCCTATAAATTCTACCTACTGGTCTTAAATTTGTGTTTTGCTAACACATAGGACAGGCAGGTCTTCTTCCCAACACATGCTTGGTAACCCTTCAAACATTTGGATATATCTTTGGTATTCTTTCTAGGTCTTTTCATTTCCAGGCTAAATATACCAGCTTCCTTTAACAAGCTCCATGAGATCAGGGGCCCTCTGTTTTATTCACGCCTGTATCTCTAGCTCCCAGCATAACATAAATAATAAATAATAGTTGGAAGAACAAATGTAAGACTCTATTCATCATCTCTAGTTTCCCACATTTTTTCATTTCAATGACTAACAAACTTGATTCCTCTTTTCCAATTTTTGGCCAATCACATCCAAATTCTCATCCCAAAGAATGGGAGATCCATTCCCCAATTTCCTCCTTCTGTACATTTATATCATCTTATTTTCTTTACTTTTGTTTCAAAGAAAAAAAGCCTCTTAATTCTCTCCAAGGCTAACACCACCATCTAACTGGTTCTCCCTTCCACTCCTCCATCAACTCTATTTCCAGTTTATCTTTCATCTCTTTACAGTCTCTCTGTCAAATATTAAGATGTGTGAGATGGCGCCTTCCTAAAAACTAAGCTTTCCCTCCATCTTGCCTCCTCCTCAAAAATTGCCACCTTTTACATCACTGCCAAAATATGTAATCACTTTCTACAGACACATTTTATTATTTTTTTAAAGAATTTATTTATTTATTCATGAGGGACACAGAGAGAGAAAGAGAGAGAGAGGCAGAGACATAGGCAGAAAGAGAAGCAGGCTCCATGCAGGGAGCGCGACGTGGGACTCGATCCCAGGACTCCAGGATCATGCTGGGGGCCAAAGGCAGGTGCTCAACTGCTGAGCCGCTCAGGCATCCCTTTGTTAGCCTTTGTTATAAAATTATCAATATTTCATCACTGATATAAAAACACACACAGGTGAGAAATGAAAGCTCCGCCCAAAGACTTTAGATTCTGTGTGTGGTGAAATGATTAATGAGAGTGGATTGCTAATAATGAAGTGTCAATCAACTGAATTCAGAGACAAACTGAAGGACAAAACCAAGTTCTATTGTCTAATAAAGAAATGGTAGCCCTCTGTAGAAACTTTTTATTGTTCAACATCAACTCATATTTATGCAGACATTGGAATAAAGCTTATCTATCTATAAATATATTTTTTACAAAAGCACACATAGGCAGAATTTTGATGGTCTAAACTCTGTTGCAAAAATGATTTGAAAGTATGCCTTTTAAATGCCTCCCCATTTTAAAATTCACTGTCAAAATTAAATAATGCTACATCCATATCTAACTTTAATTTTCAGCTTGGGTTAATAAGATCAGAAATGAAACCTCTAAAATACATTCTCACATTTGCTTATTATTAACTTCTCTTAACATCTCTTTATGCTTCACATTTTTCCATAGCTCACCATTTCTTCATGGTCAATAAATCAAATCATGATTTTTTTTAAGCAAGTGGTTATATTAGGGAATCAGAACCACGTAAAACATTTGACAGTAATTAAAACTGTAAGGTTTTTAGTAAGCACTAGACTAATTACTTGATGTGCATTGTTTCTCTGAGTGCCAGAAGGTATGTCGCCTCCATTTTATAAATGAGGAAACTGAGGTTCACAAGGTTATGTAACATGCCTGGGGTAACACAGTTAGTAAGGGACAAAGCTGTGATTCAAGTACTAGAAAACCAATGCTCTCAACCAGAACAACATTCCACACCTTTATATTATGTAAACTTTCTCCCTTGAGTTAAAAATTAGGATATGGAGGGGCACCTGGGTGACTCAGGCATTTGAGCCTTTGACTCTGGATTTTGGCTCAAGTCATGATCCCAGGGTCCTGGGATCAAGCCCACGTTGGGCTCCATACTCAGTGCCAAGTCTGCTTGAGATTCTCTTTCTCTCCCTTTCCTCCCTTTCTGCTCCTCCCCCACCCCCCACTCATGTTCTCTCTCTTTCTTAAATAAATAAATAAATAGATAGATAGATAGATAGATAGATAGATAGATAAATAAATAAAATATTTTTAAAAAAGAAAAAGAGGGGCACTTGGGTGGCTCAGTGGTTGAGCATCTGACTTCAGCTCAGGTCATAATCTCAGAGTCCTGCGATTGAGTCCCACATGGGGCTCCCCACAGGGAGCCTACTTCTCCCTCTGCCTATGTCTCTACCTCTCTCTGTGTCTCTCATGAATAAATAAAATCTTTAAAAAGAAAAGAAAAGAAAGAAAGAAAGAAAGAAAGAAAGAAAGAAAGAAAGAAAGAAAGAAAGAAAAAGAAAGAAAGAAAGAAAGAAGAAAGAAGAAAGAAAAGAAAAGAAAGAAAGAAAGAAAGAAAGAAAGAAAGAAAGAAAGAAAGAAAGAAAGAAAGAAAGAAAGAGGATATGGAGGTGCAATAGAGGTGAGTGGCTTATGCAAATTCACACACTGCTAATTCCAAGAACCTATATCATACATCACATCACACAGCATCTGAGGAAAAGATGATTTCTAATCATCCCATCTCCTTTCTCAGGACCCACTTTCCCCTGGACAGCACTAGAATTCTTACTGGGGAGCTGTAGTCAGGTAGGAAGTGATCAGTAACTAGAGTTTGATGGACAAAAAGAGAAGGAATGAGAGCTTGAATCCCTAGTACTTTATTTGCTAGTACCTTTAGCTCTGCCCACCCCCCTTAGTGCAACCCCATATTTAGGGAAGAGAAGAGATCTAAACAAGAACCTCTGTTGCCTCAATGTTTTTTTTCCACAAGTAGAGCTTTAACAACAACCTCTGTACTTGAGGAATACAACAATGACAGACGGAGCCCAAACCCTCTTGGTAATGGAGAAGAATCATCTAAGCAGCCCCTAGTCTGACAAACACTGAATCCTTTCCCTACTTAAAGCAAAAAATAAAATTAAATTACAAATAAAAGCTACAAAGCCCATAACACCACCAAAGTCACAGAGAACTTTTGCTGAGTTGTACAAGCAGAGGACATTTTTGCAGAACACATTTGCATTTGAAAGTACCAACACATCCTAAATGTGCAGTGTATGCACAGATATGTGCAGTAGCAATTAGGAACAGAAATAACCAGCGCAACTGAATTAGAGTTGATGAGATTCTGGTGTTCAAGGCAGCCGCTTCCTTTATATGACTAATCTTTACGCATTCTTGGGGTTTCAGATTAGATGTTGCTTTTTCTACAGTTTCCCAGACTCCCAAAGTCTAGGCTATGTGCCCATCTGATGAGTTTCACCTTGTATTTCTCCTTCTCACAGTACTTGTTGCCTGAGATCAGTATTGCCAGTTCGCTTCATGGTTTCTCCCACTAGATGTAGGCTTTGTGAGAACTGCCTTACACATTGTATCATTAGTATGTCTCACAATGCCTGGCACAGTATTTGCTCAATAAATGTTTTGGAGTCGGTTAAGAATAAACAACAGGGGTGGAAAATGGGCCAATTACTTACAAAAAGTAAAAAATCTATCCGACTCTGATATCAGCTCTAATTATAAAATGTCACAAGACCAGGATATGATGTGGTAAGCGGTGACCATACAACTGAGTCAGAAACACAGAACCAAAAGAAAGAAATACAGAACCATGTAAAACAGAACTGTCAGGTCCAGACCTTGATAGCATCATCATGCTCATTCCTAGATAAGAACTCTATGCAAAAACTCTACTCATGGCAGCATTGGGAACATATAAAACATATATAACATCCATGAACTGATTTATACCGGACTTATCAATGCTATCTATCTATCCATCCACATATCTACCTCTCCATTATCTAGTACACTATCCATCCATTTGTATTATCTATTAATAGCTTACCTATCTAAGTATCCATTTATCCATGTATCCATCTGTCATGGGCAAAATCCTAAAGATATCCTCCAAGATTCCTATCCCTTAATTATTGAATAAAACACAAGCGCAGGTACTGCTGTAAAGGGAATTTGCAGATGTAATTAAGGTTCTAATCAGCTGCCTTTAAAATAGGGAGATCATTCTGGATCTTACTGGTGGGCCCAACATAACCACATGGACCTTAAAAGCAGAAGAGGAAATAGAAGATATGAGACAGATGAGAAAGCATGAGAGATCCCAAGAGTAAGAGAGACTTGATCTACTCTTGCTCACTGGGAACCTCAGTTCTTACAACCAGGAGGAACTGAATTTGGCAACAACCTGAATGAGCTTGGAAGGGGGTTCATTCCCAGAACCTCCATCAAGGGACAACACCTTGGTCAATGCCTTGACCTTGGACACATGAAACTGAGATCAGAGAAACCAACCTAGCTGACTGGATTTCTGACCTATAGAACTATGAGATAAAAATCTGTTATTGGGGCACCTGGGTGGCTCCGTCACTTAGGTTTCCGACTCAATTTTGTTTCAGGCAATGATTTCGGGGTCCTGGGATGGAGCCCCGTGTCAGGCTCCATGTTTGGCATGGAGTTTCCTTAAGATTCTCTCTCTCTCTCCACCCCTCCCCTTGTTCCTCATCCTCTTTCTCCCTCTCTACTAAAAAAAAAAAAAAAAAAAAGGTTGTTTTAAGCCATTAAATTTGTGGTAATTTGTTACAGCAACAAAATAACATTAATATACCATCTATCACTCTATTAAATCCATTTAGCTTCTCTCTATTACCATATATCTATTACCCGTCTATCTATCACATGTTGTCTCTTATCTATCACTTACCTATTATCATCTCTTGCATTATCTTTTACTTACCTATTGTATGCCTCAAAAATATATATTTGTTAGCTATATATCCATCTATTTGTCCATCTTTGTTGCCTGAACTGACTCCATTCCCTTAACAGCAGCTTTCCTTCTCTGACTTCCCACTTCTACTCCCAAACATACATGCTTTCCTCCTGGGAAAGACCAGCAACAACCACCATGAAGTGACAACTTGGATGATGATACCACAGGCCATGGGAAGCTCTCTAACCTGTGCCTGCCCTGGTATCCCTGTCTCTTCCCACAGCCTCACAGCTGGCTTATTGTCCTCTGCTTGACCTTCACTCAAATAGCCTGCCCAGCTCTAGATCGTGACTCCATCCTTGGATACTTAGCTCCTCCCAGCAGGTAAGTACCTAACTACCCTATCCTTAACCAGCCCAGGTTCCGTCTAACCAATGACCAATATGGCCATGGTGGTCCAAGAAGGACCCCAGAAGGTTATCAGGACATAGTTCATTTACTTCTTTGAATAGTATATGTTTTGTTCTAAGTGAACTTTTCTTTTGTCTATAAAGACCTGATTTCAAACAACTTTCAACTATTATTAAGATAGGATCAGGAAACCATCAATTATATTTGCCACTCTGGTACCAAGAAACATTATGTCTTAGAAAATGATGCCAACACAGGGCCAAGGGGCCTATTCGGATGCGTTACCTCTCACAGCAACACTTAAGCAATATTTCCTTATAAAAGATACAGTGCTGTCCTTCTAAGATCACATGCCATAAATGAAATGGCCATATAAATCCAACCTCATAAAATAAGAGTCAATTTTAACTATTGAAGCCTTTAGAAGTATAGGTCTTAACAGCATATTACTTGCCACAATATTAGATATGAGGATTTTATATAAATATATAAATGTATATACATGTATATATTAAAACATATATAGATTTTGAGTCCTTGCTTTATGCCAAGCATTAGACATACACACTTTTACCTACATTTCTTCCTATAATCCTTACAACTCTATAAAATATGTCCTGCTGTTATTGACATCTTTAAATGAGAGGTTAAGAAACTTGCCCAAGGTCACATAGCTATAATATAACAGAGTCAGGATATAAAGTCAAGGCTGACTCTCTCAACTACTGCACTACATTTTGTTCTTATCGTGGTGAGAGTGGCCAGGGTATGAAGGAGCATCCTTGCTCCTCAGATGAATCACTTCACACCCCTGGCCCTCACCTGGAAAGTAAGGGAGGTGGGCCATGTGCTCCCTCAGGCCTCATCAGGACCCAGCGGTCTACAGTTTCCTCCAATGGCCCCTCTGGCTGGATTCCTTCCTAGCAAGAATATAGGAGATGGATGGATCATCATCACCTTTCTCTTTTCCACATTAACCTCCTGATGTCATGTACATCATTGTCCTTCCTTTTTTCTAAAGATCATTTAACACCCCATTTAGTCACCTTTGATAAAGCTGTTCTTTCAAGGTACAATGAGAGGAACAGCTTTCAAGGTGGTTTCTCTGCACTGAGGACATGTCAAGCTCTGGAGGGCTTCCACCAGCATCTTGGTTATGGAGCAGACAGATGCAATGGAGCCAACATCAACAGCAGAAATAATAATCTAGGCTAGTGAGATTAGACAGGTTGACCAGTTCTCTACTGGAGACCCAGTGTGTAGCTGGCATTCTTTGCTCTAACAACACCATGTAGGAACTGTCCATCCTGACCCTGAACCAAAGGGGGAGTAGTTCATGATGTCAGTAGAATAAAATGCATTTCATCTAAGTTGCCAATTCCAATCAATTATGAGTGGGCTCCTGGAATGCTGGGTGAAACATACTTGGACCCACACTTTGGTCTCAGCTCAGCAGGAAAGAGCACTGATAGATTAATGATGTCTGCCAGAACAGAGGACCAGAAAAAGAGGCACCAGACTTGCTGCCTACTCATAGACCCTGAAATGTCAGTGGAAGACACAGGCTGTGCAGTCGAATCAGCCTAGGTTCAAATATCTGCCCTCTCACTTACCAGCTGTATAATACTGGGAAAAATGCTTAAACTTTCTGAGTGTTGGCTAAAGCAGAATAATTGTGGTAATAATGGTTGAAATGTTTGAGAAATGCTTAGTTAGACCCACGAACTCCTTAGCAATTAGCCATAGTTTCCTCAGATAAAAGACAGTGCAAAGAACGTTGCTAAGTACAGCAGGCAAAAAATGTTCTCCTTCTCTCCATCCCTTGAATTGGGACAGAAGTTATAAACTTACAGTCATGGGCTCAATCTAGCCTTTGGACCTATTTTATCTGGCCATGTTGTTGGCTTACATGGTGTCTAAATAATTTTGGGATTAGTTACAAGTTTATTTCACATTCTTTAAAAATCCATACATCTTACTTCTTTGAAAAGTTTGATCTGACAACATTGGCCCCATTCTCACATGGCAACAGTCCACTGTGGCTGCTGCCTTTGGAAGGGTCCTGGACTCTTTTTTTCTTTCTTTTTTTCAATGTGGTATATGTTATATATTCAGGAAGGTGCATAAAATACATCACAGTTTAAAGAGTAGTTATAAAGCCAACATCTATGTAACCAAATCAAGGAATGGAGCACCAGACTGCTAGAAGACTTGTGCGTCCTTCCAATCACAGCCTCAACCTCCCTCTAGGGTCACCACCATGCTGACCTTTACGATAATAATTTTCTTATTTTTCATTTTATTTTTACCATGTATGTATGTATTCCTAAGTACATAGTTTGGAGAGCTATATGGACATGAACTCTTACCAAATGCCTTTCTTTTGGGTCTAGCTAACTTTACTCAACATGATGGTTGGGAGATTTGCTGAGGTTGACAAATTACATTTATTTTCATTGCTGTGTGGGTCATGCATTCTTTCTGCCACCTCTCCACCTGGCCCTATTATAGGCATTTGGATTTGTGCTTTTATAACAGGACATATGGCTCCCCTGATGCAGAGAAATAATTATCATTATAATCATGGTCCACTCTCTGACCACTCTAGTGAAGGTTCCTAGTTTGTTTTGCAGCCCCACTGTGAGCTCAGTTTGCTGATATTCCTATGAGTCTTCAACCTGAGTAGACTCAGTCTGTGCAATTCCTGCTCTATGTCACTCCTCAATTCCATTAACCTCCCCAGCCCGTCCAGTAAGTGACCCAGTCAGCTAAGGCTGACTGCTCTGCATTTATCAGTCCCTTCCTCTCAATAAGGAATTAAGAGATTCAGTGAAGCCAGAACCAGATCACCCTTCCAGTAGCACATCAGGCGGCTCACAGCAGCTTCTCCATGGCTGTTTGTCATTACCTTAGCTTTATGAGTCTTCAATCAGTGCAGACAGCTCCTCCGCCAACCCAATTTGAATTAATTTGTCAAGCAAAATTTTGTGAAATAATGTATCAGCTGCATTACTGAAGTAAGATCTATGACTTCTACAGTGATCCTTTCATCTTCTAATTTAGCCATTCTATCAATAAAACCAATCAAGTTTTCTTGGCAAATTTTTCTTTATAAATCAGCTTTATGGGTCATGGATCCATATTCTTCTTGATGTTTATGGATTTTCATTCCTAATATCAGTTCCATTGTTTTACTACAATGGAAGTGAGACATCTAAGACAATGTGTGTAGGGGTGTTTTCCAATACACTTCTGGCTACAAAAGTCAAGCTCAGCATTTCAGAAGTGCTGAATGGCTTTATTATACCAACTTTCTGTGGCAGGTAGAGAACAAAGTTCCAATCTCTCAGACTGGCATACGAGGCCCTTTGACCACCAGACCCCAACCAGTCTGTCTCCCTAGTCTCATTTCTCCCATGCATGAATGATACAACAAGGCCCTGGTGTGTCCTAATCATCAATCCTTTGTACTCTCTCTGCAATGCCTCTCATATCAATTAGGACTCTTTAGGTGATAAGTGACAGAAAGCCAACATAATGGCATAAATTAGCTTAAGATAAAAAGAAATATATTGGCTCATGTAATTTAAAAGTTCAGGGATAGCACTGACTACTGATATCCAGTCTTCAGGTGCCACTTGATCAGAGCTTCAGCAAAGAGATCACTCAGATCACTCTCTCTTGTCTCTGTCTCTGTCTCTGTCTCTCCCTGTCTCTCTGTCTCTTTCTCTCATACATTTTACCTTATAGTCACATAAATGCTTATGGTTTTCCCAATATTTACATTTCTCACTCCCAGTCCTAAAAGATAGAAAGTCTCCATGGGATATTAGAGGGATTTTCCAAATTCTTCATTCCTTCTATGTTATAGAATTTAGACATCTATGGCCATTCTCAACAAAGAATGATTTTTCCTGTAAAGGGATATTTGATCATGTCCTTGGTTGTCACAATTTAGGACACATGTTACTGAGACCAGAGGTGTTGCTAACATCCTACAATGCACAGGACAGCCCCTCCCACAAAGGAATGTCTGACTCCAATGTCACTGGTACTGAGGTAAGAAACCCCTCCCTCTGCCCTTTGCACTTTGCTGTGTGAACTGCCAGTGAATGTATTTCTCTCTCCCACTAGATTCAACAAAACACTGTGTTTACTGCCCAGACTGGCCCAGTCCCACTTGGACTGGATATGTAGTCTACACGGGGACACTGCTCATGACTGTGCACAAGGTGCCCTGCTGAGAGGTGAGTGGGCCTGACCTGGGTCTGATAGATAACTGACCAAGTGGTACCCACAAAACTGTATCCAACTAGATTACATCTTTTCCCAATTTTCATGGATTCCCAGCAGTGGCAAGAAGAGGAAGTCAGAATCTTTCCTGCATCTCTAGCTAGATCTATATGTTCACTCATTATGGTTTCTAGATAGTTCATGTTATTCTTTGAGGTGTTATGAAGGATCTGATGAACTGCCTGCTGCATTAGTAAGCAGACCTGGTAGATGGCACATGTGGTTTCTAGGTAATCCCCCTTGAAGCATCATTCCTGTGTTCCTCTCCTTCTAACAGACTCATCAGAAGCTCAGTCTTCTAAGAGGCCGTGCCTGTAGTTTCAGGGTGAGGATCTGGACAAACACCATGGTGGTAGGCAGAGTCTAAGATGTCCTTCAAGTTTCCTGTCCCCTGGTATATATGCCCTGTCTAATCTCTGGGACTGTGAATTTGAGGAGACATCACTGCCATGTTTATGTTTTTAATGTTTATTTACATTATATACAGATTTTTCAGCTATGAGTACATCCCAAACCAGTTAACTTTAAGATAGTGAGACTATCTGGGTGAGCCTGACCTAATCACAGAAGCCCTTTAAATCTGGGTCTAGACGTCAGCCTCAGAGGAGGTCACAGCCTCAAAACCCAAGAAGAATTTGACATGCCATTGCTAACTTGAAGATGGAGGGGCGCACGTGGCCAGGAATGTGGGCATCCTGAGAGCAACCCAGACAGTAGCAAGGACATGGGAACCTCAGTTGTAAAACCACAAGGAACTGAATTCTGCCAACAACAACAAGAAGGAGACTGGAAGTGGATTAATCCTTAGAGCCTCCAGGTTAGAATTCAGCCCAGCCAACACCTTGATACCAGTCTGGTGCAGCCCTAAGCAAAGAACTTAGGTGGACATCCAACCTACAGAACCATGGGCTAATGAATGGGAGTTGTTTAAGTTGCTACATTTGCGGTCATTCGTTACACAGCCATAGAAGACTGAGACAACCATGAACAGACCTCTAGTCACACAAATACCTCAAGTCCTTTGCTAACCTCAAAACATTTGCTTTCCACTTATTCCCACTTTCTTTCCACACCACTGTAAAGTGTGGATGATTTGCCTGAGGTCTTGCAAGTTCAGTCACACCTGAGCAAATTTTTTTCAGCATAAGACCAATGGAACTTACTTTTCACAAAGTTAAACCATAGTTTCTTTGAACACTCCACTAATACTCAAGGTTGCACCTGGCCTTGATCACCCAGTAATGCTCATTTTAAGAGCCTAAAGCATATTATTTCTGAAACAAAATGCAAACATACCATTTAAAAAAAAGAAACAGTCACCCTAATGCTAAGCTTTACCCAGGAGCTGCAGGATTTCACGGCAGGCCCTTTGGATTATTTAATATTCCCTTCATCTCCACCGGAGGTTGTGAGGCTGAATAGAGATGATGTCTCGGGATTGTTAAACATAACTCCAGAGTGCGTGCCTGAAACACATTCTGGTTGCTAGAAGATGTAAGATACAAGAGGCAGGGCTGGTCTATGCTGATATAACTCTTCCTACTGAATCCCCAAGCTTAGCCACAGTAAGAATTTTAAAGTATTTGGGCCAAATGTTCATCTACTTGCAATTTAAGGGATATTTAAAAAGTTATCCACTGGGTCCCACTATAATTTGAAAGATATATTGGAAAGAAGTATTGGGACTTGTGAGAAAATTTCTTGATCATGAATTAAAATTTCATAACACCACTACAGCATTTTGATGGTACTTTTGTCTGCCTATGAAGCATTTCCCTTGAGTTCAGCTGTTCCATTTGCATTTTTAATATTCAGTTGTTTCTAACTCATGCCCAGACTTTTTGACCATGTTTATATTAGAATCTAAAGAAGAGTACCAGCAATTCCCAATTGTTTGCTACAGAATGCTCCCGTAAGTTGTTTTTAAACAAGATCATTGCACAAAAACACTCTTTTTCTCTTGGAAACATTTTTGTAAAGGGTAAGGTTTCCTGACCAATGATGAGCATCAGAAAAGTTATAGCTATAACAAATATGTTGTAGAAGAAAAGATCAATCATAAACTTCTTTGGATAATTAACATTAGACAAATATTCTATAAAATGAACACAAATATTTCAAACACTAAGATTATTATTACATCCAATATGAACCAATATACTGCCCATTGGTTAACAACTGGGCTGATTTCTTTAGATTTAGAAAAACTTTTAAAGAAGGTTGAGAGGGATCCCTGGGTGGTGCAGCGGTTTAGCGCCTGCCTTTGGCCCAGGGCACGATCCTGGAGACCCGGGATCGAATCCCATGTCGGGCTCCCGGTGCATGGAGCCTGCTTCTTCCTCTGCCTGTGTCTCTGCCTCTCTCTCTCTGTGTGTGTGACTATCATAAATAAATAAAGAAAGTTGAGAACAGTCTTATTTTGTTTTTAAAGTTTCTCAGAGATTACTGACCAAATGCTAGTTTATCCCCTTATAAGTTTTTTGGAGCAAGGGATGGTGTTCATGATTGTATCAGTTGTCATAAAACTACCTCAACTTCAGAATTTTTTTTTTTTAGCAAAGCATTCGTCAGGGAATGCATGTGCATGTGCTTGTGTGTACAGGTGTGTATACCTGTACACAGGAGAACCAGAAGTCTGCTTTCTCAGATTCTGATTTCTCTGCCTACTGCTTCATTCACACCCCCATCCCACTGTCCCACCTCCTCACTCCTCTCTGTCTTGATCACACTGGTTCAAGTCCTGCATAGAGATATGTGAGTTGGTGCACAGGAGAGGGAGGCAAAGTGATACTTACTTTGACTTGGGGATGGCTTGTGAAGCTAAGGATAAAGAAAAGAGTCTGGTATTGGCTGATTTTATGGATATAACTATTTTTCCATCAGTTAACTATAGTCTTTTCTCTACCTCCTGCTTCCGTTCTATTAGAGAGAGGCTCAATAAATAAATCAATATGGTGGGAAATAAGGTAGTCACACTAAATAAAATTGAATAAGCTAAACAATAAAGTTCAAAATTTGAAAAGTAGGAGTAATACTTATCCATATTGCCTTTTCATCAATCTTGGAGGCTTTAACTTGGAGTTCTACTCGTCATTGGGAGGGACGAAGAAGTGTGGAATAGAGTGTGATAGATACTCTGTTTTTTTTTTTTTTTAATTTGTTTTTCCTGCCTTACATATTCCTCTTTTTCTCCTCTTCCTCTGTTCACATGGCAAATGCCTGACATGAGCTTACCTACTGGAGTATCCTGTTTTACTGAACACAGTGACTGAGGGCATGGGATTCAAGAAAGGCCAGTTGTATTTCCTCACTAGAACTGACATACTGATGATGGATGAGAGAAATCCCCTCTGTGTTGATTTGAATAATGGCTACCAACAGCCATTGTCCCTAGCCACATGGAAATAACTTGTCTGCTGAACAAGAAGAACCACAATGTAGAGAAAACAGAAAGGTGGCTGGTGGGGGTGGGTGGTGGTGGTGGTGGTAAATGTATGGAAGGATAAATATGTGTGCTCTCCCTTATCTTCCTTCAAAGGGGAGAGAGATGCCAAAACAATGATACCCCACTCATAGACCATGGATTTTAATCAAATTCATCAACTACTTTGCCTTGATTTCCTGGTGCTAGCAACTTGAATTCTCAAAGTCATAGGGGGATTTTAGTGAGCCTCTGACCTTGAGTGAGGAAAGGACCTAATAGGCTCTGTCCTTCACCAGCCTTCAAACCCAGAGCCATCACACTGCATGCTTCCAGGATGTGAACTGGGTCATACCATATACTTCCAGGAGATAAGTGGGATCATTGGCATTGGGCCAGATGGTAGCCAATCCCTCTAGAATAACCTATTCTTTGGAGCAATTCTTTCATCTTTCCCATCAAGTAGACTCCATGGTGGCCTTTCCCTGCCAGTGCCAAATGCATGTCCAAATTTTAGGATGAACACAGCTTAGGCTCAGGCTGGGATCCTGGCAACCTATACTCATCTTATTTTCTACCACCTGCCCCTCTGGCCTCTGCTGCCAGAATTTGGCAGATGATATGCTTGCTGGGCCAATCACTGGGCTTTGGAGGGATGATATGATGGCCTTGGCCCCTCAAGCATTTATTTAGGACTCTGAACCCAAATAGAAGACAAAGCATGCTAAGTATGAGGAATGATTTCAAGTTGCCTTCTTAGACTGTATCAACCAAGTGTAACAGATAGAATTGTTTGGATCCTGATTCAAACAAACCCAAGAAAGAAACACCATTTATAATGCAATCGGGGAAGTGAACACTGACTGGATATTTGATGCTAATAAGCAGATACTCTCATGTTTTTTACATGTGATAATGATACTGTGATTGTGCTTTTTTTAAGGGTTCTTGTCTTTTAAAAACACATACTGACATATATGTGGATGAAATGAGATGATAGCTGAGATTTGCTTCAAAATAAACCAGTCAGTGTGAGAGAGGTAGAGAGAAGTGGGTGGGGTAGAAATAAAACACTTCTTTTGAGGACTGTTGAAGCTGGGTGATGGTTACATGGGGCTTCATTGTACTATTTTGTCATTTTCTGTCTGTATTTGAACATTTTCATAATAGAAAGTTACAAAATAATTCCAGGCATCTGCAGAGACTGGGGTTCTGGAGTATCCTCACTGCAAGCAAGTGGATATATCTACATTAGCATTTCCTGAATGCAAGAAATTCAGTTCCAGAGTGGAGACTGTTTTGACATATCTAGTTCCCGCCAAAAATATACAAGAAAGTCAGGCTCTGTACACCATGCCAAGGTGAGTTAAAGAAAGTAAGGTTCCATCAAGCCACAAAGATCTAGACAATATCTATTTACACTCAAATGAAACAAAGACTTTAATAACATCCTGGCTCAAGCCAATACACCATATCTCCATCTTCTGGAATCAAAGACAAAGGTGTGGTTTCTAATTAGAGACAGCCCCCTTGGATATCAAAAAACCACAGGGAACTTAGGAATTACTCATTTCCTTCTCAAGTGGTCAGTTTGGACTAGATCTCCTTAATGTGGGCTTTCAATGCCAATAGCTACTTCTCAGACATTAGTACTTCAAACATATCTATCATTGTATTGGGGTTCTTCAGAGAAACAGAACCAATAAGATATACATAGATGTAAATATAAGAGATTAATTATAAACTGGCTCACATGGTCATGGAGGCTGAGAAGTCCCATGATCTGCCATCTGAAAGCTGGAGAACCAGGAAAATCAGTGGTATACTTAAGTCTGAGTCCAAAGGCCTGATAATTGCAGGACCATGGTATAAGTTCCAGTCTGAGTTCAAATGTCCAAAGAGCCAGGAGCACCAATGTCCTAAGGCAGAAAAAGATGAATGTCTCAGCTCAAAGAGAGAGAGTTAATTCACCCTTTCTCCATCTTTTTGTTTTATTCAAGCCTTCAACTGATTGGATGATGCCCATCCACATTGTAAGGGTGATCTTCATTACTTAGTCTACTGATTCAAATGCTAATCTCTTTTAGAAACACTCTCACAGACATACCCAGAAATAATGTTTTAGAAGTTTTCTGGGTATCTTTAGCCCCATAATATTGACACATAAAATTAGTCAACCCAATCATATTAGAAAAAAGCATTCAAAGTTTCTTCCATGTGGTGTTCAGAGAAATAAGGTTGTGCCTATCTTAAGCCTGTTCAATTATGAGTCTTTCTAAGCAGCAAAATAATCCATATGAGTGGTGGACCCACCATGCCTGACACAATGTGTGCCTCATTTATTTCTACCAAATCACTGTAAATGTATGATTGCTGCCCTCTCAGCGAAAGGAATCTCTGGTTTTACAGAGGCAGTAAAAGAGATCTTTGAAAACTATGTGTTGAATAACTCCACAGTCTGCTGTGCATCATTTTTATTGACTGTAATGAAGATGTTATCAGTGTGGCAGGAGTATCATCTGAATATGCCTGGACACAGAACCTTTTGAAAATATTTGACTTTATTCTCACTTGAACCTGGCAGGACTCAGAGAGGGAGGCAGATGCTGTGGTGAGCACACTGTTCTCAGTTCTTTTTGTTTTTAATTTTATTTTTTTTCTCACTTAGTTCTGAAGGAGGAGGTGCCACCTGAATATCTCCAGGTGCATCTGTGGGCATTGGCATCTCCTCCTCTACCTCTTCTAGTTTCTGATATGCCCAGCTCTGGTCAGCTGTGAGCCCTGATAACCCTTATCAGAGCAAGAGGCCCATATCTAACAAGGAGATTGGGCAAGTTTTCTCCTGTGTCTCTGAGTCAATGACTAGGTATAACAGGCCCATTATATCGTATGTTCCCCCCAAAGACCCTCCCCAGCCTCACTAGCTTTGCCTTTCCTCCTTATTTAAACTCTATACCTGGGGGTCTCAGCCTTCAGCATATATCAGAATCACCTAGAAGGCGCTTTATATCACACATTGCAGGCTCCACCTCCAGAGCTTCTGATTCAGTAGAATTTGCATTTATAATGATTAGCCAGGTGATGCTGATGCTGCTGATCTGCTTTAAGAAGCTCAGCTCTAGAGGTCTCTAGAAGTCTTTTCCTGAATCCCAGTTTCCTTGGTTAAGACCCTCTACTTTCTCGGCCTAGACCTTGGCCTTAACCCCAGCTGGCAAAACCAGAAAGATCTTGATGCAGGAATTATCGGGATTCAACCTCAAGACTCCTGCTGGTTCACTGTGAGACCTCTACTTAGACACCACTTCGGATGGTCACGAACCCTGAAGAGGACTGAATCCTCTTTAATTTCTAGGACATTGTGATTTGAGTTGTTGTTACTACCTGAGTGTCTGTCCTAGAATTTAACCTAAGAGTTAAATTCCCTTAGGTCCTGTCCCACCCAACCACAACTTTCTTTGTGCCTTCTAGCACCAATGCTGAGGTCCCAATCCTATGTAACCAAACCAACAGGATAGTGTTCCAATCCTCTGTACCTCTCTCTACTGGAAGCCCAGATCTCAGGCTCCCAACTTGACTTTGGCACCTGCACTGCTGATTGATCTTTTATTATTATTATTTTTATTAGAATGATGATGATGATAATGATGAGTTCTTCCAGGACAGAGAAGGCCTCAGTTCAAGCCCATCTGTATAAATAAATATGTAGGAAGAATTTGGCCAAATGCCTTTACTCCTCTGGGACTCAGGGCTGGAATAAACAATCTATAGATGCCCAGTTTCCACCAGCAGATAAATGTTCCAATTCATGGAGATGGGAGGATACCCCAGCTTTTCCATTTTTTTCAAAGCTTCCCTGATGATTACAATGTGCAACCAGGGTTGAAAGCCACTAGCCCATCCCTTGATTTCACAAATAAATAGACGAAGACTTGGAACAGTGGCATGCATGTCGGAGTTTCACAAACAAAAATTGGAATCTGGGGCAGCTCCGGTGGCACAGCAGTTTAGCACCGCCTGCATTCCGGGGCGTGATCCTGGAGACCCGGGATCGAGTCCCACCTCAGGCTCTCTGCATGGAGCCTGCTTCTCCCTCTACCTGTGTCTCTGCTACTCTCTCTCTCTCTGCATCTCTATGAAGAAATAAATAAAATCTTAAAAAAAAAGAAAAGAAAAATGTTATAAAAAAAATTGGAATCTGGCACTAGAATTCTGGCCTCCCAATTCCTACTACAGAGATCCATGCAGACATGGGAATAAATACCACCTTCCCACTTCTAGGCAGGCCCAAACCCAAGCAGTGGCTATCTAGCTCAAATGTGCCACAGAATCATCTAAGGAGTTTGTTAAAATGGAAGGAGATCTGGAATCTCAGCCAGACCTTCTGTGGCATAGAGATCCCCAGGGGAAACAAGGAAGAGAAGGTGACTAGTGCGCCTCCTAGATGTCAGAGTATGTCATCAGCATCTACCAAGCTACTTTTACCTGGGTTAGCATCCCTGCCCTGGACTTGCCCTCCATTCTCTGGTTGTGATGCTCTGAATAAACTAAACACCTGATTCTGACTTGGGCTCCAGATTTGAGGACTATATAACCTGACACCCAATTCTGACTTGGGCTCCAGATTTAAGGATTAGATTGGCCTCTTGCCTTATGATCCTCACTTTTTCTCCTTCTCTTCCCAGCTTCCCCAGCTGAGGAGGTTGTGTGCCTCCTTACAAAAGACCAAATTTCACCACTGCTGGACAAACCTTCAGAGGCCTTCCCTGCCCGTAGTAAAGCAACCCAGCCTCTCCTCTTAGGGGCTGGAAACCATACTCATTATACACACTATTAGCCATAAAGGCTTCAGGGGCTATTAGAGAGAAACAAAAGTCCCCCCAGTGATTTCTATGGATGGTCTGAAATGTTTGTCATTGTCCTCAAACAACAGTTTGTCACAGGGACATATAATTCAGCAGAGTCTGAGCAGGCCCCTGGCTCCTCACTGGTTTATTTATGTCATTTATTGGGAGCTTTTAAAGAATTGTTTTTCCCAGTCAGCCAAATGCACTGATGGAAGCACATTGTCAGCCTTCAAAAACCAGAATCACATCGTTGTCTAGTAAATATGTTCCTGCTCTTTAACTGGGTTTTAAAATTGCGCTGCATTGTAGAAAGAAAAATGGTATGTGTGTGAGTGTGGCTCAAAATCTCCGATGCTTGGGGGAGGGTCGGCTGGGTTCTAGTATCTTTCAACAAAATGCAGCAATTTATTTGTGGAAATCCCATTATAGCTAATAGGAGTTAAAAACCATTTAAAAAGATAAGGACGTCTAGCCATTTCAAGATTATCTTGTGAAATGTGCCCTGCTAAAAAAGGAATGAATTTTGCAAAGAACATCGCAAATCTAGTCATACCAATTCAACTCACATAAAACAATTAAAACTAAATAAATCTGATACCAGTGCTAAATGCTTTTTTAAAATCTATCTTTAAATACATCAGGCTTAGAAATTCTCACTACTAGGAAAACATACGCTGCACGCTTATACATCAAAGGCTATTCTCAGGCAACTCCCTTTAAGCAAGTTAATTGGACCAAATTTTAAATTAACATGAAGGAAGAGAGTATTACAATTTATAGAATTGGAGATCTCAAACTTAAAGAACTTTCAAAATGGAGTAAATCATATCCTTGAACCTGTTCTGCTCGACATGTTTAGTAGCATCTTGGATAAAGATGGAAAGAAAGCTTTTCCAATTTACAAGGGAAACAAAACTGAGAGAAATAAGCGATCCAATAGAGAATAAAATAAAGATGATTCACATTGGTTTTGACAGCCCTGAGGAAATTGTACCCTTTCCTAAAGTAATTCTCCTCTACCTCTAGAAATTGATTCCAGGAAAATCATCCCAAGAATGTTGGAAGAGGAAAGAAATAATAAGAAGAAAAACACTATACACAGATGTTTAATACAGTCTTATATATAATAGGAACAACAATAGCATGCTAATATTGGATGGATGCTTCAATAAATTACGATACATTCATTCAATGAAATACAATGCTGCAATACTTATGGAAAGTTTATAAGAACAAAAAGAAGTGCTTCTTTTATTTTTAAGATTAAAAAGTCAGGATATGAAATATGAAATAAAAACTTTTTAAAAAATATAACAGATTAGGAAAAATAGCCAGAAAAATCATGGTAATAGTATTCTTTCTTTCATGTTTACAATTCCCATTCAACAGTCACTCTTTCCACAATTTAACACTTATTAAACATCTACTTGGGCCAGCACCTGGGGGTGACTTTTATTCTCTTTTACTTCATACTTCTCTATGATTTATAGTTTGTACATGAGGCTGCAATTTCCTCAAGAGGACTCAAGCTTACACTGAGCTTATGGAGCTTACAAACTTTTAGAGACTCTCTTCTTTCTTTGAAAATGCAAACTTTCCTGGGGCACCTGGGTGATGCAATTGGTCAAGAGGGGACTCTTGGTTTTGACTCAGGTCAAGATTTCAGGGTCCTGATCTCAGGGTCAGCCTCACAGTCAGAGGGGAGTCTGCTTGAGATTCTCTCCCTCTCTCTCTGCTCCTCCTCCCAGCTATGAGCTCCTGTGCATGTGAGATCTCTCTCTCAAATAAATAAATACATCTTTTTTAAAAAATGCAAATCCCATCTCTGTTATAGTTCCCCAGGTCACATGGACTCTGTTCTTTTGTTTCTCAGCTCTGAGAGATGCTATTTACCCACCCAACTGTAGGAGTAGCATGCCTCACAGAGGAGGGTCACTGACTACCAAGGTCTACCTGAGCTGTTCCTCCCCTCCTTTGATTTCCTCCCCAACAAACAAGAAGACAGGATCCCTAAACCTCTCCTCCTATTACAGGTAGCAGTACCACCTTGATAATGACCATGTGGGTTAACACATACAATAAAAAAAAGTGTTGATCATACACCTACCAAAACGCACAACACCCAAACGCCTGGGTGGCTCAGTCGGTGAAGTGTTTGCCTTCAGCTCAGGTCATTATCTCAGGTCCTAGGATCATGGCCCAGATCAGGCCCTGCTCAGCAGGGAGTCTGCTTCTCCCTCTCCCTCTGCTCTTCCCCCACTCATGTGCACTCGTGCTCTCTTGCTCTCTCTCTTAAATAAATAAATAAATAAATAAATAAATAAATAAATAAATAAATAAATAAAATATAATTTTTAAGTGCACAGCCACATCCTCCAGGCCAACTAAATCAGGGATCTATGGGTTATAAGTACCTGAGAGTTCCCCAGACCTTGGCACATGCTATTCTCTCTTTGCAGAACACTCTTTTCCCACATCTGCCTGGCTTATTCCCTCGTCTACTTCCTGTCTTTGCCAAATTTCCCCTTCTCAAGAAGGCCTCTACAACCATACTATTTTAAATTCCTGACCACTCACACTTCAGTACTCCTGGTCCATTTCCTTGCTTTTACTTTCTCACTGCATCCATCCTCTTCTTGTACACCACATATCGTACTTAGGTTGTTCACTGTTTCTCACTCTCCCATTCCCCTATCCAGTAACCATTGGAATGCAAAGCTCCAGGAGGCCAGAGATATTTTCATCTTTATCTTCTGCAGCTGTAACCCCAGCCACAAGAATAGAATCTGGCACATGATAGGCATTCAATAATATTTGAAGAATAAACAATGAGTAAATGGTGCAATCTCAAGGAAAACTGTAAATCATAGCAATCATTTGTTCAACACCTATCATATTTGTATGTGCTATTTCATTAGGTCCTCTCCAGAACTCTGTGAAATGAGCAAATATTATATTCATTTTATAGATGGAGAAATTGAGGCCCGGAAAGGTGAAATAACTTGTTCAAGGTCATTCAGTAGTATATTCTTTGCCACCATAGCAAAGTACCAGATGACATAAACAACATAAATTTATTTTCTCACAATTCTGGAGCCTAGAAGTTCAAGATCAAGATGTTGGTGGGGTTGGTTCTCTCTGAGGACTATGAGGGAAGGCTCTCTTCCAGGCTCCTCTCCTTGGATTGTAGATCTTTTCCCTATGTCTTCACATAATCTTCCCTTCATGTATGTCTGAGTCCCAGTCTCCTCTTCTTATAAGGATACCAGTCAAATTGGAGAGGGGTGCTTACAGGACCTCACTTTGCCTTAATTTCTTGTTTAAAGGCCCTATTTCCAAATATAGCCATATTCTGAGAGACTAGGGGTCTTCAATAGATGCAGGTTCCCATAACAGGTAGCAAGCAGATGGCAGTGGTAGAATTTGAACATGAGTTTCTTGACTACAACCCATACCCTTCCCTGTTTTTAAAAAAATATTGTATTTATTTATTCACAAGAGACACACAGAGAGAAGCAGAGACATAGGTAGAGGAAGCAGCAGGCTCCTTACAGGGAGCCTGATGTGGGATTCAATCCCAGGAACGAGATCATGCCCTGAACCAAAGGCAGATGCTCAACTCCTGAGTCACCCAGGTGTCCCCAACCCATACCCTTCCAACATCACTGGGCTCCCATCTACTCTGGGATGGCCCCTGACCTGCAGACATGACAACCACCTCCCTATGTGGAACATCCACAGGTACACTGTGCCCGAAGCTGACAGCTTGATTTCCTACTTCCTGGGACAGCATATGACCCAATTTCTCTCCAGCCTTGAATCTTGTTAATCCAATTCCTCCAGCGCTTCAGATTCTATTGTAAGTCGCATGGGGACCATCCTCTGTGCTGTGTCATGCACACAAAGCATCCTTCTTTCAAATGGCTCCCGAGGCAGTGCACAGACATTGCAGAAATCCACAGCCCAAATGATTTCTGCAGGAGTCCAAGATGCCACTCTGGAAGGGCCAGTGAGAATTTGCCAGAGTTACAGCCTGAGATGACCAAAGCTCTACCTGCCACCAGGCTGTTCTATCACCCCGCCTCCCCAAGGTCATTATGTTTCCTCTCCCAGATCTATGATAAGTAAATGCCTTTTTTTGCACTTCTTCTTTAGGGACACCGCTTCAGCTCTCCCATAGTGTTTATTTGGTTCTGAGCATTAGATGGTCTCCCATAGATAAGGCACTATCATCTAAGGCTCAGACCAAGCCTAAGTAATGACCCTTTGCTGTTTCATTGCCACTCAGCTCAGATCCAGTGTCACTATTAAGAAAGCCCAATTACTGGACCACAAAACAGTCTCTTTCCACCATTTAAACTTACAATCAACTCAGACTGACCAGGCAAATTGATAAGACCAACTGGTTAGTGGCTGAACATTAAGAAAGCTTTAAAGAAAAATCTATTTGGCGGGAACAGTAAAGCTTTGGGGCATCGTAGACATACTTCTGATGGGAATTTTCATAAAAAAGAAGAATGATCCTCATTAGTCTTATTAATATTGAGCTCCTGCCAAGTCTCAGACACTGGCTGGGCCCTGGGCTTACCAAAATGAATAAGACATGGTTGAAACCCTCAAGAAATCTACCATGTCACAGAGGTGACAGGAATACCTCATCAAAGTTCAAGATGGTCAAAACAGGAAGCTCACCTTGAGACACAGAGCCAAAGTAGACCAGGAGAGAATGACCCACACCTATCACTCTGGGGAATCAGATTGTTGACCATGAAGTAGATGCTGTTGTGTGGAGAAGGACACTGGGACAACCACCAGCAACCAGCACTCACACTGAGCTGCCTCATGATCTCCTGTGTTCCACAATCCCTCCACTGGCTGCCATTATCAACTTAGAGCACTTTGCCAGAGTGATCTGCCATGTGATCTGCTCCTGGGCAGTGAGTCTATACTCCCCTCTCTCCCCAAACACCCAGTCACACTCACACACACACTCTCAAACATGTACTAACATTTACTCACACATTCATACTCTCACGCATTCATTCATGAGTGTGCACACACAGGCACACACACACACATGCTTTCATTTTCCCCTTCAACCTCACATTCAGTTTCAAACTGAGGTAGACCTCAAAGATAACAGGGATACTAAAACAAAAAGGTTCAATATTTGGAGCTATCTGCCCCAAGACATTCTCAAGACAAATCTGATTTTTGCCAAGACTCTTTCTGTACCAACTTTAGCCTGTTCACACAGAAAACAGAAAAACCCTGTGAAATGTGAATCACCTCAAGCCTCCTTCCAGTTCCAAGCCCTCCAATGCTTTCACATCTCACTCAGGACCTAATGGTCCAAGGGGTCTTTCAGACTTACCCTATTACCTCACTTGCCTTCCTCCCACTCTCCCAACCCACCGGGATGCAGGCCCCTGGACTCCTTCCTCAACTCCAGGTGTGCTCTCCACTCCACTGGCCCCTCCACTTGCTCTTCCCATGGATGATAGGATCTGTCCTTTACTAGATAACCTACCCCCTTTACTCAAATGTCATCTTTCCAGTGAGGCCTTTACTGGTCACCCTGCTGAATATTGTTCCACTGCCTTTCCCACAGGTGTCATCTCCCAGTCCAATTTTGCTTTAAATTCATAGTTCTTATGCCATCTTAATGAAGAGTACACTTTTTTCACTCTGTTTTTGTCTCCATTTGCTTAGGGAGAAGGCAAGCTCCCAGAAGGCAGGGACGACTGTTAATTTGGGCCATAGCATTTCCCTTGAACATGAGAGAGTGCTGGGACAGGGGATAGGCTCCACAAACAAAGAACCAGCAGGAGATGGATTCATTTGTCTTGGGGCTCTCTAGGAGGGAGTATAACACAGGACAGTCATCTTTACACTGAGAGGTTCCAGATAAGCACCTTGGGAGAAACCAGACCAAATGATGGGAAGGGGCACTGTGAGGGCTCTGGGGGCCCCCGTCCCTCATCAGGAGCAGCTCCATCTGCATTCGTTTTAGTTCTGAACTTTTCACATAAGATTGTACACCTAAAACTAATATTATACCGTATGTTAACTAAATGGAATTTAAATTAAAACTTTAAAAAAAATGCCTCTAAAGAAAGATTTTTAGGGCTAAGATAGAAGTTTTAAAACCACTGAGGAAAGATCACAGAGACAGAAAGAAATGGACTGGAATCCAGCTCTACTGCTTTTAACAGTGAGATATTGGCCAAGTAACATATGTTTCCAGAGCTTCAATTTCTGTATGTGAAAAATGAAGATGATACATACCTCTAGGGGTAGTATTAACAATATTTAGCAAATGGTGAAGCACAGGAAGCAGCCAATCAGAAAGCACTGGTGTCAACATTACAGGAGACAGGATGGCTGTGCCTGGCACAGGCAGAGGGTCATTACAGCATGAGTCCCCAAGTAAATCTCAGGGCTTTCCCAGGAAATTTGAGGGCTCTTTGTGGTCCCCCTGAGAGACATAGGAGTGTGAGAGAAGGAAAAGGCTAATTCAGGGTGAGCAATAAAAACCCAAATCTTTTTGCAGCCACCTTTGGAGTGCAGACCTAGAATGCCCCATGAATGAAAATCCAAAACAAAAGGTCTGACCTACCTTCTTTCTATAAACTCTTCCAGGGATTAAACAGCATACCCTGAAGCCATAGACAAGTCATAATACGCCCATATTTTATCTGGGTCATATTATGTGCAGCGTAATTAATGTTTAAAAAGCATTTCTGCAATAAAATGTCTCTGGAATAACCAGCATGAATCACAAGGAAGCTGTGGCCGTGTTTAATTTGATTGCAGAGGAGATTTCTAGTTAGTGGAGCATTGCCGCCAATGGCCCCTTACTGGACACAGCTAAACACAGCCAAGTGATTACATTTCCAATCAGAGCCAGAGTCTGGGACCGACAAGTCCCCCGTGAGAGCGTTTCCTGGCCGAGAAAGCCCTTTGTTCCCTGTCTTGTTCTGCGAGTGTGCTTTCTCCAATGTCTCCCGATTACTGGGCCATTTACCAGCATCTCCAAGGAGGATCTTTGCGTGACTCTTATGAAAGAATTCTCGGCTGAGACTGCCTGATGGCAGACCTCTATCAAGTCATTCTCTCAATTTGGTGAGCTGATGAAATGCATCAATTATCTCAAAGCACTAAAGTTTGACAATTTCTTCATGAAATGAATATTTTAGTCCCTGCATAACAATGGAGGCAAAATGAGTTGGGAAGAGTGGAAAATTGACAGGCCAGGGTTTTGCAAAGAGAATCAATTTATCCTTGGTACAACAGATTTTCTTCATCCATTCATTCTCACTTCCTGCCTTACTTACCCCTTGGTTTCTACTTCCCCAAGAGCCTCAAATGAGTGGGGGTGGAGAGGAGATGTTTGTTTTACCTGTGAATTGGCGGGTACATAGCTGGGTCTGATAGAAATAAGGATGATTTCTAGACCTGAAAGACATGATCCACTAAGTCTAAAGAAAATACTCCCCTGTCCCTGGCTTGGCTATGGACAAACAGATTGGCTATCCAGTCCAGTCTTATAGATTTAACTGCAGTGTCCCTCCTCATTGCTTTCAGGCTGATTAATAACTAAATAGAACATAACAATCTGCTATAAAAAATGAACTATCAGAAGTGGTATACTATCTACTCTTCTATAAAAGTATAAGTTGGGCGACGCCTGGGTGGCTCAGCGGTTGAGCGTCTGCCTTCAGCTCAGGGTGTGATCCTGGGGTCTGGGATCAAGTCCCATATCAGGCTCCCTGCATGGAGTCTGCTTCTCCCTCTGCCTGCGTCTCTGCCTCTCTCTGTGTCTCTCATGAATAAATAAATAAAATATATTTTTAAAAAGTATAAGTTGGAACAAGTTAGTGGTTATCCCTACAATAATGTGTTTTATACTTCCATTTGAACTTGCTTTCTGAACAGGTTGCTTCTTGGTTAAGAACTTGGGCTCATGAGTCTGAACACCTGGGTTCAACTCCTGACTGCCATTTCTTCTGCATCCATAAAGCTGATTCTATCTGGCCATAGCCATTATACTGAAATTTCTGCTCAAATTACTAAATAGTAACCCCTCCAAGCATGTAGGGTACTTAGCAGTTTGCAAAAATACTCTAAATATGTATAATCTCATGAAAGTCTCCCAGCACCCTAGGAGGATAGTCTCCCATCTTTCAGGCCTTCACTATGGCAATCTCTCTGCTCAGAAGGTTCTGCTTTCCAATTAACATTCAATTGTCCTTCGGATTTCAGCTAAGATAATATCTCCTCTAGAAGAAGCTGTCCTTAACTCAGATCTGGTGCTTCGAGCAATAAACTATTGTACCCCTCAATTTCCTCTGCTGGAGCACTCACAACACTTTACTGTCATTGATTGCTTGCACATCTGACTTCCCTGCAAAACAGAAGTTCTGTGAAGGCAGACTATGTGCATCTTGCCCACCACTACATGGCCAGAGCTTAGCACAATGACTAAACCTAAAAGGCATGTACTATTTCTTTAATGCATGCATTAATTAATAGATTAATTAGGTTAGAGATATAAATTATGAGACCTGGTTATGACACAAATGTTTATTGTTCCCCCAATATCTCTGTGTTCCCCACATTCCCCAGTCTCCTTTCAGCAGGCAAGACCATGTGATTAGTTCTGGCCAATGAGCTGTGAGCAGGAAAAAAAAAAACCATGAATCTCTTCAGGGTCAAAGCTTTAAAGAATGGATGGAGATGCTCCCTGCTCTCTTTTCCCCTAATGCAGTGATTAGAGCATCCACTTGTCAAGAAGAGCCCCAGGATGTAACCACCTGGATTCCTGAGTCATAGCTTAAAAGAGAAATAACATGAAGAGGACTTGGATAAGCAGAGTACTTTCTGTGAGTGACCGTAAGTAAACCCATGGAGATTTGAGGAGCTTGTTTGTTACATCATAGCCTTGTCTAACCTGACTAATTGAAAAGATTTTCCAGAATGACATAGCACATTGGTATCCAAACACAGATCTCTTGAATTTATAAGTTTAATACTGAGTGACTAAGAATGTGTTGCCTTTAATTCCTTATCATCCTAATATCTTTTTTTGTCCTTACATCCTAATATCTTTCTTTGTCCTTACAACTAGCAAAAAAGAAATATCTCATAAACTACCTACACCATAAATCTCTGAAGAGAATGACTAGCTATTTGCTTTCAATTCGCAAACAGAGTGCCTGGGTGGGTCATTCAGTTGAGCAGCAGACTCTTGGTTTCAGTTCAGGTCATGATCTCAAGGTTATGGGACCAAGCCCCCTGTGGGACTCCCTGCTCAGTGCAGAGTCTGCTTGTCCCTCTCCTTCCTCCTCTACCCCTACCCCTGTTTTCTCTTTCCTTCTCTGTCTAAATAAATAAATAACAAAACAAAACAAAAATCATGGGGCTCCTGAGTGGCTCAGTTGGTTAAGCATCTGCTTCAACTCAGGTCATGATCTCAGGGTCCTGGGATTAGCCCTGCATTGGGCTCCCTACTAAGCAGGGGGTCTGCTTCTCTCTCTCCCTCTGCCCCTCCCCCCAGCTCACATGCCTGCATTCTCTCTCTCAAGTAAAAAATAAGTAAATAAAATATTTTTTAAAATTTTGTAAACATTCTCTGCATGTATTAGGTGGATGCCTCTAGATGCTACAGCCACTCCATTTACCCACAGAAAGAGCTATGTGGTAGGAGGAGCATCACTCTTTGTGAATGAGGCCACCTGTTCCTGTGTTCTGATTTGACAGGTTTGATTCTCCCCCCCTCTCCAAGTAGGTGAAGTCAGAGTTGATTTGCTAGGTAGTTTCCACAGATGTGATTACAGTACAATTATATTGATAATCAGCTCAGTGTGTGGTCAAAATATTTTCTAACAACAACAGCAAAAATATTCTAGTACATGCAAATAGGAGTCTTTAGGGAGTAGTTAATTTATAGGCTAATGTCTTTTTATACCGAGTATGATTGCAAAGAAGTGTTCTTTCTATGAAGTTAGGCTATTGAAAGGGAGATAGACCAGCTGGGCAGGGATAGAGGCCTAATCTTCAAGTGGGGGCAAGGGTGGAAACTGGCCCCCGAGGGCGTTTCATTACAAATCATGCTTCTCTATAAACTGCCTTCCTTACTCCTCCAGCTTTGCAGGGCTAGTCCTAACCCCTTAGAAAAAGAACACCAGAATTTAACGAGAACCTATCCTTCAAGGTTACTTTTATACATTCTCATTTAATCCATCAGCCCCTTGAAATAGGTGTTTTCCCAGTTCAGCATGTAGCAATCTGGGTGGCCTTGGGCAAGTCACTGAAGTGCACTGAACCTCCATTTTATTATATAAATGGAGGAACTACCTACTGACCCTGAAAGGCTGCAAAAGGGTCAAACACTGGGAGATTTCCTGGGAAACAGATTCTGAGACAAAGAATTGCATGCAGGAAGATTATTAGGAAGCACTCTCAGGAACAACCCCTATGAGGGGTAGAAGAAGCTAGATTAGAGAATTTGAAGTATTATTCAGTTCCAGAATGATCTCAGTCAATCACATGGGAGCTTTAGGACTGCTAGATCCTTCAGAGTGGTCCTAGATTGAGGCAAAGCAGGCCTTAGTATATACCCACCAACATACACACACACACACATGTTGTGCCCAAGATTGCGAATGCGAGAAACCACCAAGGAGCCGACACCGATGCAATCACACGAGGGTTTATTTACAAGCTCGAGCTTGGGTCCAAGTATACAGCGGAGCAGGGACTTGGACCCCGAGGTGGGTTTCAGCTTAGTTTTTATAGGCTGGTCTAGGGGATCTTCAGAAGGGGTGGAGGAATTTCTCAAGTTCTGTTTACATTTTGATATGGGGCTTTCAAGGGCGTAGAGCTCTGTTCTTATTCTAATAGGGGCTTCCTGCCCTTGGCTTGGGCTCTGTTCTCATTCTAATAGGGGCTTTCTAGGACGTTAAGCTGCAAGCTGTTTTCTTCCTGTAACTGAAGTAAGGTAAAGTTCAGCTCTTATTCACAGGGGCCTGGGATGGCTGCACTTGTGATAACGCTGAACTCAAAGTGGAATGGCCTTAATTTTCTCGGCCTACACACACACACACACACACACACACACACACACACACACCACAGTCTACAACTCACTGAACATTGGCTGATCACAGAGAAGGGACATAACCTTGGACAAAGCAACTCCCTATAGCAGGGCAATGACCAGAGAGTGACTCTGCTGTGAACCAACATCTTGAAAGGGAAATAGCTGGTAGACCACAGCATTCACTGCAGCAGTAAATAAAAGAGACAAGAGGTTTGCCCTCACAGAGCTTATAATCCAATGGTGAGAGGGAGACAGAACAGTACACAGAGAATCAATTATTTGCAGTACAGTTGGTGCCATTATATATGCACACTTGTATCCATTTCACATGGAGGAACATATTCCTGAAATAAGAGTGGTAACTGCATTGGCACCATCTTGAGTCCTTCTACCATAGTTTATTTGGATTTGTGGCCCATACATGGCAACTGGTCTTCAAACTTTCTGCATAATGACTTGTCACGCACTCATAATCTCTTCCAGTGGCTGGTCTCAAGCTATTGTTGGACAATCCTCCCAAGTTTTTACCATGATATCATAATGTCAGAGGGCTTCCAATCTTCCCACAACATCTGCTGGGTCTCTGCCCTCCATTTGCCTTACCACAAACTCCAGCTATTATCCAAACGTGTATGCTAGCCTCCAGTGTGATACTCTTCTTTGGGTTATCTGGGCCAGGTGCAGCATCATCACTGTCATGTGTCCTCAGTCACTGGGGTCAGAACTGTTCTCTAGGATACAAAATACATATATGGCAGGGAGAAAGTCTCCTGTATATTGCCAAACATGCCTACTTTAGGATCATGCTGTAGGTGCTCACTAGAGAACATTCCAAAAGTGTACCTTGACATTCATTTGTCAAGAGTTTAGAGAATAGTCTGCCCAGCCTCTAGCTCTCATTGACTGAAAGAAAGACATTAAGGTACAAGATGTGATCAAGAAGATACACACACACACACACACACACACACACAGGGTAATGTAATGGATTTTTCATACTGAAATATTTTATTATTTATATATGGTCTTAGGATATATTTCAGAGACAAATAGCATTTAACAGTACTGCATAGGGTGGTACTAAACAGAATGTGTTTGCACAAGGTGTATAGGAACTCATAAAAGGATGATTGACTTAGATGTGGGGAACAGGGAAGATTTGTTGATGGAGCTGAGATCTGAAAGGTGAGTGGGATTTAACATGTTCAGGGATAAGGGGCAATATATTTCAGGCACAAGCAGCAGTATATGCCCAGCCTAAGAGATGAGATAGAGCATTTGGTACATTTGAGGAAAGAAGCTCATATGGCTCAAGGGTAGAGAGTGAGAAGGGGACTCAAGAAAGGTGATGTGAGGTTAAAAAGAAAGTTGGAAGTTTCCCTGAGAAGAAGAGAAAACCATGGAGAGCAGAGAGCACTAAGCAAGCGGTGGGAAAATAAAAGGCTGTGATTTTGTAAAAAGAATATTGAAAGCTATGCGGCTCCTCCCTTGAAGCATCAGAACCTCAGAGTGTTGCTGTTCTCAGAGCTGAAAATGTCTCCCCATCAACCCTATAACGTGTTAATGTCAGAATAGCAATTCCCTAGAGTTTATAGCCTTTCATAGTTATAGCTCTTTATGATTTCATATACGTTACAACCTCATGTATGTCATGTAGAGACATTTCATATATCTCATATACATTATCACAAAAGTCCTGTTAGGTGGGCAGAGCAAACTATAGGTAAAGAATTTTTACATTTTACAGATAAAACTACATAAACTGATCAATGTTATATAGCTAATGAACAGAACCAGAAGACAAAACCAGGTGTCCTTATTTTCACTTCAGGCTCTTTCCAATGAGAACAGCCTATCCTCAGACACAAGGGTGTTATTTTTCCCATCCTTTTTACTGTCATAGAGAAGTAGTTTTCTGGAGCCTATTGAGCTGATGTATAAACACACATGAGAAGTAAAGTTCATGCCAGACCAAGAATCTCCTGACTAGCAGTAGAAAATAAGCTAACTGTGAACTACTAGCAAATTCCAGTCATTCATTCAACAAAAATGTATTAAGCATTTATGATGAGGCAGGCATTTTATGCTATTCAGATAGATACAGGGAGAGGTAAAGCGAACACTCATAGTCTTCGAAGTGCTCACAGCTTGTCTACCACATGTAGGTTGACTACTTCCTTTTTTAAGAGATATGATGATGAAATTATTGGCCCCAGTCCCCAGTTCTTTGCTATCCTGGAGTAATATTACTCATTAGCCTCATAGTGGGACAAGTCCCACTATGAAGGTAGGCTTGATCGTGTGACTTCCTTGGCCCATGGGATATTAACAGAGTAATGCCAGCAGAGGTTTGAAACGTACATCACAGGTGAGCTTGCCGTCTTGTGCTCCTGCCTTACACAAGAGAAAACCCTGCCCTTGGTAGACACAGTTCAAGGAGGATGAGAAACACATGGAATAAACTTAGCCCAGTACACAGCCTAGAGCCTAACCCAGCCTAAAAGCCCTAAGCTCCAACTAATGCACAGATATGGAGCAAACACTAAATGTCTTTGTGATGTGTATACCACTGAGATATTGTGGTTATTTGTTACACAGAATTATTATGATGAAAGCTAACTGATACAGGAGATATACATGCACAGTATCATCCTTTGAAAACAGGTAGGCACTGATCACATGAGCCTGGATGCTGCTATACCAAATTAAAGTCAGATGTTATCAGCTCCTTGTTTAAAACACTTCAGTTTCCCCCTAAGTCAGAACAAGGCAAAGATGTCCATTCTTACCACTCCATTCAATATTATACTGGAAGTGATAGTACAACGTGAAAAATAAGAAATAAAAGGCATATAGATTATAAAGAAAGAAAACTGTAATTATTTATAAATGTCATGGTTGAATAGAAAATCACAAAAAATCTACCAAGAAGTCACTGGAGGGGTGCCTGGGTGGCTCAGTTGGTTAAACCTCCACCTTTGTCTCAGGTTATAATCCCAGGGTCCTGGGATTAAGCCCCACATCAGGCTCCCTGTGGAGCAGGGAGACTGCTTCTCCCTCTCCCTCTGCCTGCCACTCCCCTGCTTGTGCTCACGCTCCCTTTCTCATTGTGCAAATAAATAAAATCTTTTTTAAAAAGTCACTGGAATGTATTTGTGAGTTTAACAAGGTCACAGGAAATAAGATCAATGTGCAAAACTCAATTGTATTTCTATACATTAGCAATGAACACTTGGAAATTGAATTTTTTTAATGTGCCATTTAGGATAACATCCAAAAACATGAAATACTTAGGGATAAAGCTAACATAGTTAGTATTAGATATGTATGCTGAACACTACAAAGCATTAATGAGAGAAATAAAAATAATAAAAATAAATGGAAAGATATACCATGTTTAGTACGGAAGATTTAATATTTTTACTTCTCCCCAAATCGATCCAAAGATTCAATACAATCATAAACAAAATCCCACTAGGTATTTGTTAAAAACTGGCAAGCTGGCTCTAAAAGTTATCTGAAATTAAAAAGTAAGAACCTAGAAAAGCCAAAATAATTTGGAAAAGGGACAAAGTTGGATGACTCATACTACCTGATTTTCAGAATTACTATAAAATTAGAGTAATTAGAACATTATAGCAGGGGTCAACAAAAATTTTCTGTAAAAAGCCACATAGAAAAAAAAAAGCCACATAGAAATACTTTAGGCTTTGCAGGCCATACAGTCTCTGTTATACCTACTATAGAGCAAAAGCAGCCACAGAGGATACTTAAATAAATGAGTATGACTGTGTTCTAATAAAATTTTATTTACAAAAAGAGGTAGAAGCATAAATTTGGCCAATAGGCCATAGTTTGCCAACCCCTACATTATGGTATTAGTGAAAATATGGACAAATGAATTAATGAAATAGGACAGGATTCCCAAAATAGACCCAAGTATATGTGGTCAATTGATTTTTTTAAATAAAGGTACACTGGTAGGAATCATGACCCATACCACACTTAAAGGCTAAATCATAGATATAAATGTAAATGGATCATTGACCTAAATTTAGAACCTAAAACCATAAAACTTCTTAAAAAAAAAAAATCTCTACAACCTTGGGTTAGGCAAAGATTTTTTACATAAAGAACAAAAACCATGAACTATAAAAGAAAAAATGATAAATTGGACTTTATAAAGTTTTAAACTCTTTGAAAGGCAGTATTAATAAAACGAAAAGATAAGTCATAGAGTAGAAGAAAATATTTGCAAAACATATCACTGATAAGGACTTATAGCTAGAATACTTAAATAACTCTCAAAATTTGGGCATCTGGGTGGCTCAGTGGTTGAGCATCTATGATCGGCTCAGGTCATGATCTCAGGGCCCTGGGATTGAATCCTGCACTGGGCTCCTCATAGGAAGTCTGCTTCTCCCTCTGTCTGTGTCTCTCATGAATAAATAAATAACATCTTTTTAAAAAAAAAAAAAAAAGAACTCTCAAAATTCAATAAGAGTAAAGCAATACAATTTTTTTGACACGGTCAAAATACTTAACACTTCACCAAAAAAGATCTATGAATGCACTGATAAATAAACAAATGAAAATATGCTCAGTGTCATTAACAACTGGGGAATTACAAATTCAAACCATAATAAATAGCTTAAAAATGTTTTTTAACTGATAACACCATGTGCTGGTAAAGATATAGACCAATAGCATTACTCACTCATTGCTAATGGGAATACAAAGCCAATTTGGAAGATAGTTGGCAGTTTCTTAAAAAGAAAGAAAAAAAAAAGTACTTTCTATATGATAGAACAATTCCACTATTAGGTATTTATGCAAAAGAAATAAAAACATATCTACACAAATACCTGCATAAGAATGTTTATAACAGATTTATTCACTATCTGAAAAACTCGAAATAGCTTAAGTGTCCATCAACTGTTGAATGGATAAACAAACTGATACATTCAATTTAATATTATTCATAAATAAAAAGAAATAAACTACTGACACATGAAATGACATGGATTGATGACAAAGCGTCATGCTAAGTGAAAGAGGACAGACACAAAAGTCTACACGCTGTATGATTCCATTCATATGACACTCAGAAAAGGGCAAAGTCTGTAGAAAAAAAACTGATGAGTGATTGCCAGGGCTAGGAGAGAAAGAAAGGCTTGACAACAAAAAGGGCATGAGAGAACTTTGGGGCTGATAGAAATACTCTAGATCTTGATTGTGATAGGCTGGTGGTTATATGACTATTATTTAACTCTTATTTAACAATTGCTAAAACCCACAGAATTTAAAAATGTGAATGTGATCTGTATGGAAATTGTACCAAAGAACTTCTTGAGTGATTCTTCAATTCTCTCAAGATTAAGATAAAAACACGTATCTCTAACATGGCCTCACTGTGCTATCGGCACTATCTTCTATGAATCTGTTATGTCAACCACCCCAAAGATTCTCGTTAAAATGAAGACTGCCACCCCAAATCATCTAAATCAGAACCTTTAGAGGTTCTGCATTTTTAAGCAGCTTCTCCAGGCAATTCTGAAGTTCATTAAAAGTTGAGAATTCCTAAGTAAGAATTTCTACTTGATGATTTACCTGTCTTCTCAGCTCTGGGCCTTCCCTACACCCCACTGTCTACCCTCCAGCTACACTGGCCTACTTCCACCCTCTTGAGGCTGTCCACTAGCCTCCTGAAGACCAGCACAAATGTCACCTCCTAGGGACAACTTCCAGGACATGCTTCAAGAAGGCCAGATGCACCAGCATTCACTCTCACTGCACCCTGCATATCTCCTTCCCTGCACTTCTTATAAATATTGCACTGGTGCAATGTGATATACTGCTCATCTCCCCAAGGGAAATGCACTCTGTCAGGGAAGGGCCCTTGCTCTATGCTTCTACCTACCAATGTGCCCAACCTACAGTGTTAACACTACAGCAAATACTCAAACTATGCCCACTAGGTGCCAAGAATGACTTAGTTAATATATAGAAATACTAATTCACTGAATCCAAAGGGAGGAAAAAACCCTTTAAAATGTATCCTTTTATCTTTTTTTGAAATGGATCCTTTTATTAACCCCATTTTATAAATGAGGAAACTTAGGGACATGGAGGTTAAATGACTTGTCAGAAACCTCATAGCTGCTAAATGAAAAGCCAGGATGCAAACCCAGGAAGAATGGCCCCAGAGGTACCATGCTATGAGTTTAACATCTATGAGGAAGGGTTGAATGAATAGAAAAATCAAGTTGACAAACCAATAACTCTATTAGTAATAAACTGACACCAAAGAATAGCTCTGCTGATTCCAATTCCCAGTCATTACCAACCCCTTCTCAGACACTCCCACTCCTACATGGGCCACAACTTCATGGGAAGCAGATGAGAGAAACCTGCACCAGGGTTTCTCAAACATAAACCTGGAGGTTTTGTGTCTCAGAAAATTTCTTTCATCAAGATGGAAAAGAAAACCTCAAAGAGGAGGATTTGCTGGCAGACAGCAGACTCTCCAACAGCCTACAACTCCCACCTCTCAACCACGTGTTTGCTTGAAGAGGATAATCAAGTCCATTTATCAGACATTTGAAGGAGCAGAGATGCTTTCTCTAGACAGATAAGCAAGACAAAAACAAACTAATTTGTGCTTCCTTTCTTGATACTTGGATTTCTCTAACTGAATCAGTCAGCAAGCTCTTAAGGAGGCTTTTGGGGCATCAAAAGAGATAACAACATTGCAGCTATGGTGATTGGTATCCAGGGGGGACCACAGGCCTACAGAGACAGGGAAAATGAGGTCAGGCCAAAGGCATGTGGCACCAGGCAAAGAAGTGAAAGTTCCACATGTATAAAGGTTTTATCTGACCTCAGTGGCTGGTCTTCTAAAGAGCTGTGTCACTTCTCTGCATATCACCCCGGAGCCCAGAGGTTCCCAATGCCTTAAAAAGCTGATGCTGGGCCAAGGCCCTGATACATCCAGGCAGGACCACAGTACTACAAAATAGTACTTCTTTATCCTTCTCATGTACCACAATCATGGGATTGTGGTAGTAATACAGATTCTGACTTCTGATTCAGTAGGCCTGGGCTAAGACCTGGGGTTCTGCATTTCTAAAAAGTTCACAGCTGCTGCTGAACCTGCCAGTGCAGACCATAGTTTGACCACGAGGTTGCCGAGGTTCACTGACTATATGAGAGGAGAGTAAACTCCAGGATATTTGAAGGGGTTAAAAAAAATCCACTTCTCTAGACAACTACAGATACAAAATCAAAATAAAAAACATAGCATATCCTCATCCTGTTACTTTCCAGACATGTGAATTTCTCTAACTTGGAAGTCAGTCAACCAGTGCTTACTGGATGTTCTCTGAGCAATGGGACACCCATGGTTTAAAATCAATCAGCTGCTATGATTACAATAGCCCAATGTGCTGTGTGTGGAAAAGCTACAGCTTAAGGGAATGAGAATACCGCCAAATAACAGGAGAATGTATATGCAGTGTAGCACAAGGCTCAGTGCATAATCTTTGCACAGGATTGTCCATCCCAAGGGGCCTCCTCCATGGTCCTCAGAACAAAAACTGGTAAGAAGGCCAATGGGCAAGGCAGAAAAAATTTTTAAAGAAATTTCTCTATAGCTAGTAAAAAATAAAAGTGTTTGGAAAAAGTTTGGATAAGAGAGATGAGATACAATTTAATAGATGTATGGATTAAATTATACATATATAATTAAATCACAAATGAGATGGAGAAAAAGAGGAGTTGGTGGGAGGAATATTTGAATTTCTGCCATATTTCCTGTGTTTCATATCTACCACCTCCAAGGACACATGAAATCACTCTGTAGGTGGGCCTTGTTATTGTCACTAATCCCCAAATGGGGAAATTGAGTCTTTGAAAAGTTAAATGATTGCTTGGTGTCATGCCAACCAACACCCAGAGGAGTCCTCTTCTATCACACTGTCTCCAAAAGAAGCTAATACACAAACGGAAGTCTCTGAGTACACACATATATCTATGAAACCCTTTAAGGTTTTCCAAGTAACTTCAAACATGCTATTTTGCTTAAGATACAAGAAAATCACAAGTTCACTTCTCAAAATATCATACTTCATGTGAAGATAGATTCATGGTAAGGACTCAGTGGGGAGACCAAAAGGTACAAAGTAGAAAGAGATGTGGCATCATAACATCATAAGAGGGACACAGATATCAGTAATAATCAATAAGTGACTGAATGCTTAAGAACACCAAATATTCTTAACAGTAACTGAGGTGTCAAAATTTTTGCCAAGGGCTTGATGCACAACACCTCAGTAAATCCTCAGAACAAACCCAGAAGGCAGGTATGATCACCAGTCCTATTATCTGAATAAGAAACTGAGGCTTAGCTAGCTAAGTACATTGTCTAAGATCACATGATCACAGAACAAGTAGAGCTAAGATTGAAGCACAGGTTTCTGGACCTCAAAGCTGGTGTTCTTACCCATCGCACTCACTGTGGATGAAGGAGTGACCCATTGGCCCAAGTCTTTTCTAAGACGTTTTGTTATTTAGCAACTGACTTGGCATGCCATGGATGCTCTAAGTTTAGCCCTTGGTGATAAGGTTCACATATGAGACCAGTGTGCTGAGGGGCAACTAGAGGAAAGGAACCAGCCAAGCTCTAAGTCCCAAAGTCAAGACTGCAGATGTTTCCAAGAGGAAAGAGGAGATCCTGTGGAAGCTAAGGGCTGTCTCAGACCCTTATAATTTAAACTGTCAGATGAATTAGATGGCTTGCTCCCAGTTTCTATGTTACACCTTCCAGTTGCTTAAGGTATCCAACCAGTTACTCATGTATTCATTCAACAATGATTGGTTTCCTCCTACGTGCCAGTCATGGGGCTAAGCACTGAGTACAGAACAGGAAACTAGATTAAGTCCTTAGCCTCATGTCATTTACACATGGCATGGGATGATAGACAATGCAAACAAGAATATAAGACAATGAAGAATATAAGACAATGTCAGGTAGTGATAAGGACCATGATGAAAAATAAAGCAAAGTAAGAAGAGTGAGATGGGTGTGAGGATATTGATTTTTAAGTTTCTGTTGAAGCATAACATATACACAGAGAAGTATATTAGTCAGTTTATGGCAGACAGAATATTAATATGGTGAACACAAAAATTTTACAAGCCTCAGATCAAGAAACAGAAGGCCATACTTCAGAAGCCCCTCAATATCCCTTCTAGTCATAACCCTAGATGATGAGGGATAGTTCTCTTGGAGAAAGTGACATTAGAAGAGAGACCCAAATAAAGGAAGGGAACAAGGAAGCTGTATGAATGTGAGGGAAAGTGTATGCAGTGCAGAAATGCAGAGAAGGAATGAACTAAAGGCACTTACGGAAGACCAAGAAAGCAACTGTGTCTGAGTCAAAGCATATGGTTGCATGGATGGAGATATGCATGGGTGCATGGGTATGTGGATGGATGGATGGATGGATGAGTGGATGGAAGAAAAGATTTATGGACAAATGAAGTGAGAAATGGAAGATGACACCAAAAGAGAAGCAAAGACCAGATCAAACAGCATTTTGAAAGAAGGAGCTAGGATTTGATTCTAACAGCACTGGAAAACCATCAGATGGTCCTTATTGGGGCAAGGTGTGACCTCCTTTGCATTTTAAGAGCTCAAGTAGAAGACAGCTTTAAGACAGAGTGGAATAGTGTTCTAGTGACAGTTGTTTTTTACCTCTGAGGTAGAGAAATCATTCCATCTACCCCCCCCACATACACACACACACATCCACTCCACCCCCAAACCTTTTCACTACTCATGTCAGATCGAATGGGCCAGAAGTGCTCTGACTAGCAACTTTCCAGAAAGACACTGTAGCCTTGGAGAGCCTTACAGGCAGCCCAGGGGCCTAGTCTCAGCTATAGTTCCTCAGTGGTCAAACTGGACAAGGGAAACGCAGCACCCTGGCATCCTCTCGGGATAAATTCTGCAGACTTCAGCATTCCATCTTCTTTATTTTTTTTAAGATTTATTTATTTATTCATAAGAGACACACACACAGAGAGAGAGAGAGAGAGAGAGAGAGAGAGAGAGAGAGGCAGAGACATAGGCAGAGGGAAAAGCAGGCTCCCCGCAGGCAGCCCAAAACAGGACTCCATCTGGGATCTTAGGATCACACCGAGCTGAAGGCAGCTGCTCAACTGCTGAGCCACCCAGGCGTCCCAGCATTCCATCTTCTCTCCCTCCAGGCCTCTTCCCTCTGGGTCACTCTGCCACTCAGCATCCCCCCCCCCTCAACCCCACCCCTTCAGACACTCAGCATTCTTCGGCTCTCTGGCCCCTACTTTGACCCAAAAGTACAAGGGTCTAATGTGGCAATCAGCCTGGAGCCTGAAACTCTTCATATCGGCATGTGGACAATCTCAGTTTTTATAGTGTAAGCCTGAGCTCCCTGAATGTTCAATGGAATGTCTGTCTCCAGTTAGGAATTCGAGGCCATCAGAAATAGGAAGTGAAGAGGTTTGCAGACAGAGGAAGACAGGGCTGTTCTTTTTGCCTCTTAACTATTACTGTATCTCTAATTGGCTTGGACTTTACATGACACAATAAAGATCCAATGCTCCTTGTTATTTTCTGTAGGAAGCCCCCAGCTAATGGTTGCTGCTCTTCTTCCCCTAACCTAGCATTCTCTCTCCCAGACTTAATCTCAGGATACCTCTCACCCCTCACCAACACCAGGGTCACTAGCTGCCTTCCCCTGGAAGCCTTCCTTGTTCTGCCTGCCACCCAGAGCAGGTAAGTGACAGAGAGGAGAAATTCAAGGATTCTAGAAATAGGAAACCAGGGAGGGGTCTGGCCACATGGACAACAAAATCAGTATTCGGATCTTCAATCCAAAGCCACTTGTAGAGAGTGACAAGGCAAAGGAGCCTGGGTGTGAAGTTAGAACTAGAATCTGTGTCTTAGAGCATGGGAGGAGGCAAAATTACTGCTAATTAGTGAGAAGGAGGAAGCAACGAGGTGCCAGTAGAAAAGCTTACATCGTCCGCATAATCATTGCTAATCACAATCTTTTATGGGAACCGTTTCCCATTTTATTCCTAATTACCACTCACTACAACAATGATAAAGCATATCACTAAATATAATCTCAAATTAACTTTGTAGTAAGTTCCATTTGATTATAACAGTAAATTCTAGATGTGTCCAAGGAGTGATTACAAAGTACTGAGTGGTCCCAAAATGAACTCCTAAACAGCATGCTCTTCGCTGGTAGCCTACGCCTCAGATAGACAGGCTCTGAGTACTCACTTCTACATGTTGTGATCATGGGTCTGGATTCTCTCAAGAGCCCCTCATTTTAAAATACTCCATCCCTGTTGTCCTCATGAGTATTCAGATATTAGCCAAACTAAAATTCTTACATTTAGTTCATAAATATGATCACCAGCCTCTGGCAATGAGAGTTGATACCCAAATGTTAGACGGTCTGAGAACTCAGAAGTCAGGGTGGTCCAGCTGCCTTGGAACACTTGTCTTCTCCAGCCTAATTCAGGACAGCTGCCTGTCATTGCATAACAAGAAGGAGGTACTTTTATGCTCTCCTAGATCTGTGATAAGACACTGATTCCTCTCTAGGGTTAGCATTTGGAGACTTGGATATTCAATCTCAGCAAAATCCAAGAATGGAAGACCCTTTTCCTCAATAAGGTGTGCACAGGCTCACCAATGACAAAGTATGGGATGACTAGTCCAGGGAAGGAGAAGGGTGTTTTAACAAGGCCCTCACCTGAAATCTAGCTGGATATCCCTATGTGAGTCCCCCTGCTGCCAAGGCAACAGCTAAAAGGCTCCCAGTCTGACCCTATCCAGGCTGGGACATTTTGTAGCCAGCAGGGGTTTTCTTATCCCCAAAGTATCCCATCCTCTAGAGCACAAACTGAATCTGGTCTGTGGAGGTCAACTTGTTCATTCAGTACAAAAAAATTCCACAGCCACACATGTGGGTCCCATCTGGGGGCACAGGGGCTCCCAGCAGCTACCAAAAGCTTCCCCACCACAGCTCACTGGACCATCACAAAGTGTTTTAAAGCTGAGAGAAATTCAGCTGATTTATAAGCAGATGGAGATGAAAATATTGTTTATAATCTCAAGGGATAGATGTAATATCATTATATCATGCTAATGACTATCATTTATTAACACTTACTTAAAGCCCATAATGGGCTTGGGGGATGACACATTTGGCCCACACCCCATCTCTTTAAGAGTGTAGATTTATACTTTTGAGGTCACCCTGAATGAGGCTATTTACACAGTCCCTTCTATTCTTGGTAGGTTTATTAAAAGCATTCATCTGTCTAAAGTAAACACTTAAAATGTAGCATTTTTGTAACAACTTTGAAATTTCTTCATTTTTTAAACATACCTGGAGGCTCAAAAATGTGAAGCTTCCAGCCTCCAGAAAGCTAAGAGTTTCTGTGCCTATTATATATTAAATGCACTGCTTGGCATTTTATGTGTATTCTTTCTAATTCTCACAACGAAATTGGGTATTTGGGGTATGATTAGTTCTATTATACAGCTGATATTGAGAGGCGGGTATATGCTTTCTATTAAACAGATAAGATTGTGAGGTGGATAATATGATTTCTATTATACAGATGAGGTTGGGAGATGGATTATATATTACTTTATAGAGATGAGGAAACAGAAACCCAAAGAGCTTGCCTAAGAGCATACAGTGTGGACAGGTGAAGTAATCAGATCTAAAGAAGCTGGATGTGATGGGAGTATGCAGGCTCTGTCACCAGGAAGTTGTTTCTGCAGGTAGAGGGCAGGCACCCCTGGAGGAGCATGATGTCCTCCTTTGAGGAGGAGACCACCTGCAAACCTCCATGGAGGCTTTATGCCAGCCAGGCTGTGCCTTTCTGCATGTGTCTTCTGTGAATCAGCAGTGCACATGGAGTTCTCTGTCACCTTCATCACCCCTAGCACCTGTCATAAAGGAGTTCCACTAATGGATGGGACGGGCCCTGGGCTTTCAAAGCAATTTTGAAAAATGAATCTGAAATGGTGCATGTCAAGGTTGCAGACAGTGATGCTTCAGTGACAAGCATCTGTAATAATGTGACAGTACAGCTGCTAGGCTAAGCTGAGGAAGCTCGGAAACCTTCTTCTCATTGTCAGGAATACTCTGGGCAATTCCTGCAGAGTGTGGCCAATGCGCCAGTCCCAGAGTTCTGTGTACCAGTACCTCACCAGGTAAAGGAGAGCCAGCCTCCACTTCAGAGCTACAGAGGGACAGTGACTGCTTTTCCATGCTGTGTGCTGCAGGAAGTCACACACTCCTCTGGGCAGAGTACAATTCCAGATCTCCTCCAAGTCACAAAGTCACAAAGCAGATCTTGCACACTTGAAGAGGTGACTCTAATGTTCACCAGCTGCTACTTGAGCTGTCTGGAAATCCCTGCTGTTGGGGGTCCAGAGACAGGGGAAATAGGAAATTGGACACCCAGTTTTGCCTTTTGCATGTCATCTTATTTCAGGCTGGCCCCAAATTAAAAATTGAGGAACCAACAGTAGCTTTGTCTGTTTTTTTGTTTGTTTGTTTGTTTGTTTGTTTGTTTTTTTAAGCTCTACGCCATCTCTCCAACAGGCAGCAGTCTTCCGTTAGCACTCTAGAGAGGGGATTTCAACTGTATTCTGAGGAACCCTGGGTCCCCCTAGAGATGTCCTAGAGCTAGCTTGGGGAGGAGAATGAGAGAAAGTCAAGCAGCCAGTGTTCCAGAGTGGACACACCAAATTCAGTTTAAGCCAACTCGCTTTGATCCAAAATTTACACTGGGATTTTGCATAAGATATTCTTTGCCAAATGGGTTTCACTGTTATTTTTTAAAGATATGGGAGAGAGAAAGAGAAAGAATAAAGGAAACCCAACCAAGAGCCATCCAGGTGTGCCCTGTTTTAAGAGAATCCTTACATGGAAAGATGAACATCTTTCCTAGAGGAGGGAGGTAAAATAAATAAATAAAAATAAATAAACAAACCAGTCTTCCTAATAGGGTGTCAGGACTTTAATTTGAAACAGTCTCCTCCAAAGAACCAAGGAGGTCTGTTCTCTCCCATCTGACCATCCTCAGTAGAGCTGAGATCAGGGCTCTCAAACTCAAGTGCCTGCAGGAGCCAAGAAGGAAGAGTATAGAGAGAAGGGGCCCATGGGGTCTCTGTATTTTGCATTCAGAAGTTGCTACATCAGGTTCTGTTGGAGGTTGTCATGAAGAGATGAAGGCCAATGTTGCCAGAACTTTTGATTTTGCAAGAGAAATTGGAGCTCCAAAATTGTATGTGACTTTTCGAAAGATTAAATCATGGCAATGCTTCCAAAAACAAAACAAAACAAAAATCAAAACACTTTGCAGACCACCATATACATATCTGGCCCCATACTGCCAATCAGAGAACTAGAGCAGACAGACTGGTTATCTTCATGGGAGCTGGAGAGAAGGCAACCCCTCCCGCCATGGACATGTAGGAAAAAACAGCAGGGCTGCCCTCAAAGATGCTGACACACACTTCAGATCAACCCATGTACTCCTGCCCATCTCCATCTACTCCAACCCATCCTACATCTGGTCACTTCCTTCTCCTCTTTCAGCAGGCAATTCATATGCCCTTCTTCAGGGCTCAGGGCAACCCTTCCTTGCCCCCCCCCTCCCAACTAGTTCAGAGACCCCATTATAGCTGGCCCCTCATAGCTGCTCCCTATGCTGGTCTTTCTCAGTGATTAACACAACTTATTTTTATATCTTCAGTTGGTTTTTTTAAAGAACATCTCTAGAACATCTTCACCTCTAAACTGTAAGTTTCAAGAGGATACAAGCTATACTTTTAGTTCTCCACTATGAATTTCCCAAACTTAGCACAGTACCTGGCCCACAGTGGGAACACAGATCTATACGGACTTGCAGGAAATTAGCCCAGAGCACCTTGAACCACTGGCCACCATCCCATGTATCTGTTGGAAACACACAAATTCCCCTGCCCACCTTCCCCTTGGACTCCCTGTAAACTCTGCCCATATCTTTTCCCTGAAAGGTATGAGTTCATAACTGAGGAAATTGAGGCTCTGGGTGGTTAGGTGATTTGCATGAGTATATAACCAATGAATTGTTTTTATTTTTTGTATATTTTTTATTGGAGTTCAATTTGCCAACATATAGCATAACCCCCAGTGCTCATCCCGTCAAGCACCCCCCTCAGTGCCTGTCCCCCAGTCACCCCATCCCCCCGCCCACCTCCCCTTCCACTACCCCTTGTTTGTTCCCCAGAGTTAGGAGTGTCTCATATCCTGTCACCCTCAAATGATATTTCCCACTCATTTTCTCTCCTTTCCCCTTTATTCCCTTTCACTATATTTTATATTCCCCAAATGAATGAGACCATATAATGTTTGTCCTTCTCCAACTGACTTACTTCACTCAGCATAATACCCTCCAGTTCCATCCACATTGAAGCAAATGGTGGGTGTTCGTCGTTTCTAATGGCTGAGTTGAGTCAGCTTTGAAGGTGGGTGGTCACTTTTGACCTCTTATAGCTACTGGTAGTCCCTGACAAGCCTTCTGGACTCCCCCCACCAGAGCAGAGTCCCGTAGGAGCTCTAGAGCTGCCAGTCTTTGTGCTATGATTAACACCATTTGAGAGGAGGAGCTTCTTTTCAGAAAAATCTTATCTTTGGGCTTCTCTCCCTCCTGGGTGCTTCAGCTCGGCCCACAGAAACTTACCACATTGAGTTAGGAGCTAGCCTGACGGTACTCCTTTGCACCCCAAGTAGAACATTTCAATAATTCAATCACAGCCTTTCTACCCTCAACTGAAATGTAAAGCACATAGGTTGCTCTATAATCAAGCCTCTTCCTTGTCATGTTACCTTTCCTCCTCCAACCACTGAAAATCCTTTGTGGGGGTGGGAGGGAGGGGCAGAGAACAGCAGGATCTCAGATAAATGGAAAATTGTATAGCACATGCCCCTTTAGGTTCCAGCTCCGAACATCAGCCTCCTGAAACAGGCCTTCTTCCAGCTTCCAACCCAGAGGTCAGGAGGGGCAAAGTGAACATGGTAATTTTTCTAAGTGTCTTATTAAATCTCTGTCAAGTGGCTGAACATCTGTTCTCTTTTCTGCTTGTGTTTTGAGGAACAGATCTAGCCTGAAATCACAGGCCTTCGAGGGACCCTGGTTCATGTATAATCATACCAAAGCTTTCTCTCAAGCTCTTGCCAAAGCAATTAGCAAAGCTGCTTTTAACCAATTAGGCCCATCTTTTCAGCTCCCTGAGGCAGAGGCTGCGGGCTCCCTCCCCACCACTTGGCCTCCATGGAGGCCATTTCAAAAGGCACAATTTGAACCAATTACACTCGTCTTGTTATTATAATCATTAATCATCATCACTCTAATGACAACTAATAGGCTACTTCAAATCCCTTTTTGGAACTTGATGGGGCCTACATAAATAAAAAACAAATATTTTGAAGAGTGTTTCCAAGTTTTGCATCATCTTTTCAAACACATGATCTTGTTGGGTCTTCAATGCTGTGATTATTATTGGGGGGTTATTAATGGGAAAATAAAAAGCAGCCTCACTCTGGCTCTGAAGTTGCTTAGGCCACAGCCAAGTGGTTAACAAACAGCACTGGATAAAACAAACAAGGGAGCCCACAGTTGGCATAGTGGAGAGACAGAAGAAAAAGCTCCCCCAGTCTACATCTGCATTCTGATTCCCTATTTCCTAAAGCCAGCTTTCTCATCTGTGAAGTGGGCATCACGGTGCCTATCCCACTGAACAGTCGCCAAGACTCAACAATGTGGCATCTAGAGCGTGCCCAGAACAACGCTTATCAAATATCAACCATAATGAAGATAAGGAACAGTTACTGAGCTCATACAGTGTGTCAAGCCATGTGCTCTACAGCTGTTTCATGCCATTTTGTCCTCACAGCAACCCTACAGGTGGATGCTTTTGTTCTATCACTTTATAGGTGAGGCAAGTAAGACAAGGAGACTCAAGTGTATTGCCTAAAACCAAGTAGATATCAAGCACTAGGTGAGCCCAGGCAACCTGATTCCCAAATGATATTCTAACACTGTATAAATGATGTCTTTAAAAGACTACCAAAAATATTTTTATATTACATTTATTTATAATTAATATATAATATATAATTATTATATAATATGTTATATATTATATATATATATATATATATATATATATATATATATATATATATATTAAAGGAGTCTGAGATATCCTTTTCCAGAGTTCTGGAATGGAGACTGAATGGTGCATAGAGACGCAAAGAAATAAAGGAGTCCAGAATGATAAAATAGAACATCTCAAATGAGTTACTGGTGGGATATATATATATATATATATCAAGAATGGTGGAGACAGGGGCTCAAACAGAATTAGCTCACCTGGTACCACATGACAGGAGGGAGAGAAGAAAGATTTGAATACCTGGTGTGCCTTCCTACACGTTGCCTCCCTTGACTCTCCTGCCGGTCCTCCAAGTGGTATGACCATCTGCATTTTAGATATGAGGACTCTGGGGCAGAGAGCAATGCTGAACCCACAGGGCAGAGCTAGGACTCAAGTCCCTTTCTGCAGCTGCTTCTGCTTCTGCCGTAGCCACAATCTGCCATGGATATTTCCCAGCTGGACTGTGCTGTCCAACCCCCTTCTCGGCACTGTGCCTGGAGTCTTCCGGCCCATTGCCTGTCCTCCAAACTTCTGACTGCGTGAAAATCAGGGTGTTGATTTTGTCTGGTTTCCATAGAGTGATATTGCATCTTGAAGAGCAGCCGGTACACGTAGGACTTGGCCTCAGGTCAGTAACTCCCTGCAGGGCAGGAGGCTCTAGGCACACAGACATTCTGGCAGCAACAATAAACACAGCCCCCTCCCTCCCATTCCATGTCCAGTTCCTTCTACAGTTTTCCCATTCCTGCCTCTATACCTTTCACCCATTTTCTTTTATATTTAGACTGCTTTCCAGCTGCCATCCAGCCAATTGACTTTCTTGTTTCCCTTTAGGGGAGAAGTGCAACCAAGTTAAGAACTAGAGGCTTTGAAGAAAAGCAACACTGGAGTCAAAGCCTGGCTCAGGCATCTGTTTAGGTCTCAGTTTTCTCATCTGTAAGATGAAGATAGCAATGATACTTAACCGGCAGGATAATTGCGGAGGCTAAATGAGATAATACCTGAAAACAGCTTAGCACAGTATCTGGCAATATCTGAATAGCACCACCACTCAGCAACACTCAACAACAGCTAGCAGATCTATGTTAGCCTTGGACAAGTCCAAACCCCAGCGTTTCCTTGTCTTACCCAGCAGTTCGGGCAGCGGATGGGGGGTGAGGGAGGGTCCTATCTCACTAGAACTCTTGATTTACATGACCCTTCCTCTTCCATGAGGTCAACCTGCCCATAATTAACCTCTCCAGTCCAGTCCTGTACATGGGACTATAATTCTTCATTTGCTGGTTACACATGGACCCCAAAAATGAAGCCCCCACAATGGTAGTAGCCTTCTCCAGATTGAGCCAAACTATTTGAGGACCAGATATTCATATCCTGTAGCTCTTGGGCAAACAAGTAATGTTATGTACAGAGTGGACCATCAGTTTCTAAGTGCTACCCACAGGGTAATTCTCACAGACCCAGAGCTTCAGGTCTGGGTCAACAAAATTCAATTCATCTGACCCAGTTCACTAGCTCAACATATGCCAATGACTATATCAACACTGAAGATTTTCAGACATTTTCAAGATTAAAAAAGGGAGGGCATAAAATTTAGTTACTCTAAGAGATATAACCAATATTATTCTCCTGCTCAAGAACCTCCCATGGCTCCCAGCTGCCTGTGGCAATAATTCTCAAACATTTTGTTCTCCAGATTCCTCTGCAAACTTAAAGAATATTAAGGACCCAAAGGGCTTCTGTTTACAAGGATTATATCTATCACTGTTTGCCATTTTAGAAATTAAGGTTGAGAAAATTTAAAATATTAATTTAATTTCATTAAAAACACAAAAATTAACTTTGAGGGGATCTCTATCCATGCATGAGTTTGTTACATAATGAGTTGGTTATTTGGAAAGTACCAGATTAAGGAGTTAATGCAACTCTTCCAAATGTCAAAATATTCCATTACATAATATCAAACATTCAACAATCAATTTTTTAATTATACACGGCAGGGAAGAATTCCATGATTTGTAGTGCAATTTGGTGACATTGCTTTGATTCATGCTCAGGTGCCTACATTTATAGTCACCACTGCTCTTATCCAATAGTGCAAATATCAAGAGAAATTATGAATTGTCATTATTATGAAAAAATGTTGACATCATTGACTGTTTCTGAAGGGGTCTCAGGGAACCCTCTCCCAAGCCCCAGCTCTGTGGACCAGTTTGAGAACTGCTGGAATCAAGTGACTGGTTAAGAGAGTCAGCTATGGAGTCAGCCACAAGCAGCCCCTGTCAAAGTTTTCCCATGTGCTAAGTGTATGACCTTGGGGAAGGGTTATCCTTCTCTCTGAGCCTCTGCTGCCTCCTCTGTAAAACAGGTTGAATGATAGTTCCAACTTCATAGGGCTGTGATTAGGGTCACATGAAACACCTTTTTTAAAAAATATTTATTTATTTATTTGAGAAAGAGAGGATGGGAAGGAGAGAGCACGGGGAAGGGCAGAGAATCCTAAGCAGACTGTGCTGAGCAGAGAGCCTAATACGGGGCTCAATCTCATGACTGGTAGATCATGACCTGAGCCGAAACCAAGAGTCAGATGCTTCACCGACTGTGCCACTCAGGCACCCCTACATGAAATATCTTATATGAAGAGCTTAACACAGTGCCTAGTGGCACTGAGTAAGGTACCCAATAAATAGTTCATAAATTTTAAGAAAGTAAATTATCACAGTACATTATAAGTGCTAACAGAGGAGAACACACAATTTAGGGTATAAAGGGGGAAATGGCTTTTTATTCTACTTTGTATAATACACAGATACATGTAAGTCCTCCTCATTCTATTTTAGGATCCTGAGGGAGAGAAAAGGGCTAAGCACTATGCTGGATTCACATGCATTATCAGGTAGACATATGCCTTATTTAACCCACAGAGCCTCACCGTGCCCGTATGTAGTTAATACTCATTATCAAATAAAAAAATAAGTAGCAAAAAGCCAGTAGTTTAGCTCAAAAATGAGTTTTCATTTGGATATGGATCTTTTTCAGATTTTTTGTCTCTTGTTACATTAACTATTCATCCGTTACACCTAACTGCCACTAATATTGCTTTCACATGCTGAGGGAGCCTTCAAATTTAAATACTCAAAGTTCTTAGAAGTCTCCTTTGCTGTAAAAAATAATATGCCTTATTCTTTCAGAAGTCAGATCAAAGTAAAGAGCAAACCTTTCCTCTAAAAACCAGCAGCAACTTCTTCCAGAAAAGACAGTCTGGTATATCTCTGCACAGTTGAAAAGCAAGCTAACAGTGTCTGGTTCAATACAAGACAAGAGAGAGTTACGAGCCTGCCTGTATGTTGAAATCCAGAAGCGCTGCCTTTCAATGCCTCTACAGGGGTTAGCCCCTTCCTGCTAATGCAGATGGCTGGTTCTCACACACCCAACCCTGCTTACTTACAAGCCCCAAGGCTCTATGGCTCCCCAGGGTTACGTCTATGGTTCTGAGCTTCCTTCTTTATTTGCCTCTTCAATTGTCCAGCATCTGCCATAACAAAGGAAAACTCGTACCCCACAGATGAGTTGTGAGAGAGTTGGCACAGAGAGCAAAAGAAGAAATCTGGAATTACTTTTAGAAAATGCTTCAGCCTCAACCTGACCCAGACGGAGATGTTCCACGTGGGATCATCAGTAGGGGAGGAATGTAATTCTGTTTTTCTCAGAAACAAAGTGGAAAAAGTACAATATTTGGCCAGGAACAAATGAGGGACTCTCCTTCATTTCACCACCCATGGACAGGCTTTTCCAAGAGGCAGAAAGCTCAGGGCTTCTCCAACATCAGGAGGAGCTTGCTAAACATGCAAATTCCCTGACCCCACCCCTCAAGTTATGCTGAAAGAGGGCCTCCAGGATGCCATTGAGAAATATTCTCTACTAATATGAATTTCCAAGCCACCAAATGCCAAACACAGCTCCTCATATGTATGTAAATATACATGTGATATATATAGTATATGTATACTCATTGTATATATATACTAATTGTATATATATATATTGATATACTGTTATATATGATACAGAACAAACTTGACTTTCACCAAGCTTAAATTCTTTTGTTTCCCCTGCCTTCATAGATGTATCTTGTAAGAAGTTGCTGTGGCCAAGTTCAAAAAGGGTGTTGCCTGTGTTCTCCTCTAGGATTTTGATGGATTTTGTCTCACATTTAGATCTTTCATCCATTTTGAGTTTATCTTTGTGTCTGGTGTAAGAGAATGGTCTAGTTTCATTCTTCTGCACGTGACTGTCCAATTTTCCCAGCATCATTTATTGAAGAGACTGTCCTTTTTCCAGTGGATATTCTTTCCTGCTTTGTCTAATATTAGTTGACCATAGAGCTGAGGGCCCATTTCTGGGTTCTCTATTCTGTTCCATTGATCTATGTGTCTGTTTTTGTGCCAGTATCACACTGTCTTGATGGTCACAGCTTTGTAGTACAACTTGAAATCTGGCATTGTGATGCCCCCGGCTCTGGTTTTCTTTTTCAATATTCCCCTGGTTTTTCAGGGTCTTCTCTGATTCCACACAGTTTTTCCATCTCTTTGTGTCTTTCTCAATTTCTTTCAGAAGTGTTCTGTAGTTTTTAGCATATAGATCCTTTACCTCCTTGGTTAGGTTTATTCCTAGGTATCTCATGCTTTTGGGTGCAATTGTAAATGGGATTGATTCCTTAATTTCTCTTTCTTCAGTTTCATTTTTAGTGTAAAGAAATGCCACTGATTTCTGGGCATTGATTTTGTATCCTACCACATTGCCGAATTGCTGTATGAGTTCTAGCAATCTTGGGGTGGAGTCTTTTGGGTTTTCTATGTACAGTATCATGTCATCTGCAAAGAGGAAGAATTTGACTTCTTATTTGCCAATTTGAATGCCTTTTATTTCTTTTTGTTGCCTGATTGCTGAGGCTATGTTGAATAGCAGTGATGAGAGTGGACATCCCTGTCGTGTTCCTGATCTTAGGGGAAAGGCTCCCAGTGTTTTCGTGATGGCTTTTAAGATGCTAAGGAATGTTCCCTCTATCCCGACACTCTGAAAAGTTTTGATCAGGAATGGATGCCGTATTTTGTCAAATGCTTTCTCTGCATCTATTGAGAAGATTTTTTCTCTTGTTGATATGATCTATCACATTGATTGTTTTACGAGTGTTGAACCAGCCTTGTGTTCTGGGAATAAATCCTACTTGGTCATGGTGAATAATCTTCTTAATGTACTGTTGGGTCCTATTGGCTAGTATCTTGTTGAGAATTTTTGCATCTGTGTTCATCAGGGATATTGTTCTATAATTCTCCTTTTTGGTGGGGTCTTTGCCTGATTTTGGAATTAAGGTGATGCTTATAAAAATGAGTTTGGAAGCATTCCGTCCCTTTCTATCTTTCTATCTTTCGGAACAGCTTTAGTAGAATAGGTATTGTGTCTTCTCTAAACGTTTGATAGAATTCCCCAGGGAAGCCATTTGGCCCTAGACTTTTGTGTTTGGGGAGGTTTTTGATGACTGCTTCATTTCCTCCCTGGTTATTGGCCTGTTCAGGTTTTCTATTTCTTCCTGTTCCAGTTTTGGTAGTTTGTGGTTTTCCAGAAATGCGTCCATTTCTTCTAGATTGCCCAATTTATTGGTGAATAGCTGCTCATAATATATTTTTTAAATTGTTTGTATTTCCTTGGTATTGGTTGTGATCTCTCCTTTTTCATTTGTGATTTTATTAATTTGAGTCTTTTCTCTTTTGCTTTTAATAAGTTTGGCTAATGGTTTATCTATCTTATTAATTCTTTCAAAGAACCAACTCCTGGTTTTGTTGATCTGTTCTACAGTTCTTCTGGTCTTTATTTCATTGAGTTCTGCTCGAATCTTTATTAACTCTCCCCTGCTTGGTTTAGGTTTTACTTGTTCTTTCTCCAGTTTCCTTAGGTGCAAAGTTAGCTTGTGTATTTGAGGCTTGTATTGCTATGTATTTCCCTCTCAGGACTGCTTTTGCTGTATCCCAAAGATTTTGAACTGTTGTATCTTCATTCTCATTAATTTCCATGAATCTTTTTAATTCTTCTCTAATTTCCTCGTTGACCCTTTCATCTTTTAGCAGGATGGTCTTTAACCTCCACGTGTTTGAGTTTCTTCCAAATTTCTTCTTATGATTTAGTTTTAGTTTCAAAGCATTATGGTCTGAAAATATGCAGGGGACAATCTCAATCTTTTGGTATCAGTTGAGACCTGATTTGTGACCCAGTATGTGGTCTATTCTGGAGAAAGTTCCATGTGCACTTGAGAAGAATGTGTATTCAGTTGCGTTTGGATGTACAATTCTATAAATATCTGTGAAATCCATCTGGTCCAGTGTATCATTTAAAGCTCTTGTTTCTTTGGAGATGTTGTACTTAGAATATCTGTCATTTGCAGAAAGTGCCGTGTTGAAGTGTCCCAGTATTAGTGTATTATTATCTAAGTATGTCTTTAGTTATTGATTTACTTCGCAGCTCCCACATTAGGAGCATAAATATTCATGATTGTTAGGTCCTCTTGTTGGATAGATCCTTTAAGTATTATATAGTATCCCTCTTCATCTCTTATTACAGTTTTTGGGATAAACTTTAATTTATCTGATATGAGAATTGCTACCCCTGCTTTCTTTTGAGAACCATTTGAATGGTAAATGGTTCTCCAACCTTTCATTTTCAGGCTGTAGGTGTCCTTAGGTCTAAAATGAGTCTCTTGTAAACAGCAAATAGATGGGTCTTGCTTTTTTTATCCAGTCTGAATCCCTGAGTCTTTTGATGGGATCATTAAGCCCATTCACGTTCAGAGTTACTATTGAAAGATATGAATTTAGTGTCATCACAATACCTATTCAGTCCCTGTTTTTGTGGCTTATTTCTTTGGGCTTCCTCTTTCTTTTACAGGGCCCCCCTTAATATTTCTTGCAGAGCTGGTTTGGTGGTCACATATTCTTTCAGTTTCTGCCTATCTTGGAAGCTCTTTATGTCTCCTTCTATTCTGAATGAGAGCCTTGCTGGATAAAGTATTCTTGGCTGCATGTTCTTCTCATTTAGGACCCTGAATATATCCTGCCAGCCCTTTCTGGCCTGACAGGTCTCTGTGTAGAGGTCTGCTGTTAATCTAATATTTCTCCCCATATAAGTTAGGGATCTCTTGTCTCTTGCTGCTTTAAGGATTTTCTCTTTATCTTTGGAATTTACAAGTTTCACTATTAAATGTCAAGGTGTTGAATGGTTTTTATTGATTTTATGGGGGGGACCTCTCTATCTCCTGGATCTGAATGCCTGTTTCCCTCCCCAAATTAGGGAAGTTCTCAGCTATGATTTGTTCAAATATGCTTTCTGGTCCTCTGTCCCTCTCAGCACACTCTGGAACCCCAATTAAACATATATTTTTCTTTCTGAGATTGTCATTTATTTCCCTTAAACTTTCCTCATGGTCTTTTAATTGTTTTTCTCTTTTTTCCTCAGCTTCCTTCCTTGCCATCAACTTGTCTTCTATGTCACTCACTCTTTCTTCTACCTCATTAACCCTCATTGTTAGGACCTCCAGTTTGGATTGCATCTCATTTAATTGATTTTTAATTTCGGCCTGATTAGATCTAAATTCTGCAGTCATGAAGTCTCTTGAATCCTTTATGCTTTTTTCCAGAGCCACCAGTAGCTTTATAATTGTGCTTCTGAATTGGCTTTCTGACATCGAATTGTAATCCAAATTCTGTAACTCTGTGGCAGAGAGTACTGTTTCTGATCTTTCTTTTGTGGTGAATTCTTCTTTCTATTCATTTTGCTCAGTGCAGAGTGGCTAAAAATGAGTTGTACTCGTTAGAAGCTCAAACTCTTCCCTCTGTATCATCCCAGATCTTCTCTCTTTAAATACAGTTGAATTTGTAGATTTTCAGGATGATTTGAAAGTTATCTAGGTAAGTTGGTGGGGATAGGTGACTTGGAGACCCTACTCCTCCACCATCTTGTCCCACCCCACCCTCACCAAGCTTAAATTCTAATGACACACACAAGTCAACAATAATAAGCAACAAATAAATAACCTCATGATATATGCAACTGTTCATAGTAGCATTAATCATAATAATCAAAAAGTGGAAATAATCCAAGTGTTCATCCACAAAAGATGGATACATAAAATGTGATATATCCATCCCATGGAGTATTATTCTGTAATAAAAAGGTATAAAGTACAGATAACATGTTACACCATGAATGAATGTTGAAACATCATGCAAAGTGAAAGAAGACAGACACAGAAGATGACATATTGTACAATTCCATTTATATGAAATGTCTGAAACAAGAAAATCTACAGTTATATAAAGCTGGTCAATGCTTGCCAGGGGCTGAGGAGTCGGGGAGAAAAAGGGGATGACTTCAGACAACGATGAGAGATATCTTTGGGTGATGGAAATATTCTAAAACCATAAAGCAGGCATGGTTGTCCAACCACATCCTTCAGTCTTGTGTGCTTGAATGAGCATCACTACAAACAGGTTATGCTCTCCATCTCTGTGTTTGACCCTCAGGATAGGTTGAGTCATAACACAGGGCTCAAGAGAACCATGTAAAGAGGCTATAGCCAAGCATAGTGTGAGAAGGAGACTGGTGAGTTCAGGAGTGGCACCATCACCCATCATCCACCCATCAACCCAAACCTCAGAGGGAAAGAGCATGTAACTATCAGAAACACAACAGAATAGCCAAGTGGCCATGAAATCAAGCACCTCAATCATCTAAAGCACTTCTGTTACTCTGAAATAGCATAATAATATAAGAAGAATTAAGATTTATACAGTGGCTAACATTGAACAAACCCATCCTATATGCCAGGTACTATTTTCAGCTTTTGACATGCATGAGCTCATTTTGTCATCATAGCCATCCTCTGATGGTATCATTATCCTCTAGGGTCCTGGCAGGATGCAGATAGCATGTTCAAGTGAGGAAATTGAGGACAGCTTAATAAAAGACCATTAACAAGGTGCAGGCAGTGTCCCAGGGGACAACAGGCAGTGGTATGGCAACTGCAGGAAGCCATCACTTCCCTGGGTCTGAAAGAACTTGCAAGGGGAAGAGTAGGTTCCAGCAGCTGGAGGAAGTAACCCTAGTTGGGAAAGGAGATGAAACCAACTCACAGTGCCCCAGAAAGAAATGAGCTGGTGGAATAAATTCCTCAACCTCACTCTCTTCCCTTTCTCCAATTTCCTGTTGACAACTCCCACTGGATGAACCATTTAGACTCCATGGGAAACCCATTGATGCAGCCCATATAAGTCAACCTCCTCAGCACAAAGAAGGGTAGAGATGGGTGGAGAATGAATCTGGAGGGACAAATGGAAAATATCCAATGTATGACCATTATCATTTGCTCTTGACAGATAAGGAAACAGGTCTGAAGCAATTAAGGAACATGTCCAAGGTTATACAGCTCAAAAGCCCGAGGTGGGCTAGGAATCCAGGTATTCTAGTGGCTCTTAACCACTACCTCTAGGCAGCAAGTCTATCTCCCACCCCAGTCAGGGTAGAAAATGATCAACAAACACCAGGGAAGAATGATCAGGGCTCCCCAGGGCTCCAGGATTAGGGGAAACAATTGTGCCCTAGCACACAATGGTAATTCAGAACCAAGGACAGATCCTGTGACCCTGTACTCCCCATATGCACCCATGCTCAGATAGTTTAGTCATGTTGCTTCCAGGGCCCCAATCCCATGGGACAAAGGCAGCTCAGGTGGATATCACTCTCTAGCCAGGTCACTGGATATGGCTCAAATACAAATCTCCAGGCACAAGGTTTTCAGTGCAGAATATCTTGGACACTTCCAAGTGGGTGTTCTTTTTCTGCCACCTACTACATTTCTGAACTGTTGGGGAAGCAAAACTCCTGCAATTCCTGCATGTCCTTCAGTCTCACTGAAAGTACCACCTGGGGAGATGCTTCCACTTATACAGCAAAAACTTGTCCAACCCTTAAAGAAAAAAATAAAATAGAAATGCCTCTCCCTGTTCTGATTGCAGCAATTTACAGAATTGGTATGTGATGAAATGGGCCATGGGGTCCCTGAGTCCCCAAATGGACCTGGTTAGGAGGAGTCTCCTTCATTTGACCTCTCATACCCCCACAGACTGGGCCTGCAGAGTCCCAGAGCTCTCCAAGAAGACCCTTATCCCAGAGACAGACACAACCCAGGAGTCATCACCCAGTTGGCAAGTTCCACCCTTTGAGGCCTCAGGATCCCCAAAGAAGAAGCAGCCAAGGTGGGCCTCTTGGAACTAGCTGAGCTGACGGCTAGCTGAGTAGTGAGGTTGACATGGAGAGAAAAGCCTGTCTGCCATTCCAAGCCTTTCTTATCAAACAGTTCCTACAGAGTGGCTGCAGCGAGCACATCAATACAAAAATGCAGGCAGCCTTTCAGAAGGTAGATGCTAGGCCTGCCGTTAGCCGAGGTCCTAGGGGCTCTGAGCCCATCTATTTCATCCTTGACTTCCTGCTTTATTGTTCTGTGATGAGGAGGAAGGGACCACTCTCTCCATGTCCACTTCGTCTGCCTTCTCTACCATGCACTGTGATGGTCTCTGCCCCCGGCAGGTTGCAGAATTGAGCCAGCTTTATGATTGCTCTCTCCCTATTTCCCCAGCCTGTGGATCTTTCTGTCCCAAATAAATCAATGTTACTATTTCTCCTTTTCCTCCTCACTCTCCACAGGCCACCACTCAGGCCATTTCTTTCAGATAATGAGCCAGGCATGCTCTCGAGCTGGGCCTATATGGATCTCAGGCTGGGATGGAAACAAGACTACATGGCCCAAACCAGAAAGTTTCTGAGCTGATGCACACATTTCCCTCTGGCTGAGCCCATCATGGCCATTTCTCCTCTAGATGATGTCTGAGGAAGAGTGTGAGACAGGGCAGGCAGTGAGGGTAGAAAGAGCAGGTATAAAAGGTCTCATCCTAGGCCATCTAAGTGGACTCTCCAGTCAGCCCACAGAATAAACTCCATCTTTATGTCAACAGAGTTCTAATACCATTTCCACTTCAGGTATCAAATGGAGGACTCTAGAAGCCATTCAGCTGGACAGTTTCCAAAGAAAACACTTAAAAAAAAAAAAAAAAAACTAAACAAACTCCTACAGGGAATCCCAATATATAAAAGAGGTAAATGTAGCCTTTCATGAGATAATATTGAAAAGAGGGCCCAGGACCATTCCTACTTTCTCTCTTCTCTCCCCATCAGTACCACAGGCTACCCAAATGTCTCCTAAAAGCTCAGAGTTCTTCCAGATGTAGTTTGGAAACTGCGAGTCAGCCCTTTCATATCGCCGAAATACTCTCTCCAGAATTTCTAGCATGTTCCCAGATCTAGTCTTTTGTGGCTGTCCCCCCACATGCATCTGTGAGTCTGTCCCTGCCTGGCATCTATCCACTATTCTCCTTGTGGCAGCTGGTACCAAACCAGCCTGGAGGCTCTGCTCTCCCTCTGGCCCCCACTGCCTCACCACTCCCAATAAGGAGGGGCCTGACTACAGTAGTACCCCTAACCCTGTGCTCTCCAGACCCCTGGTTGACCTTTAATGCCCAAAAAAGCTCCCTTGACCTACACATTGACCAGCTTTGCCCTAGGGTGAGAAATTTCCTTGAGCCCTCAGATCTAACTGCCTTCTTGACAATTTGGCATAATGGTTAAGGCTCCCAAATCAGGCTGCCGGGGTTCAAATCCTGAGTCTGCTCCTTTCTAGCTACATGACCTTTGATAAGTTAATCACTCCATGAATCAGTGTCTCTATCTACAAAATAAGAATAACAACCCATCCAACTGCATAGGGTTGTTGGGAGAATTAACAGGGTCAATATAGCACAGTCTTTTGTGTAGTCTCAGCACATGGCAAATGCCCAATAATTATTACTCTATTGCATTCACCCCATACCTACACCAGACATGGTACCCATGATCCAGCAGGAGCATGGCCACTAGGAAGTTTACCTCCTTGCTCCTGTGTGCACACTTCAACCACACTGCCACCTCCTGGTGGCCTGAACACACTCTAGGGGCAACCAGCCAAGATAAAATTTAACTCATAAATTCATTTTACAAAAATCCATTCGGAAAACATTTATTGAGCACCCATACAATACCAGGAGCTATGCTATGTACCAGGAATGCAAGATGGAATAAAGGAGACAAGATTTTTACTCCTGTGAAAATTACACTGCAGTAACTTTTTGTTGTTGTTGAAATTTTCCCCCAAGGAACCCAGAGGCAAAGGCTGACCCTGAGGGTTGACAAAAGACTCAAGAAAATGCTTAGATCCCCTGCCCTGTGTTGCATAAATGCTCAGTAGAAGCCCTAAGGCTAAAAACAGAAGGTTAGAAGCATCACCATGATTGTGGCCAGGGTTTCCTTTTTCTCTTGGGCACAAAGCCTTCTTTGGAGGTGTGTGTGTCCACAGGACTGTCTGACCCATAAGAACTTCCAATATGAGATACTCTCCATGCTTTTGTCCTTTTTTGGTAGACTTGAATGGAAAGGACCCCCGTAGCAACTTATGAGTCACCTAGTGAAGATAGCAGTATCAGGAGACAGAAGAAGCCCGAGCCCCTGAATCACCATTTAGGGGAAGGTTTCTCAATGAGAAAACCTGCACCGGAGTTTGACAGGAGTAAGAAATAAACTCTGAAATTCAGAGGTTATGTTTTATCATAGCTGATACAATATTAACATATAAAAGTGGTAAGGGAGGGCGCCTGGGTGGCTCAGTTGGTTAAGTGGCTGCCTTCAGCTCAGGTCATGATCTCAGGTACTGGGATCGAGTCGCATTTTGGGCTCCTTGTTCAGTGGAGAGCCTGCTTCTCCCTCTCCCCTGCTGCTTCCCCTTCTTGTTCTCTCTTGCTCTCACTTTCTCTCTTTCTCTCATAAATGATTAAAATCTTAAAAAGAAGAAGAAGAAGAAGAAGAAGAAGAAGAAGAAGGAGGAGGAGGAGGAGGAGGAGGAGGAGGAGGAGGAGGAGGAGGAGAGGAGGAGAAATGGTAAGGGATTGTGGGGAGAAACAGGGAAGCTAAATGAGAAGACGAGATGGATGATGAATAAGATGAGAATTCATATTCTGTTGCTCTTGTAAGTTTCTGTTCTTTAACATTAAAAAGTAAATGTGGCTTATTTTTCCACTGAGCCTAGTAATAAAACATGAGCCACAAAAGGGGATTATATGCCCACTGTTTTAGAAAAGGAAAAATATAACTTTAGCTTGACATGATTTCCTTCACAGAGAAGAAGAAAAAAAGGAAAATACAAAGGAAATCCTCAGGCTGGTTGGAGAATTTAGAGGCAGAATCTCAGGCACAGAGACAGTTCAAGAAATTTAAAGGGACATAAGACCACTTTCAAAGGCTGAGAAACATCTTAGACTGGAGAGCTTCAGACCCAGGAAAAGGTCTGATGAAATCACCTAAATCACAGATGAGTTAACAGAAGACTAAAGCTCTATCTTCTCAAGTTGTGATCATGGTTTAAAACTCCAAGCTAACCTAAAAATGTTACACAAGAGTGATATAAGACATACCAGAAGGGACTCTCCTCCAAAATAACAATAAAACTCAGTGGGGTTCTTCATACCATCAGCATCAGAACCACTGGGAATGCTAGTAGAAATGTAATTATATTTATCCATAGTAGCCAAAAACTGGAAACAATCCCAATGTCCAATGAATAAAATAAATTGAGATATCCATACAGTGGAATATTATTCACCAATGAAGACAATGAGCTGCTGATAAACGCAACATGAATGAATCTCAAAAACATCATGGTAAGGCAAAGAAGCCAGACACAAAAGTACATACTTTACGTTTCTCTTTACATGAAACTCTAGGAAAGACAAATTTAATCTACAGTGACATAAAGAACAACAATATTTACCTGGGGCCGGGGAAGCGGGTTGGAAAGTGAATGGGAAATGGTGCAAGAATGTGGGAATGTTTTCAGCTTTGACTGAAGTGGTGGCAATTCTACTTGTGGGAGCTTATGGTTTTAGAAATTTGTCCAAACTCTTCAGAATGTACACTTAAGTGGGCACATTTTATTATATATAAAGTATACCTCAATAAAATTGACTTAAACATTAAAATTTAACAAAATACAGGCTTATTAAAAGCAACAACATCTCAGGAGAAATGAGCAAACCTATGCATCCAAGAAGCCCTAAAGCAGTAGTTGTCAATCCTGAGATGCTCATTAGAATCACTTAGGAAACGAAAGAAAGAAAAGAAAAAAAAAGAAAAGAAAAAAGAAGCCAAAAACAAAACAAAAAGACACTTAGACCCTACTCCCAGAAATTGCTATTCAAATGGCATGAGAGGGGTCAGACATGGGTCTTTTGAAATGTCCTCTGGTGATTCTATTATGCAGCCTAAGTTGGGATTCATTGCTTTTAGAATAGTGGACTCCTTCCTTTATTCATTTTTAATTCTACATCCAATATTTCCTCCTTCCTTTCTCTAAAAACATTTAATCACACCACTTGCCTTCTTGGAAAAAATAACAGAAAAACAAAAAACAAAAAAACCTGCCACCGCCCTGCAGAATGAGAAACCACTCCCAGGCAGCCATGCTACAGCCCTTGGCCACCAGCACCCAGTCATCTCCCAATCGCACTTATGTCCATCCCCACCATGCTGCTGGCACCCAGCCCAGCAAGACTCTTCTTATTCACAGCCTCACAGTCCACAGATAAGCCTCCTCTTTCCTAGTAGAACTTTCTTGCCTCTTATGCCTGGCAAACTCTTCCTCATCTTTCAAAACCTAGATCAAATGTCACCACCTCTCTGAAGTCTCCCCACATTTTACCCTAGAGCTTAGTCACCTTCCTCTTTTGTCTTCCCACCATACTTTTCTAACAACTGTCTTATCTCCCACTGCACTGAATTGCAATTATTTGTTTGGGTGTCTCTGTATCATCACTGGAATGTGAGCTCCTTGAGGATATGAACCTGGGACTGCTTGTCAATCACACTCCCCATCCTCTCAGCACAGTGCTGAGCACAGAGTAGTTCCTCAATATTCATACAAATGAGGGAGTGAATAAATACATTAATAAACAAACTCATCCTGGAGGCCTTAGCCTTGTGTTAGGGGAAGTAAAATCCACCAAGAGTAGATCTCTCTACATATCAGATGGCCCATCTATTTTTGTTCATTTGCTCTGCAAGCGACATTCTGAATGTTTCCTTAATGTGTTTGTTAAGAAGAACTATATAGAGTAACTTAATGAACAGGCTCACATGTACACAAGCCAGTCAGGATGTTAGTGATGCTGCTGGGAATATGGAAAGTAAGCAGGCATTCCAGCCTAGAAGCAACAACCACCTTGCAAGGAAGAATGCAAGCAGAGGCAGGGTCAGGAGACCAGCGAATGCTCAAGAGCATTTTTACTGTCCTGCCCTCAGCTTATCCCCTTGCAAAGCATACAGGGCAGCAGTTTTAAACCTTTCTTCTGTTGTGGGAGGAAACTGAGTTTCAAAGAAACTGGGAATGGGAATGGAGCTGATACCAAGGGCAAAAAAGAGAAAGCCACCAAAAAAAGAAAACTTGACCTAAAGCACTTTATTTTACATTTGTAAAAGTTTCATGAGAACCACACATTCAGTTCTATATATCCCTGTGCAGCATTTTAAGAAGAAGCAAGTCAGGCAGCCTGGGTGGCTCAGTGGTTTGGCACCTGCCTTCAGCCCAGGGTGTGATCCTGGAGATCCGGGATTGAGTCCCACATCAGACTCCTTGCATGGAGCCTGCTTCTCCCTCTGCCTATGTCTCTGCCTCTCTCCCTCCCTCTCTCTCTCTCTCTCTCTCTCTCTCTCTCTCTCTCTCGTGAATAAATAAAATCTTTAAAAAATAAAAATAATAAAAAAAGAAGAAGCAAGTCAGCATTCCCAAACTCATTCAGTAGAGGAATAAGGACTAGAATCTAATCTTCTAATAATAAGAGAAAAGACTCTATGTGGTTTAAAGAAGAGGATCTAGGGCCACAAACCATACAAAGATTGTGTAAGAGTTATAAACACTCTTTCCAGGAAAACAAATCCAGAATGCAAGATTCTGCATAAAAGTCAGACTCTAAAAACTTCTCTGAAATAAGCAGGGATAATCCACGAGTCCACAGATCCTGGGTAAGAATGCCCTGGTGAGATGGTGCTAGGGGTCCTCTAAATCATGATATTCCCTAATTATCTTTTTTTTTAACTATCTTTTTTTTTTTTAAACAAAAGTGCTTAGTATAGGCTGCAATATAGTAACTACTCAATAAATGAAAGCTATTAATTATACCAGTGTGAAAATAAATGTGAAATTAGCTTCTTTCAATTGCAGAGAATAGAAATTCAACTGAAACTAGCTTAAACAACATAGAGATTATTGGGAGTATCAGCTTTAGGCACAGCTAGGTCTAGGTGCTCAGATGAACTTATCTAGAATCCCAAACCTCTTGTCTTTCTAGGATCTTGTTCTATTCTCAGCCAAGCTGTCTCCTTATTGGGGCAAGATGGTTGCCTGCTGCTTCAAATTCACATCCTAATCTTTCAGTAATTCCAGCAGAAGATTCCCAATAGTTTCAGCAAAAAAATCAGGTTGGTATTTGGATCACTTCAAGTCATTTGCCCATCCTTTAACCATTCTCTAGGGCTGAGGGACAGCATATCCTAATGGCCTGGCTTCAGTTTCAAGCCCACAATGAGATCTCGAGGTGGTAAGGCCAACCACCCAAACAACACACACTGGGAGTGGGGAAGGTGTGCCTCCCCAAGAAAAATTGGTGTGCTATTACCAGAGGAAATGGGCAGGTGATTTTGAATGGGGAGAATCAATCTATGTCCAACACAATAATAATAAACAGCAATCATATCTAGTGAGCTGTCACTCTTTGGAAGGGATGTAGATGCTAATACCCCATACTGGTCTTAATGCATTTTACCTGGGACATGGTGAACAAGGCAAAATAAGATGGAGTAGCTAAAAGGCATGGGAAGCCCACTGACACCTTCATCCTAACAACAGCCTCATTTGCTCATATCAACTCCCTTCCTCTGAAGAGAGCAGCCCCAGTAATAGAAACTCTCCCATCTCCCGCACTCTTGTCTCTGCCAGTCAACAGCCACTCTTAAAGGGAGAAGAGAAGAATCTCCTAGTCCTGACAGGCTTCCTGCTCAGGTGTATTTTGTTCCTTTACCTAACCCTGAAGACTATCTTTATTTTCTCCCCTACTGAGTGGTTTGGTCACTGTCTGCTTTAATCATTACAGAGATTTAGAAATTTGCTGGAGGGAAAACTGCAGTCCTTACAGATCCAGGATACCTGAAGTGTTTTTCCTATTAATGACCTTGGCCCTGAAAATCTTGGCCCTGAATCTGAGTACCAATGATAGATTACCACCCTTCAGGCCTTGGGGAACAGGGACCGGCCTCTACCCTCTTATCCTCCATCAGCAGCTGACCCCAAGACATCATTGGTTTGGATTTCGTGAAGTATAGTGCTTTAAATTCTGTGTCCTCCTTCCAGCCTGCTCTGGGCCACAGTCCAGCTCAGAAGAGCTCCCTTCTCTTGCAGTAACTCAGATAGTGCCTTCAGAAGCCCAAGAAGAAATGATGTGCCTCCAGCCTTGAAGATATAGTTGTATAGTTTTGTCTAAGGAAAGAACTCAGCTCTTTACAGAATAGATAGAGAGTTTTGGATGAGAGGGAAGAATGTTTAGTATAATAAGAATAAAACGGTAAGAAAAATAAGAGTTGTTATCTAGGCAACCAAATTCTGTTTCTTTTCTGAGAGCAAGGAAAAGAGTCCAGTGGTGATCTCCTCAACACTAAAATCTGCTTTTAAGGGCTCAAAGGCCCTCTCTGGATCCTTATTAACTTCAATATTAAAAAATCAACCACCAGAGTGTGCCTTCCAGATCCTATATGATCTGTCCCCTACTTACATGTCCAGTCTCAATTCCCTTTCTTCATCCCTCCACTTTTCTCCAACATGTCTTAAAGAGCAGATCTTGCTCTCTTGCCAGAAAACTTACAAGCTGTTCTCTTTTTCTAATGTGTTTCTCTATTTGGTTACTGTATTAATTTCCCTTTCCCACTAACAAATAACCACAAATTTTGTGGCTTAAGACAACATAATGTCTTTTCTAACAGTTCTGGAGTTCAGAAACACCAACTGGTTTCACTGGGCTGAAACCAAGGTGTCAGCAGGGCCATGCTCCCACCAGAGGCTCTAAGGGAGGATCTAGTTCACTGATTTTTCCAGCTTCTAGAGCTACATTCCTTCTATTCCTTGGCCCCTGGTCTCTTCTTCCATCTTCAAAGCAGCATAGCATTTTGCTTCATTGTTCACATTGACTTCTTGTGTCTGAAATCCTCCTCATGCCTCTTCCTTATAAGGACACATGTGCTTGCATTTAGGGCCCATCTGGATAATCCAGGATAATCTCTTCTCAACATATCACATCTGCAAGCCCCTTTTGCTATATAAGGTAATATCTTCAGGTTCTGGGAGGTTAGGACCTGGATATCTTACAGGGATTCATTACCAGCCTTCCACATCTATCAGTAGTCACCATGGACATCAGGTGGTTGCTCCAGGACACTTCACCATTCATTTCTCTTCTTGGCTCAAGGTTATATTCCCTTACCCCTTCTGTACATTAAGTACTCTACAGTATGTGACACTGGCCTGTTCTCTAACTAAACTCTTCTCTTTGAAGGCAGGGAGAAGATCTAATGCACAGAAAGCTATGTCATTTATGGAAGGGCATGTAAAAACAGAAGTAGGTGGAAATGCAGCTAAAGAACAATAGGTACAATGTGGGCACTGGTTAAATAGCACTTCTCATGTGTCTGGAAAGATACAACTCAACTTTGATCTGTTACCTCTGGAGAGAGGGTCCAGAGTGAAGAGGAAAACTTCTATTCTGCTCCTGGGTTACTCCTGCTTTTCTCATGAGAATGTGTTCATGAAGTATCTGAGAACTTGAACAGTGACATATTTGAGATTCCATCCCATTTTCCAGATTTCTACTTGGAACCAACTGTGTGTGTGTGCGCGCGTGCACGCGCGCGCATTGCCCAATAGGCTCCAGTTTGAAAATAATTGCAAGAAGACCACTTGGTCTTAAAGTCTCATTATTCAGTCTTCTACCAAAGCCAAAAGATATCCCAAGATTTCAAGTCCTGCTAGTCCCTTTCTTCTAAAAGGATCCATTTTGGGTAGGACATGCTCAGAAAACTCAATCTCTAGTCAGTGGGGGAGCCAAGTTGCCCACACCATGGAACCAGCAGCAACTACTGGTTCTTAAGGATGCCTCAGAGCTGAGATGACTGTTCATCCATCCATGTGGGCACAGGGAAGAGGATCCACACCTATCACATCCAATGACAGGTGTTACCAAGGATCCAGCAACCAGCAGATGTCACCAGAACTGAGTCAAGCCAACTCTTCTAATTAAAATATTACTTACTACAGAAATGCTGACTCAAGTCAGCCAAAATTTGCCCCTAGTACACGTCAAGAGAAGCAAGAGGATGCCTCAGGAAACCCACATGTGGCATAAGAAATATCTGTCAGAAATCATGGAAAGAGAAAGCTGAAGAGACCCAGAATAATAAAGATACCATGAACAAGAAATTTCTGGTAAACAAGTTAAGGGCAAGAGACAGGCAAGGAGAAAATATTTGCCACACACACAAAGGATTATTATCTAAATACACACATTTGAAAATTTCTCTCAAATGAATAGGAAAAGGCAAGCAGCCCAACTGAAAACTAAGAAAAAGATATGAGCAAGTAATTCATAGAAAAGAGCATTCTATTCATTGCCCATAAATACATGGAAAAATGCCCAAATTCACAATATGATCAGGAAAGTGCAAATGTTATCTTCATATTCTATTTGTAGAAGGGTAAATTGTTAACTTCCCTGCTGGAGATCCAAAGATCCAAATGTAGTGAAATTCTGACACCTGCATCCTGATGTTCATAGCAGCAATGTCCCTTCTGCAACCCTTTGCTTCTCAGAGTTAGGAGTCTCTCACGGTTTGCTTCCCTCTCTAATTTTTCCCACTCAGTTCCCCTACTTGCCCTTACAATCCGTTCCACTATTTCTTAAATTCCACATATGACTGAAACCATACAATGATTGTCCTTCTGCAATTGACTTACTTCACTCAGCATAATACCCTCCAGTTCCATCCATGTTGAAGCAAATGGTGGGTATTCCTCTCTTCTGATGGCTGAGTAATATTCCATTGTATAAATAGAACACATCTTCTTTATCCATCATCTGTCGGGGGACATTGTGGCTCCTTCCACAGTTTGGCTATTGTGGACATTCCTGCTATGAACATTAGGGTGCAGGTGTCCTGGAATTTCACTACATCTGGATCTTTGGGGTAAATCCCCAGCAGTGCAATTGCTGGGTCGTAAGGTAGTTCTACTTTTAACTTCTTGAGGAACCTCTACACAGTTTTCCAGAGTGGCTGTACCTTTTCACATTCCCACCAACAGTGCAGGAGGGTTCCCCTTTCTCCACATCCTCTCCAACGTTTGTTTCCTGTCCTGTTAATTTTCAACATTCTCACTGGTGGAGGTGGTATCTCTTTGTGGGTTTGATTTGTATTTCCCTGATGGCAAGTGATGCGGAGCATTTTGAAGGTCTTTTAATAGATGCATACACATATTAGACTATTGAGTATTCCTGACAGACTGACAATTTAATTAATATGAAATATCCTCTTTATCTCTGTAATACTCCTCTGTCTCCATGTCTACTTTGTCTAATATTTATATAGGCACATCTGCTTTCTTAATGTTAACTTGGTCTATCTTCTCCCATCCTTTTGCCTTCAATCTGTGTCATTATATTTAAAATATTTCACAAATGGCATATAGTTAGGTCTTACATTTTTATCTAATCTGACAATTCTGTCATGTACATGAAGTGTTTTGTTCATTTATACTTAATGCAATTATTGGTGGGGCCATGGTTAAGTCCATCATTTTGTTATCTGTTTTCCATTTATTCCATTTATTCCATCTGTTCCTTTTTTCCTCTTTTCCTTCGTTAATTTGAGTGAGTTGAGTATTTTTTAATTTTCTTTTAAAGATTTATTTATTTATTCATGAGAGACACAGAGAGAGAGGCAGAGACACAGGCAGAGGGAGAAGCAGGCTCCATGCAGGGAGCCCGATGTGGGACTCAATCCTAGGTCTCCAGGATCATGCCCTGGGACGAAGGGAAGCACCCAACTGCTGAGCCACCCAGACATCCTGAATATTTTTTAGTATTACAAATTTCTCCCCTTCATTTGGCTTTTGAGCTATATCACTCTGTTATACTTCTAGTAATTTCTCTAGAGTAGCACTAATAGAAATACAATGTAAACCACAAATGCAATTTTGACAGAATATCTTAATTTTCTAGTTGTCACATTATACAAAATTTTTAAGGTGAAATTAAATTAACAATATATTTTATTTAATCTAATATACTCAAAATATTGTCCCTTTAATACATAATAAGTAAAAGTACTAAGGGACGCCTGGGTGACTCAGTCAGTTAAGCATCTGCCAGGGTCCTGGGATCAAGTCCTACATTCAGGCTCCCTGCTCAGTAGGGAGTCTGTTTCACCCTCTGCCCCTCCCCCTAATGTTATGCTCTCTCTATCTCAAATAAATAAATAGAATCTTAAAAAATAAAAGTACCAAGATATTTTACATACCAAAATTACATTCATACCAAGTCTTTGAAATCCGATGTGAATTTTATACCTACGAGACATATCATAACATTTAAAGTGAAGAGTAGTTTTGTAAGAACAATAAAATGGTGTTTCATAGAAGAATGTGTACACCACTTAGTTTTTCATTTAAAAATTTTTAAAGATTTTATTTATTTATTTATTTATTTATTTATTTATTTATTTAGGAGAGACAGAGAGAGCTCATGGGGCAGAGTGAAAAGAAGATTCCACACTGAGTGGAGAGCCCCATGCAGGGCTCAATCCCAGGATCCTGAGATCATGACCTGAGCCAAAGGCAGATACTTAATGGACTGAGTCATCAGGCACCCCTATATTTCAATAATTAAAATTGCAAATTCACTTTCTCAGCCTCACCAGCCATATTTCAAGTGCTTAGTAGCCACATGTGCCTGGTGGGTAGTATATTGAACAGAACAGCTCTGGAGTTTAAACCATGAAAGTCTAACTTATTATAGTCTAGCCTAAAATAATACTCTAGGACTTCATTAACAACGGAGACTCCTACGACAGCATAATTCCACTTATCCCTGCCCATCCTTTGTGCCAGGATTCACATATCTTTTTCTCCCACCCCTATTATAGATCTCACAACACATGGCTATAATGTTTGCTTCAAACAGTCAGAAGTCTTTTAGAGCTTATCTATATATTTAGTATTCATAAAAATTTTCTTCTAAAAATTAGATTTTCAGGGGTGTCTGGGTGCCTCAGTCAGTGAAGCATCTGCCTTCGACTCATGTCATGATCCTGGGGTCCCTGCTCAGCAGGTTGCCTGCTTCTACCTCTGTCTCTGCCCTTCCCCTACTTGTGCTCTCTCTTTCAAATAAATAAAATCTTTAAAAATAATAAGTAAATATTAGATATGCAGTCTGCCTTCATCTTTGCCCTTTACTATAGACCTGAGTTCCCATCTTGTATCATTTCTCTCTAGCTTGAGGAACTTTCTTGAGTATTTCTTACACTGCAGTTTTGCTAACAACAAATTTGTCCAGCTTTCCCCCACTTAAAAATGTCTTTATTTTGCCTTTGTTTTTAAAGTGTGTTGACTCAGGATACAGAATTCTATATAGAGAGTCTTTGTTTTAATTTCAGCCCTTGAAAGATGCCATTCCAGTGTCTTCTGGTCTCCACTGTTTCTCCACTGTTTCTGATAAGGAGTCAACTTTAATTCCTGCATTGTTCCCATGTATTTAATGTACAATAATATTTCCTCTGTCTGATCTTAATATTTCCTCTTTAATTTTCATTTTCATCAGCTTGACTATTATGTCTTAGAAAGATGTTGTTTTATTTATTCTACATGATATTCTCTGAGCAGTTCTGTTAAATTTGTTAAATTTCCTTTTTTTTTTGTGACTCTCTTGTAGCTTCAGTTTACATGAAGTTTTTATTACTAATATTGCATTTTTCAATTCTAGGATTTCCGTCGGGTTCTTTTTTATAGGTCCCAAATCTCTTTGGAAATTCCCCATCATTTTATTCATTTATCGAAATGACTTATTTCTATAGATTTTTTATAGACTCATTTTCTATCTATTTGTACTAAATTGTTATTTTAAAGTTATCTGAAAATTATAACACCTGAGTTGCCTCTGGTTGGCTCCCATATTTCTATATTTTGCAAGTCCTCTAATATTTATTGTATGTTAAACAGTGTTTCTAGGAATAGTTCCTCCCTCTAATGTTGATATCTACTTTGTCTAATATTTATTTAGCCACATCTGCTTTCTTAAATTTATTAACCTTGGGACTCCTGGATGGTTCAATGGTTGAGCATCTGCTGTTGGCCCAGGGTGTGATCCTGGAGACCCAGGATCGAGTCCCACATCAGGCTCCCTGCCTGGAGCCTGCTTCTCCCTCTGCCTGTGTCTCTGCCTCTCTCTCTCTGGGTCTCTCATGAATAAATAAAATCTTTAAAAAAACAAACAAACAAACAACTTATTAACCTGGTGTATCTTCTCCATCATTTTGCCTTCAATCTGTGTCTATATATTTAAAATGTTAAAATGATAAATAATTTTTTTTTTAAAGGGGGCAGCCCCGGTGGCCAAGCAGTTTAGCGCCACCCTCAGCCCAGGGCCTGATCCTGGAGACCGGGTTCAAGTCCCACATCAGGCTCCCTGCATGGAGCCTGCTTCTCCCTCTGCCTCTCTCTCTCTCTCTCTCTCTCTCTCTTTGCCTCTGTGTATGTGTGTTTCTCATGAATAAATAAATTTTAAAAATAAATAAATAAATAAAATAAAATAAAATGTTTAAATGTTTAAAAATAAATGGCATATAGTTAGGTCTCACATTTTTATCTAATCTGAACAATTCTGTCATGAACATGAAGTGTTTTATTCATTTATACTTAATGTGATTATTAGTGAGGCTATTTTTAAGTCCATTATTTTGGTATCTTTTTTCCATTTACTCCATTTATTCCATCTGTTCCCTTTTTTCCTCTTTTTCCTCCATTAATTTGGGTAAGTTGAGTATTTTTTAGTATTGCAAATTTCTCTCCTTTATTTGACTTTTGAGCTGTATCTCTTTGCATCCACAGCTCTTTAATGACTTTAAAGAAAAGTATGACTTTATTGCTCATTTGCCTAGTGACTTGAAGTGCCTAGTGTTGTTGAAGTGACAGTCTTTCACATTTTCCTATATCCTAGCCAAAGATGGAATACCTAATTTAAGTTTTTTTACATAATAAACTTTCCCCAAAACTAGTAGATTAAAACAACATTGATGTGTTTTAGTTCACTCATCTGTAGATTGGCAATTAGGTCTGAGTTCACCTGGATGGTTTTTCTGGTCTCCACTAGGGTCTCATGCATTTATAGCCAGCTACTGGTCAGGTTGGAGGATTCACTTCAGAGTGTTGGCTGCCTACCAGCTGTACAACGTAGGCAACTTGGTGACCTGTATCTCATCCTCCAGTAGGCAAGCTCGAGTTAGTTCTCATGGCAGCCAAGACAGCAAAATTTAGCCAGAGTATGAAGGTCTTAAGGACTATGCTCAAAACTAGCACACTGCCACATTTGCCATTCTATTGCCCAAACAGGCTGTCAGACCAACCCAAATTCAAGAGATGTTAACATAAATTTTACCTCTTGATGGAAGAAGATGCAAAGTCATAGCAATGGCATGTGTCACAGAAGAGTCGAGACATAGGCAGAGGGAGAAATTTTTTCTTCTGCAACCTACAAAAAGTATAACTTTTTTTTAAATTTTTTTCATTTTTAATTAAGCACTCAAATCACCTTTTCCAAAACAACAACAAAATCTAAAATCTATTTTTTTAATGTTTCTCAAGAAAAAAATAATGAATCACAGACTGCAATCAGTCAAAATTGAGTGTTAGTCCGTGAATACCAACAATGTAGGGTAATCATATAATGACTTCAGGGAGACAGAGGCAGGTTTTATTCTACTCTAACCCCATGAGTTTGCATTTGGAACAGTGTTTTGATTTGGAAAGGAATATGATAAAAATAGCACTGTCAACCTGGGGCATTTGGGGAAGAAATCAGTCCAGGCCAGGAATCTAAATCACATCATAAGACAGATGGCTAAAGAAATGAGAGCTCTTTTTCTTGGAGAAGAGAATATTTATTAAAGTCAAGCCAGTAGCTTCAAATATCTATATATTTGTTTGGTTTAATCATTATTTTTTAAATCAGAAATAAAAAGTTAATTTCTTTCCTAAATTATTTTTTGTGATATAATTCACATGCCATAAATTCACCATTTTAAAGTATACAATTGAGTGGTCTTTATTATATTCAAAATGTTGTATGACTACCATCACTAATTCCAGAACATTTTAACCACCCCAAAAAGACACTCTCTACCCACTAGCAATCACTCTCCATTCCTCCTTCATCATAGCTGCTGAAAATCACTAACCTACATTCTATCTCCAAAGATCTGCCTATTCTGGGCATTTCATATAAATGGAATCATATAATATGTGGTCTCTTGTGACCAACTTCTATCACTCTGCATGATGTGCTCAAAATTCATCCATTCTGTAGTGTGTACCTGTATTTTGGTCTTTTTTTTTAAGAACTTATTTCTTTATTCATGAGAGACACGGAGAGAGAGAGGCAGAGACAGAGAGACGGAGAAGCAGGCTCCATGCAGGAAGACCGATGTGGGACTCAATCCCGGGACTCCGAAATCATGCCCTGAGCCAAAGGCAGACACCTAACTGCTGAGCCACCCAGGCATTCCTATTTTGGTCTTTTTATGGCTGGATAATACTCCATTGTATGAATAGATCATATTTTTTAGCCACTTATCAGTTGGTAAACATTTGGGGTTTTTTCACACTCTGGCTATTATGAATAATGCTTCTATGAACATTCACGAATATTTTTTTTAAGCATAACATTTCAATTCTCTTGGGTATGTACCTAGGATTGTTGGGTCATTTTTGTTTACTTCTGAAAGGCAATGTCAGTTCAAAGAGCTAAGAATTTTCCACCAAAGTAACTATGTTCACAATGGAATAAGCTTCATTGAAGATAATAAACTACCTGTCCCTTGAATGGTAGAAGGGGAAACCAGATGAGATTCTTGGCAGGCAATATGGGGCGTTAGACTAACAAGAGACAGAAGTGTAGGGTTTAAAAGCAAATATTCCAGAGCTTAACTGCTTGAGTTCAAATTTCACTTCTGCTACTTGCTAGCTGTGTGACTTTGGGGAAATCACATAATCTGGCTTAGCTTCTGAATTTCCTCATATTTAAAATAAAAGTATCTAACTCCCTGGAATTTTAAGAATTGTTTATTTATTCATGAGAGATGCAGACAGAGAGAGAGGAAGAGACACAGGCAGAGGGAGAAGTAGGTCCCCACAGGGAGCCAAATGTAGGACTCGATTGCGGATCCCAGGATCACGCCCGGAGCAGAAGGCAGACACTCAACTGCTGAGCCACCCAGGCATCCCACTCCCTGCAATTAAATTACATACCAGGGGGGCACCTGGGTGGCTCAGTTGGTTAAGCATCTGCCTTTGACTCAGGTCATGATCTCAAGGTCCTGGGATCAAGTCCCACATTGGGCTCCCTGCTCATCAAAGAGCCTGCTTTTCCCTCTCCCTCTGCAGCTTCCCCTGCTTGTGTTATCTTGCTATCTCCCTCTCTCAAATAAATAAATTAAAATGTGCATACTAGATGCAAAGCTCCTGACACAAGACCTGACATAGAGTAAGTGCTCAAACAATACAAGCTACTATTATTATTATGATCATCACGAGAGTTGAGTTTTAGAAATTCTTTTCTAAAATACAAATTGAATAGCCCGTAATCATTTTACTCTTCCACTCACAATCTTTCCATTTATCAGTTCCTCAATGTTTTTCTTTCCAAATAGCTTTGCCAGAAATAATATGTTAAAACCAACCAGGAAACTGGGGCACCTGGATGGATCAGTCAGTTAAGCATCTTACTCTTGGTTTTGGCTCAGGTCATGATCTCAGGGTGTGAGATCGAGGCCCAGATTGGGATCCATGCTCTGCAGGGAGTCTGAGTGAGATTCTCTCTCTCCCTCTCCCTCTGTCCCCCAATTCATGTGTGCACTTTCTCTATCTCTCTCTCTCTCTCATAAATAAATAAAATCTTAAAAAAAAAACCTGGAGACTAACTCTATACCATTCCATAGAGAATTGGTTTGTTTTAGATTTTTAAAAATAAATTAAAAGGTGAGTTTATAGCCAAGATCTAACTCCTTGAGAGGAATCCAGTCTCCTTTGGGTCAGTGGGGCCATTGTTGGGGCAAATGATCAAACGCATGCTCCTTCCAGCTTTTGCATGGGGGAGCTCAGAGAGCTCAATTATACTGCCTAAGCATTCATAAGCAGTAAAGCCAGAGTCAAACACAGTTAACAAAATAGGGTAGAGTGGGGACCTCAAACCTGCATCCAGAACTACTGCGTGTGCTAACAAATCAATAGTTCATCAAATGAATTGATGAGGTTGTTGAAATAATGCCAACATTTCCTTATTCAACACAACATTAGTATATACTGCTTACAATACATCAGACACCAATCCTGAGCACTTTACATGTGTTACTTGGCTCAAACCTTGTAACAGTCCCATGAAGAGGTACTCCTGCTGTTGTTGTTGTTATTATTATTATTATTATCATCATGTCCATTTTATAAATGGATAAATGGGGGCACAGAAAGATTAATACCCATCCAAGATGATCCAGCCGATAAGTGGCAAAGCTGGAACTCCAGTCCTAGTCCTAGACCCAGTGCTGTCACCCACTGTGCTATGCTGCTACTAGCATAGAGAGAAAAATCTGACAGCATGGTAATTTCCCTACCTATAAAGTCTATTCCCACCAGATGTCCTTCTTGTCAGGTGCAAAATCTCCTGTGACTAGAAGAGAGGTCCTACATTCTAAAGCACTGAAGTAGTCTGCAACCCAAGCAGGAAATTCCATAGTATTCTCAGACCCAAAGCAACAGGAGTAAGAAAAGCATCCTTTTGCAAGCAGCCCCTAGGATGCTTTCCCCATTATGAGTGCATCAGAGGTCCCTGTTCTTGGTTGATACAGAGTACTCCTCCTCTTTCCACTTCTTCCTGTTAGTTCACCTCAGCAGACTGCTGGGGTCTTCAACCCAATAACTCTGACCTCATTTTGTCACCAGAGACTGGTTGCTCTTGACTTCCACTCTGCCTCCAGCCACAAGCAGCAAGGCACTGCACCCCATAGATCAGTAATAATGGCTCAGCCTCTTCTTTTCTGAGGCTCTGGGGCTGGAACTATGTCCTCCTGTGCCCCTTGTACCTCATATGGCATATCACCCTTTGCTTTGGCCTCCAGTCAGACATGCAAATGAGCCAGGTCTTCACACCAGTGGGCAGCTGGCTTCAGAGTTCTCTCAGAAAAGCATTTGCTCTTCAGCATCACGTAATTCAATTAGCCACTATCCATTGCAGAGATATTCTTAAGCTCAAACCAAATGTCATCATTAAGAAAGCATTTGAAATTGCCCACATTAAGCATCACCACGTTATTTCTAAACATTTCAAAAGCTGTGTTTGTATATTTTACTTTTATATGACTGAGCTCATGCCCCAAACCCATTTTATGGTTAAAGAATGACACTATGAGGTTTTAGATTAGTTACTCTACAAT